>NC_141548.1:69419375-69723750 GCF_021556685.1 Rattus norvegicus
AAGTGATAGAAGTACTGAGTTTGTGCACATGTGAGTATGCATCTCTCTCTGTGTGTGGTATATGAATGATATCACCGAGAATACTCTGTTCTTCCTCCCCCCTACAAAGTACATTGTGTGAGACTATATTAAATTTGATTTATTTTAATGTAGGATTGCTTTGGGGGGAATCAAATGAAGATTAAAGGTCTAACAAGCAGTGCTGTTTATGTTTTCGAGGGCTAAATTGTCCTTTTGTTGTCTATGCATTATTCATATTTACCAGCTGCTTTAAGGGATTCTGGCGGACTTTGGGAAAGATCTAGCTTGCTTTTACTTGGAGATCTAATTTAAACTGAAACATCTAGGTCTGGCATTGTTACCTCTGTGGTCTTGATTTAATAAGAGCCATTGGGTATGTGGGCAAATGGATAGATAGTCTTCCCTGTGTCTTGGTAGTGCTTGCTAATAACATTCCTTAATGGTTTCTTAGCTTTACTGATGTTGGAAATCTATCATTTTGTTTATTGGGAGAATTCCTAGTGAATTATAATGAGGATGATTCTTAAAGTACAGTATCCCAGAATCTTTCAAGTCATATTTCTTCAAATCAAGTTTCATTTCAGTTTATAGAAGTATTTTCTATCTAAATATCAAGGGGTTGTGACTGACCTATCTTTAGCCGTTGGGCCTCCTAAATTATCTCATTCATTTGTCTAGTGGGCAAATCTCACTCCCTCTCCCCCTCTCCCTCCCTCTCTCCTAAAGTGAGTGTTGTCTGTCATATTTTTCTCTTGAATGAAAGGCACACTAAATTGGAATGGGGGGGGGGTAGGATGGAAACCTCAGAGATCAAGCCATATAGCAGGAAGACACAATCAGAAACCTTAATAGAAGTGATGGTGTTCAGGAGAAGAGTTGGCTCAGAGGATAAAATGCTCATTTTATAATAAGTATGAGGGCCTGAGTTGAGATTTGAAGAATCCACATAAAGGCCAGATACAGTTGTACCTGTCTAATCCCAGTGCTCCTGTGGTAAGATAGGAAGCAGAGGCAAAAGAATCCATGGAAAGTCACATACTAACTAGTCTGATATACAGTGAATGTCAAACGAGACGAGACCTTTTCTCAAATGATGTGGGAGATGAAGACTGCCACCCGAGGTTGTCATCTGATCTGTGCATGTAGACTTTGGTATATGCACACACATACAAACATATCTACCGGTGCTTAACCCTTTATGGTATCACGTGTTTACTAACACAACACACACACACACACACACACACACACACACACACACACACGTTCTAACACTATTCTCTCTCAGTGTTTTGTTTCAGTAGTAGAAGACCATAGCACAAAAGTCTCTCTCTCTCTCTCTCTCTCTCTCTCTCTCTCTCTCTCTCCCTCCCTCCCTCTCTCTCTCTCTCTCTCTCTCTCTCTCTTTCTCTCTTTCTCTCTCTCTCCCTCTCTCTCTTAAACCTCTAATATTTTATTGACAGAATTTTTGATTACAGTACAGCTGAAACACATTTTCTTTCGCTCAGGTCTCTTAGTAGAGCATCTTTTTCAAAGATTGTTAAACAGCTCATGAATGTCCCGGAAACTAGGAGATGTTTAAAGCACTAATATACTTGAAAAGACGTATTTTTTTTTATTTTAAGTAAAAATGTAATTGCCACTTAATAAAAAGGATTTAGAGTAAAGCAAGTGTACTTTGAAATATCATCAAACACCAGAGAAGGGAAACATATTAACAAAGTATTTACCACTGACCAGAGTTAAATGCAGCAAAGGTGCTGCAGAAATCAAATAGGGCAATCTGCTGTGTTGTTGGGTAAATATCGGCAAACGGAGATCGGTGGTGTGCGAGGTTGAAAGTAAGAAGGGTATAAATTTGTTGGTGGTTGCCTTCCTCCCCATGCACAGATAGACTTTGTTATTATTATTTTTATTGAGAATAGATTTTTTCATGCAATATATTTTAATTATGGTTTTTCCTCCCTCTTTTCTTCCTGGTTTCTCCCACCTCTCCTGTCACTCAGATTTACCCCTCTCTTTCTGTTTCTCATTAGAAAACAGACATTAAGAGATACTAATAAAACAAGATAGATAAAACAAACAAACCGAAAAATAATCAGGATAGGACAAAACAATGACATAGAAGGAATAGAGCAGAAGAAAAGGCACAAGAAACATATATAGATGCAGAAATCCACTTCTTCACACATTCAGGACTACCCTCAAAGCAAAGATGAAATCTATAATAAATATATTTATATATATATACATATATGTATGTATATACATATATATGTATACAATGGACTTGTATGGTAAAATATAAATAAATATATAAATAAATAATAAGAGCAATACACACACATATATGTGTTCTCTCTCTCTTGCACACACACACACACACACACACACACACACACATCCTGACAGGACATTATGAGACAAGGAAATTCAAATGATGATGAGGTCTTTTTCTGTTGGTCATCTACTGCTATACATGTAGCCTACCCTTAAGAATAGTTTGCTTTCCCAGTGAGACTTGCTTGGAGAAAACTAAATTTTCATTTACAAGTGGTTATCAACTGGAGATAGCTCTGTCCTAGGGATAGGGAGACATGTACATGTGTCCTATTAAGTCTGGGACCGCATCTGGTACAGACCTTGTAAGCCCTGTGTTTCCTGCTTTAGTTTCTGTGAGTTCATACACGCATTGGTCCTGCTGGGTTATGAGTTCATACATGCATCGGTCCTGCTGCGTTTAGGTTTCCCTCATCCCTTTGGCCTTATACTCTTTCTGCCTTCTCTGCTGCAGGGCTCTCTGAGCCCTGAGTGGAGGGATTTGATGGAGACTCTTCTGGATGAGAGTTTTGCGGTCTTCAGCTCACTGCATATTGGCTAGCTGTGGGTCTTTGTATTTGTTCCCATCTTCTGCAAAAGGAAACTTCTCTGATGATGGATGAACAAGGCACTAATACAGTGTTATTAGGGATCATTGCATTGTTACATTCCTTTAGTAGAACAGGAGTATTTGGCTCTCTCTTAGGTCCCTGGGCTATCGAGTGTCCATTTCTTGGTCACTCAAGTAGTGATAAGTCTGGGTTCTCTCTCAAGGAGTAAGTCTAAGTCTAGTCAGCTATTGGTTGGTTACTTGCACAAGCTTTGTGCCTCTGTCACACTAGCAGGCAGGACACCATTGTAGATTGAAGGGTTTGTAGCTGGCTTGGTGTCTACGTTTCTCCTTTTGTAGTGTGCAGAGTAGTTTTCTGTTCCAAGAACATTAGCCCGTAGCTATGCACGCTCGAGGTTCTCCTATCTTGTATTCAGTGAGTTGTGAAAATGTTGTCTTCATCCTTGAGGCCATGCTGGCAGTTTATGGAGAGGAGCCATAGCCTTGGTAACAGCCTGGGCAGTTTATTGGGACCCCTTTGGTCCACAACTAAATTAGGTAAAATCGTTTCCTGGTACTGGAAGTTTCATTTGATATAAAGAGATGGCCAATTGTGATTCTGTCTCTCCATTATTTGGTGATTTCATTTCAATATATATATATTCAATAGATGACTAATATCCAAAATATATAAAGAACTCAAGAAACTGGATATTTAAAAACCCAAATAATCCAATTAAAAATGGTATGGATCTAAACAGAGTTCCCCAAAGAGGAAATTTAAATGGCTAAGAATCACTTAAAGAAATGTTCAACATTCTTAGCTATTGGGGAAACTAAACTAAAAAGACTACTTTGGTATTTCTACTACTGACAGAATGGTTAATATTAATAAATTTTTTAAAAAATGACAGCTTATGCTGGTGAGGCTGTGGAGAAAAGGGAACATCCAAACATTGCTGGGGGCTGGGAGTTTAATCTTCTAGAACCTTTCTAATATATATATATATATATATATATATATATATATATATATTAGAAAATTTCTGCTCTATTAGGTTTCCGTACTACCCCTCAAATGGCTCTTAATTTTCTGTGGCTCTAGCAGCATTCTCATGTTTGTCTCCTTCCTCCCCCCCCCTCCATAATTGATTGTCCCAATCCAGTCCCATTGTCCATCAAGAACTATCTATTATATCTCTGTTTCCTAATTTATTTGTGCCATCCTAGTCTCTTACGATGTACCTAGCTACTGTTATACAGATTGTAATTTGCTTATCATTGACTTAACAGCTAATATTCACATAAAAGTAAATATACACCGTATTTGTCTTTCTGGATCAGGGTTTCTGTAATTGTTTGAATAAGAATGTCCCCCATAGACTCATATATTTCAATCCTAAATCACTAAGGATTGATGATTAACATTGTTGGAATAGGTGTGGCTTTGTTGGAGGAAGTGTAACACTGGGGTGGGCTTTGATATTTCAAAAGCCCAAGTTAGGCCCAGAGACATCTCTCTTGGCATGTGGACAAATATATATCTCTCAGCTACCGTACTTGCTCCCTGCCAAAATGATAATGAACTAAACATCTGAAATTATAAGCAAGCCCCAAATTAAATAACTTCTTTCATAAGAGTTGCCTTGGTCATGGTGTCTATTCAGAAGTAATAGAACAGAGGCTAAAACAGTTTCCATATTCAGGAAGATTTTTTTATTCTACTTCCGTCCATTTACCTGTGAACTTCATTTATTTTATTGGCTAATATTCCATTATGTAAGTATACTACATTTTCCTTATCCAGTCTTTTGTTGAAAGACATCTAGACTGTTTTTAATTTTTGGCTATTATGAATAGAGAAGCAGTGAAATGGTTGAACCCAAGGGTGCTATATAGCTAGACTTTGAGGTAGATCAATTCTCATCTTCCTAATAAACTGCCACACTGATGTTCACAGAGGTTCTAGAAGATTAAACTCCCAGCCCCCAGCAATGTTTGGGTGTTCCCTTTTCTCCACAGCCTCACCAGCATAAGCTGTGATTTTTAAAAAAAATGTATTAATCTTAACCATTCTGTCAGGTCTAATATGAAATACCAAAGTAGTCTTTTTAGTTTAGTTTCCCCAATAGCTAAGAATGTTGAACATTTCTTTTTTATTATTATTATTATTTTGTTAATGAACTTTATTATTCTTTTTGAACATTTCTTTAAATGATTCTCAGCCATTTAAATTTCCTCTTTGGGGAGCTCTCAGTTTAGATCCATACCATTTTTAATTGGATTATTTGGGTTTTTAAATATCCAGTTTCTTGAGCTCTTTATATATTTTGGATTAGTCCTCTATTGCATGTGTAGTTGGTAAAAATAGTTTCACATTGTGTACTCTGCTGTTTTATCATAATGAAGGTGTCCTTTGCCTCACAGAAGCTTTTCAGTTTCATGAGTTCTCATTAATTCGTTGTTGATCTTACTGCCTGTGCTGTCGGTATTTTGTTCAGAAAGTTTTTTCTGTGCCAATAAATTCAAGGTTATTTTTCACTATCTTTCAGATTCCATATATCTGGTTTTATGTTGAAGTCGTTGATCCATTTGGAGGTGAGTTTTGTGCAGAGTGATAAGTAGGGGTCTATTTGAATATTTCTACATGTAGCCATCTAGTTTGACTAGAACAATATGTTGAGGTATTGTCTTTTTTTCTAGTATGTATTTCTGGCTCATTAAATATGGATCAAGTATCCATAGCTGTGAGGACTTACCTGGGTCTCACATTTGATTCTTTAATCAATACGTCTGTTTTATTTGTTCCAGTACCACGTTGTTTTTATTATCATAACTCTGCAGTACAACTTGAAAATGGGGATAGTGAAACCTTTAGTATTTTCTTTATTATTCAGTATTATTTTAGCCCTCCTCCTCTTCCCTCTCCTCCTCCCCTCCTCTTCCTCCTTTTGTGTGTGTGTGTGTGTGTGTGTGTGTGTGTGTGTGTGTGTGTGATTCTTGATGAAGCTGAAAATTATTCTTTCATGATCTGTGAAGAATTGTGTTGGAGTTTGGATCTATAGATTGCTTTTCAGTAGTTGAGAGCATTAATATTTAGAGTTGTTACTGAGCAGTGTTTTTGTTATTTGTTGTTGTGCATTGTTCCATTCTCTTGATTAAGTTTTCTGGATTATTTATTCATTTTCTCTTCTTGGATGGAGTTATCCTGCCTCTTTCCTTCTTCTGCCTTCTGTTAATCTTGATTGATAGACACAAATTATTTAAACTTGCTTTTATCATGAAATATTTTTCCTCCTCTGACTGTGATTGATAGTTTTGCTCACATGTCTTGGTAACCTGTGTGAGTTTTTAACTCTTGTCTGTCCAGTCCTTTCTGGCTTTCAGAGCCTCCATTGAAAAGTAAGGAGACTATATAGGGCTTTTCTTTATATGTGACTTGGTACTTTTCTTTTGCTACTTTTAATATCATTTGTTTGTTTTGTACATTTAGATTATTATGTGTCTCTCTTTAAAGTCCTTGAACACATCATAACATCTAGTTTGAAGTTGTCTTATGCTTCAGCTGAATTGCCTTTTTCAGGGTCAATAGAATTGCTTACTTTGGAAAAGGATATTGCATTGGATTATCAAGATTGTCTTTGCACTGGGACCTAAATATTTGCAATTATATTTGACATGTATCTTGGTGTAGATATATGTTCTTGACTTTGTTATATACCTTTGTTAAAACCACCTTTTTGGTTGCTTTTGTCCACTCTGGGTAGTAATGCTGCAACTGTGGGATCCCTGAGTGCCAGTCAACTGCAGTGGGTCTAGGGTATTTAGTAAAGAACAATTCTGCAGATTAATGGAGAATCACAAAAGAATGGATATACATGTTTTTCATTGCTTATATTTTTAAGGAATATACTAACTGTGATCTAAGATCTTTGGAGAGATGTGTGAGTTTATTGGGAGGAAGCTGTGGGCAGTATTCTTTATAGTTCATATAACTAGATGGTGCTTAAAACAGAGTAGAGCTCAATAAATGCCTATAAATGTCATTAAAATGATTTTTTGATGTCAGCTACATATTTGGAATCTTTCCAAATAATTCTAAGTAAGTGGTGAACTTTGAAAATTTTATCTTCTTGTGGAACATAGAATATGAGCCCAGCAGTATGCTAACTGTGTTATATGCATTGTCTTTCTCAGTACTCACACTACCTAAGAAACACATACTGCTTTTAAGATGTTGAAAAGGACAAGAATTGGACCTAATGAAGTTAAGGAGCTTGTTTCAGCTAAATACTCAACAATAAATCTAGATTTCTAATTTTTCTGGTTTTTAAACTCATAATGTCATAACCGCAAGTAGTTGGAAAATTTATATTCTAAAAAGGATAACTGTGGTTTAAATGGTTTAAAAATATAAATAGGGGACTACTAATTTAAAAAGTATAGGCAATATATAAATTCATCATCTAGGTGCTTTGCTACTCCTACATTTGTTTTAAATTTATTTATATTCTTTATGGTGTACATAACATCTCAAAAATGAAAAGAGACATTAATTATATAACTGTTATATCTTGTGTATGTTGCCATGACTCCTAGCTCTTTGGAACCAGTTGCACTAGAGTCAATGTCCTGTGACAGGCACACTAATCTCAGGTTCACTGTATAAGGGAGCACATGTGTACACACGAATGGAGACAAAAGAGATCCGGTTTTATATAAGATGTCATACATTTAAGTCCATTGTTAATGTTTTAAAATTATTACAAAACATCAAGAAAATTGCTACAATATTTCAAATGAATTAAAACATTTAAAAGATTTGAGATTAGGAGTTTTTCCCTTATGCTGTTTTTATGACCCAAACAAGGACACTTTTCTTGACAATGTTCTTTCTCTCCTAATTGGTCAACGCAGGAAAAACATAGAATTAAGTACACAGGAATGTTACCAAAGCATTAAGTCATGCAAAAGTGTACCGTTTAGGCTTTCTCAATTTGAATCAACCCACACATATCTAATTTCAAGTGAGTAATTGCCTCCATCAGATTGGCAGATAGGTCATTGCGAGGGTATTTTCTTGATCACTGATTGTTGTAGAAGGGCCAACCATGAGCTGTTCAACCATTTGGTATGTGGTTTATATACAAAAGCAAGCTGAGCAAGCCAGAGATAGCAAGCCAGTAAGCAGCACACCTTAGGTCCTGCCTTGAATTTCTGCCATGATGTCACTGCAAGCTGCCTTTTCTCCCAGTTTCTTTTGGTTATGGTGTTCATTACAGCAATAGAAACTTAACTAGGACAGCAAGGCATACCCATCTGGAGCAGTCAAAGAAGTTTGTTTTGTTATGTGCCAGAATTACCTCAGTGTGGCTTTGTTCTTTTATTTTTTATTGTTTTACTGATCCCCTCGGCAAAACTACCCTTATGGAGTCGCTTCAGAAGTTCCATTGGCGGAAGTGATCATGAAATTTTTTCCATTCGAAAAACTTTATAGCTGATAAAGAATTGTATTTTTCTCTTTGCGCAGTGCAAAAGACTCTTTAATCTTAAAGCAATAAATGAATTGCATTATTCAGAATCTTCCCTTTAACTTTAAAGTGTGCTGGTGCCAAAAGCCTATTCAGAACCTATAGGCTTCTCATCTGATGTAAGGTTAGAGTCACCCAAGCAGAGAGTAGAGATCAAAGGCATCTTGTGATATCAGGGATGAATCTAGCAAACCAGAGTGGCAGCTGAAATGGAAAATTGCCAGCTGCTGACCCAACACCAGGAGGTTCAGAATTATTTCACAGCAAGCTCAAGTGAATTATTTCTTGTTGATGTGTGGCACTCTCTGTAAATGGAACTTGGTGACAAATGCTGAAAGGGAAGTACTCTATCAGTATTTGACTGGTGAATTATGGGGAAGGCTGGTAAGTACCTGCTTAGAAGACCCAGGATGGATGGAATAGAATGGAATAGAATATTATTACTAGCTCAAGCTAAGTCACAGTATCACCAAGTCATATGTTAGGGACCAACAGCATGCTTATCAGTCTTCTTTGGGAAAAGATTTAGATAGGTGTGCAAAATTGTACTTATGAAGACAGCATTTAAGAATACCCACTTTGTAAGGATTCTTCAGTGCCCCTTGGGAGGGAGAAGAAAGCAATCTCAGGAGGGGGGTTTCAAAGGGAGTGAGGGACCTGGATGGGAGAAGGGAGGGAGAGAGGGAAAAGGGGAACATGATCAGATGTTGGGGATAGGAAGAGGAGTGAAGCCCCGAGGGCCAGCAGAATGAATGACAACAAGCCACCTTGGGGGATGGGAGATGGGGGACCCTCTAGAATGTACCAGAGACCTGGGAGGTAAGAGACTCTCAGGATTCCAAGGGAGGGGGCTTAGATAAAATGCCCAACAGTGGAGAGAGGGAACTTGTAGAGTCTGTCTCCAGTAGAAAGACAGGGCATCAAGTGGAAGGATGGGGTTGCCACCCCAGTCAAAAACTGACCCAGAATTGTTCCAGTCTGAAAGAACTGCAAAGACAAAAATGGAGAAAAGCCTGAGGGAGAGGAGGTCCAGTGACACAGGTCCAAATCCAGGGGAGTCCTGGGGTCCTAACGCTGTTACTGATGCTGTGGCGGGTTTGCAGACAGGAGCCTACCATGGCTGCACTCTGAAAGTCCCAACAAGCAGCTGACTGAGAAAGATGCAGATTCTTACACCTAACCAATGGACTGAAGTCAGGGACCCTTGTGGTTGAATTAGTTGAAAGGATTGAAGAAGTTGAGGAGAAGGGTGACCCCATAAGAAGACAGCAGTTTCAACTAACCCAGATCCCCAAGATTTCTCAGACACTGAGCCACCAACCAGGCATCATACACTAGCTGATCCAAGACCTCCGACACATATACAGCAAAGAACTGCCTGGTCTGGCCTCAGTAAGAGAAGGTGCACCTAACTCGAGACTTGAGACCCCAGGGAGTGCAGAGGTCTGGTGGGGTGGAGGATTTGGAAGGGTGGAGACATCCTTTTGGAGCCAAGGGTTGAGGGGAGGAAGAATAGGATGAGGAACTGTTGGAGGGCCAACCAGGAGTGGGATAAGGACTGAACTGGGAAAAAAGATTAGAGATTAAAAAAAACAATGTCCACTTTAAAAAAGAAAGTTGAAATGAATAATCATGGAGGTTGAACAAGTTAATATTAGCAACAACCATAATACACCGAGAACAATTAAGACAGAAGAAAATGCATTACCTTATAATTTTCTACTACCTTTTGTTGTAGATGCATATAGAAATAAGATCTAAAGTCATTCATGTTAGTTTGCATGCTGAGATTTATGTTTAAGTCAAACCTTTCTGGGCTGTGGAGATGGTCAATGGTTAAGAGCACTTTCTGCTCTTGAAAAGGACCTAAGTTCAAATCCCAGCACACACATGGTGAGTTACAACCATACCACTTCTGGGGCCAGGGGATCCATTGTCATCTTTTGTCCTCTGTAGTCACCTTGCTTATACAAGCTCTGAATAAATCTGTGCAGACAAAATACTCATGGATATAAAATCAAATGACAACATTTAAAAATTCAGACCTTTTAAAATGTGTCAGCTAAGTAGAATCCCAGAACCCACACCAGAATTTATGGAACATGAGAAGGAGCTTAAATCCTCAGGTATTAGGGATGACATAAAATTCATGTTTTGGGTATTTTTATGTGTTAATTTCCATGTGTTAGAAATTATAAGTTATAGTTTAAGTTATAAATTATAGTTTTCTTCCTATCTCTACTACTTCATTAACTTTTTATAGATAAAAGACTCCATAATATATCTCCCTTTATACATTTGCTATACCATTGTTTCGCAAGAGAAGGTACCAGACTTTGTCTCCCCAACTATTTAGAAACATAAGTTGATTGTAGAAAGAAGAGCGTGACCTTGAGAATATAGGGAGGAAAGACCAGCACTTGAACAAAAACTTTCATTGTCTTCTTTCTCTTTTTCCCCTTCAATTTACTCAATAATTCTCATTTTATTGTTTTTCCCCAGAGGATAAAGTATGCATGTAATAGTCAGAATTCCTTTGTTGGGTTGATGGTGCCCGAGGGTGTTACAGAAATTCAAGGGAAGCCAGCAGTGAGCTGCAATTGAAGGATAGGTGACAGACTGAAGCCCTAAATGGAAATTAAGAGTCAGTGTTGCTGATGGCAATTGAAATTATTACAGTGATGGCTGCGTCAGGGAATCCAGAGAGAAAGCCAAAGAACACCATGCCAGTGACTGGAGAGACTGCTCAGTGGTTAGAGTACTTGGTGCTCTTGCAGAAAACCTGAGTTCTGTCCTTGGCATCCACATAACAGGGCTTATGACTATGGTATTCCAGTTCCAGGGAATTCCACATCCTCTTCTGACCTCCTAGGGAGCCAGGCGTGCATCTGGTGCACATACATATATGATTGAAAAACACTTATTCATGTGAAAATAAATAAGTAAATAGATCAATAGTAAAACTAACAACATGCCAAGAATGAACTGCGCAACAAAAGACTTTCAGGATTAACTTCGACTGTCTGTATCTCACTGCTTTGACTAAATAGCTATGTTTAAATTAAGCCAAAAATTACACTTGTATGATGCATGTATAAAAGAAGAAAACTGTAACAGCCTACTTATGCTGTCAACTTCAATTCTGCTACAAGTTTCTTTATTAGAGGGGAATAATCTCATGAACATAGGCACATTTGTTCCTTTGACAGATGAGACATATGAAAATTGCTATGGTTTGACTGTCTCCAATAAGCCATCCAGGTCCCTAACTAGTGTTGTTATTTTGGGAGATTCTGGAAACTTTCAAAGATGAGATCTAGCTGAATTAATAGGCCTCTGGTGCAATATTGTCTCTGCTGCCTTTCTGTCCGGCTTTCAGCTTCCTGACTGCAGGGAGGGGAAGGGAAGAACTTCCTCCTCCACATACTCTAATGGGAAGGCTATTCTGTTCAAAGCCTAGCAGCCATGGGCTGAAGCCTCAGAAACAGTGAGAAAATAAGTAATTTCTTGTCAGAAGTTATTTGCATCAAGAATTTGGTCACAGTGATGAATATGTAATGATATAAGACATGTGGTTCTGATTAAATCTACTAAGACACAGTTTGGCTAACTTGTTTTATACTGATGGAATTGACTAGACTCTCGTATCTTTTTATATCAATCTCTCTCTCTCTCTCTCTCTCTCTCTCTCTACACACACACACACACACACACACACACACACACACACACACACACACACACACACACAGTGTATAAAAACCTTCCTGCTTTTCTTCATCAAACTAAATCAGCTTCTTCAATTTGTCTTCTGTGATACTATTCCATCAGACCTCAGGGAGCTTACTCAGTCATAAAACCATGGTGGCAGAAGAAGGATGTATAAAAGTGACTTAATGATTTCATGCCATGTAGAGAAGTAGTAACCTTAATATATTTGGGCCCATGTCTGGCTTGGATGCCTTTATTCACATGTAAAAAATTTTTTTTATTCATGCTGTATTTTGACCCAAAATGGACCCAGTTAAACTTTCATCTGTCTCAAAGGAATAAAATAAACTTGCTGAAGAAAATTTCTACCAGTTTTATATTTTCCATCTGAAAAGTAAAGTTTCAAATACATTAAGAAATATTATCAAGAGCCAGGGCGTAGCTAAGTTTGTATTGTGCTTGCCTAGAAATCACAAAGCCTTTTCAACCTCGAATCACTTCTGTCCTCAACACGACTTAAACCTGGAAGGAACTGTGTTGCAGGCCATGACTCTAGCACCCAGTAGGTGGTGGAAGGAGGATCAGAAACTCCTGGACATCTGTGACTATATAATGAATGTCAGCTTAGGCTGGAGTCTATAAGATCATATCTCAAAAAAAAAAAAGAGAGAATTTTTAAAAAGAAAACTGGTTTATTTATTTATTTTAGAATTTTGGACTAACATTAAATGAAAGAATCCCTGCAAAGGTTGTTATGAAAACATGTGAATTTAGAATTATGAAAAAAAATTAACCATGAGCAAAGCATGTAAGAGGCAGTCAGAGTAAAGCCAAGATGTCCGTAACTTTTCCACACTACGGAAAGCAATGGTTCCCTTACATTTTATTCCCATTGTCCAAGGGCGACTCAGATGATCTTAGAGACCCTTCTGTGTGGAAGCAGCTCGTTATTCACACTTAGCATTTTCTTGTAGCATAGAGTCCTAGAGGATTGTCTTCACTATCTTGGAGAGAAACTTTAAACTACTTCCTGGACATTTCAGGAAGGTTTAAGACACTCATTAGTGCTATTGGAAGGTAGACATATTGCAATTATCATCTGAGGCTAGTATTTAATTTCTTCACATGCAGTTTGTCTATATTGATAGATTAATGACAAAGTGAGTTTTTCCCTCTGACCTCGGAAGTGTTCCGCCTACTTGAGTTCACTGTGTGACATTCTGCATATAGGTATTATAGCATGGTTATCGGCTTTAAAGAAACGTGCCGGGGGTTGTTCTATATTAGGTATCTATTCCTTTGTGTTGACTACTCTGAGTATGACCTGCAGGGAGGTAATATTGCTATTAGTAAGGAGCTTATCGTTGAAAGTTCATGTGTACTCTAAGACCTGTACAATCAGAATTTGTGTGTTAACATTATCTTCAGGTATTTAGCAAGCATGTTAAAGCTTGAAGTGGTTCTGTAGAGAATTGGAATGCACATAAGGGAACATTGACAGCCAGTGTGTTAGTGTAGATAAACTGCCCTGTACTCATAAGGACCCCTTTCCTTTCAGTGCCCAACTGCAGCCTGTTATGTTTTTAGCAGAACACAAATCTTGCTACAAGAATGAATTCCTTCAGCCCTGGATTCTCATGTTTCCTGAATGCTAGCACTGGTTTTGCAGTTCTTGTAAACAGATCAATTCGTTAGGAAGTCTACTTCAGCAAGATACCACCTGCACCCATTTCCCAACCCTTCAGCCATTGGCTAAAGTGCTGGCTTTGTTATATTTGGAAGCAACAGGCTATGAAGGAGAGGTTGGATGTGTTTTTTCAGATACCCAAGGTCATACTTATAAGCCCCAAGAAAGGAAACTACAGTCATTAGATGTAAAGTTGTTTTCAACCCTCAGGCCATTTTTAGCAAATGATTGTGTGTGTGTGTGTGTGTGTGTGTGTGTGTGTGTGTGTGTGTGTGTGTGTGTGAGAGAGAGAGAGAGAGAGAGAGAGAGAGAGAGAGAGAGAGAGGAGTATAAGTTAAGGTCATGGAAGCATACATAAAATTAAAATTGTGTGTTAGCATCTTAGGTTGTTAAAAGCTGACTACATAGGAAATCTAAGGCTATAATGTTGGCAAGTTACACTGAATGGTATACCATGATTTCTGACACTCAAAGAGTTTTGGAGATAAGCTATAAACACGTTTTTTCTTTAAATGTCCGTACATGGACTTTTATTTTGATTCCTAAGTGAACAATGTAACTATGAACTGTAAAAATTCGAAGCCATAAGGACCAAAGAAGACTGGAGGTATCATCCTCTTTTTCTCTATGTGTTTTGTGTGCCCAGAGTCTTTATGCATTGTCTGAGGCTATCAGTACCACACAATTTTAGGCACTACACCTACGTTATAGTTCATTTTAACTGCCTTGTCCTGAGGTGTGCGATGCCTTGAATTTGTCAATCCTTCTCTGTAGTAGGACTGGGCAAAAGGAATGGAATCAGAGTTGTTCCCTTCACCTAACTAATATTAAACATTAATTATAATTATTCTAAATCTATATGGTATATAACAATAATTTTTAAAACTGCACTGAATATTTGATAGCTTCTTGGTCCATATTCCCAGAGACAATGATTCAGAAGCTTAAGGAAGGACTTGTAAACATATTCCTTGTTAAACTCTAGGTAATTGTGCTACAAAGGTTATTTTTAGTGCTTAGTTCTGAAGCAAACAGAAAAGGTTAAGACACTGTGATTTTAGGGATCGTCAATTCTATGGGGCAGACATGCAAGTAAATGACATTTCATACAAGGGTTATCACATGACACCACAGTGGGAAACTCACATCAATTTCATAGATGCTCCAAATTTGCTGAGAGCACACAAACACAGAGAGATATGACAATGAAATAATTTGTTGCCTATCTCTGGCAATAATCATTCTAGAATCCTTTTCTGTGCTTGCCTCTGTCACAGACCTAAAATAGCAGTTGTCTAAGAGGTCTCTGTCATGAGCTCTATTGTGGAGAAATAATCTACTTGAAAGTCCTATATTTTCTTTCCAGGGAAAATTTTCATGTTAGTAGACTAAGAAAGAAATGGCTCATGGGAAAATGGGAGCTCGGGTCTGAGAGGCACATGTGTGCCTTAATGTGCTTAAGTATGTATATTTGTATATGCTTACCCATAAGTAGGAACAAGAATCCCACCAGCAGTTACTTTTGTAAAAACTTTTTTGAAGCCTGAGTATAGACATTAAATATGAAATGCAGTGGGTGATATTAACAAGGTATTAACTACTGCTGATAGTTTACAGTGTCTGTAAGTTTGAAATGATACTGTAATGTGAGAAAGAAGAGAGAAAATAATTAAAAGAAATGAAGCTCCAACACAGACTTGATCATGCCTTAATGAGCAGTAAGAATTGATGAGGTGAAAAATGCTAGCCTGCTCAAAAAGATGTGTCCTTGCTTTAAAAACAATCAGAGGAATGGAAAAGTCATTCTATGGATTACTGATAACTAGCATACTAGGGCTTTCTTAAATTCTTGCAAAAGTGATACTTTCTTATATTTTTATCTTATACAAGGATATACTCAAGAGGTCATTGCTCTAAAGAAAAACACATTATTTTTGGATTTTTACCTTTAAGAATTAAAATAGATTTATATCACTTTACTTCCTTCCCATTCTTTTCTCCAGTTGTCATCCCTCAAACACCTGCCATATCCCCCACTACTCACAAGTTGGTAGCTTTTTTCTTTGATTGTTTTTGTTACACACACACACACACACACACACACACACACACACACACACACACACACAAATGTGCATGCATGCATGTTCACACACAAATCTATCCATCCATCCATCCATCCATCCATCCATCCATCTATCTATCTATCTATCTATCTATCTATCTATCTATCTATCTATCTATCTATCTATCTATCTAAGTCTGTCCATTTTTGGTGGTGGGGTATAAACCTGGCACTCTGAGTTGGGCATCACTGCAAGAGGCTATTTTGTTCTCCCAGTAGTCATTATTTGTCTGTAATTCCCTGTCTTAATTTGAGACCCTGTGAAGTTTTCCCCCTCTATAGTAATATATCTATTTGCTATTGCTCTTGGTCTTGTCTCATTTATACGGACATTTCTAGGAGCCACTGTTTGATGGAGAAGTTCCTGGTATTCTGCCTCTTATAATCTTTCTGTACCCTCTTCTGAGATATTCTGTGAGTTACACATGCAGGAGTTTTAATGTAGATGTTTCTATTGGGGCTAGTCTTCCCATCATATGTTGATTTTTGTGTTGTATCCTGTTGTGGTTCTTTGTTGAGGTCTTCATTTTCTGTAAAGTGAGGTTTCTTTGGTGAGGAATAGTAGCTACACTTATCTGGACAAATGCATTTGAATTTTCTTTCTTTCCTTTTCCTCTCTCTCTCTCTCTCTCTCTCTCTCTCTCTCTCTCTCTCTCTCTCTCTCTCAGATTGAATCTCACTATATAACACAGACTGGTCTTTAACCTGTGATCTCACTGCTTTAGCGTTGGGATAACAGGACTGTGACACTATGCCTGGCTACGAAACTGGTTCCTGACCATCGACTCAGTTCATGCTTTTCTGAGTAGTAAAGCTAGAACTTCCATATCTTTTAGTTCCAACTACCCAGTATCAATGAGCTACAGCTGGCAGAAGGTTATTAATGCCATCCCCAAGTAAGCAGAGATATAGTAGTGGAGTAGTGGAGCCCTTGGGCCTTTTGAATGGATTACGTGCTATAAAACACAAGAACATTCTACTTTTTGCTTTATACTTATTTCAGTGAACACACTCATCTGGTACTTTACCTATAAATTTAGGGAGTGAAGACCAAGAAGGCTAGAACACTTCTTCTGTGAACTCTGTCTCCTACACAGAACAGTTTGCTGTTTGTGGATGGATGTCCAAGATGTGGAAGCTGATCTCTTAGGATCATTTTAACCTTATCATTCACAGACGGTTCCTGGATTTCTACATCTTAAGCTTTGCAGATAAAAGTACCCAGCAGGCATTCACAGGTATTCCAGGATACATGGGAATAACTTTATCTCTAGTGTGAGATTAATGTGTTACCTGTCTTGAGATTTTTGTTCTGACAATGGTCATGATTTTGTCCCTTGGATATGCTGCTACAATAGATAATGTATACATCACACATTTTATGAGTTATTAATCTTACCTGCTCTAATACATCTCTTTGAATTCTTCCATATATGGAATCATAGAACCTGACAAGGACATTGCTAGGTCTCTAGATGTGTTGTGTTAGCATTTAAGAAGGTCAGCCACCATTTGGTCATGAGCGTGACTGATAGTGCTGTTTCAAAGCCCTGGGGAGAGTACTGCCTGACCTTCTGATTTGTTTGTCAAGCTTGTCTGAGATGACATGCAATTCTGTTTGCTTTTATGAGAAAGCACACAACACAGCTGGAATTCAGAAGAGCTCAAGTGAAATGCTTCTTGATTTGTTTTTCTTCCGTGCACTTTGAAATGGACAAAGCCATTTCTTTGTAGTATTGTCAGGATTTGAGAGCCCAAAATTTAAGACGAAGGTGGTTGTGAAAAACTCTCATGCATTAAACCATCTATTGAGCAGAATCCAAGTCTACTGTACAACCTCTTGTAGGAAATATGACAGTCCTGAATTTCTTTCTTTCAGAATCATGATTTATCTTCAAAGCAAAAAACTTAATTCCAAATCCATTGCAAGATATGGGATTATACAAATCTGCTTGCGTGAAAATAATTCCAGAGGTGTAGGAAAAATAAAACAAATCAATCATATTTAAACAATGCATGAAAGTTCTCAGTCTATCATGAATACTGGTTAATTTTGTATCAGCGCAAACCTGAGGAAATCAAAGCATCAATGGTGTATAGTATGAGCAACAGAACTTGGCAGAAGCACTGAAAACCACTTCCTCACCATTTCCTGTGATCTGTACAATTAACCAAATGACATGTTGTTTAATTGCCTGCGTGCTAGCCTGGAACACTGAATCTCACAGTTCGTTAGCACAAATTGTTAGATGTTCCAACTCAGGACAGTAGTAGATTAAGCAAGATATGGATTTTTAAACAGTTTTCTAATTAAAAATATGGAGGAATATATTATATGTCTTGATTTGCTTAAGAGCCTTGCTAATAAAATTTCTAAAATGCTTTGATGTGTAGCAAATACTCTTTTTGTTGTAAAAATATTTATTTGAATAAAGTGTTTAGAAATAGTTTTCATTGTACATACAGCCATTTCACTCAATGAGAAAGAAATGTTAAATATCTCAAACATGTTAAATATCTCAGGTTGTAAATCAATTTAAACTTACAAACCATGAATTTTAATATGTTCTAACATAAAACAAGGTTAATGCTTGTACTGCCTGATTATAGACAAATTCTTCAGGAAAATTTAAAAAGCAAAGTTTTATTCTGTCATGTTTGATCCCCATTTCTATCTTTTGGCAGAAACAAAGTGTTTTTTTATTTTTTTCAACATTTTATTGATTCTTTGTGAGTCTCACATCATGCATCTCCCCGTCCCCACATATCTAACCTTCACTCTTTTTTTTTTTTTTTGGTTCTTTTTTTCGGAGCTGGGGACCGAACCCAGGGCCTTGCACTTCCTAGGCAAGCGCTCTACCACTGAGCTAAATCCCCAACCCCTAACCTTCACTCTTGCAACTTCCCTTCCAAAATAAAATAAAAAGAACCACTACCACCACCAAAAACAGCAACAATAATAACGAAAAGCATAGAAAACATTTCATCATGGAGGATATCCCACAGTACATCCCTCTGTCCACACATCGTCACTTGCAAGTGTTCCTTGCAGTGAGCCATTAGTCTGGTTCAAGATCTCTGGCTTCTCTGATACCATCAATATTTGAATTCTCCTTGGGACTACTCCTGGTTCTTCTGTTGTTTCCCTATGTCATGGAAATCCTGTAGCTTTGGACCAGCAGGACTGTCCCAGTCACTGGTCACAACCATTCACAGATGATGTAGATGTTGGGGTAGGGCCATTCAGAGCCCTGGGTCTGGACCTGGGTGTAGCTGAGCTGGTCAGCACACTGGATCTCCCTTATGCACCCGCCTCTCCTTCATCCTCACCACCAGGGCAAGCTCTTCCGCACTGCTCTAGCTAAGCCACTCCATGCTGCCATTGGCCTGAAGCAGAGTCAGATCTCCTTGCTCTCATGCCCTTCATGCCAGCTCACCCACACCCATGCTCCCATAGCCAGCTCCATTTTGACACCTGGTTAGGGTACAGGCCCTGTTCCCAAATGCTGCTGTTGATGAAAGATGAAGCCAGCTCTCTAGAGTGCTTCAGCCAGCGAGAAACAGGGCCAGTTTTGTACAGTCCCTGGACATCCGCATGGTTCCTAGCAATTGCCCTGAGCAGAGACATCCTAGTGGCAATGTTAGTCATGGACATCAACACAGACCCTTGTAACTCCAAAATCACAGACCCAGACATGACCCTCAATGGCAGCTCAGGATGGGGCTTTACCATGTACCCAGATGACAGGACTAGTCACTCAGCAGGCTACTTCTTTCTACCCCAAGTCTCCAGTTCCATCTCTCTTCATAATGCTCAAGTTGTTCCACTTCTCTTTCTTTCCCATCTACCAACACATACTCATACATGGTGGTGGCTCCTACTGTAGGTCAGCTACTCAGCGGATTTCCCCTGGGTGATATCCTTTGTGCTGTGTGGTATGGCAGCAAACATGTATCTGTGGCCCATCTGTGCTGTGCATTGGAGGGTAGGTCTGTGGGTAGCTGGTCTCTGTTTTCCTCCTCCTGGCTGTGCTGCCTGGATGTTACTTGATGTTTTTTATCCTAGGCATAAAACAGCTTTGGCCACCAAGCCAGGTATCAAGCTAGGATAAACAAAGGACTGTCATTTGCTCTGCCCCTGGCTGATATAAGAACAACCCCATCCCCCAAGGTATCTCTTTGCCCATTACAAGAGGGGTGGAGGCAAATTCTCTTTAGCATCGATTCTAACTATTCATTGCCTAGTAATAAAAGAGCAATGTTAAAAATTTCATGTTACAGTTAGGGGTCTGAAGCAAAAAGCCCATAAACCTTATTCTAGAAAAGGATGTGCCATAATTACTGTTATTATGGTAAATTCCTCCATAAAACGAACTTGAGAAAGGGAGAGACAATTTCCATTCACTCTCTAAGGCTATAGAACATCAAAGCAGGGAAGCTTTGTTGGTAGGGGCTTGAGGCATCTCGTCATGCTGAATACACAGTCAGGAGCATGATGCATGCTAGTAAGTAGCTCACTTTCTCTTTGCTTCAATTCGATCAGGACCTTAGCCCATGGAAAGGTGCTGCACAGTGAGCCTTTTGGCTGCCTGACGTAGATAAGTTTTCACTAGGACATGAAGACCAATCTAATTCAGAACATTTCCCACAGGTATGTCCAGAGGCTGACCTAAATGAAAGAATTCTTCACAGGTATGCCATGAAGCCTTTTACTTAGGTGATTATAGATCCTGTCACCTTGACAACTAACATCAACCAACAGAGAGTGGAATAAACAATTTATTGTTACGTTCTATTTTATAGGAGCATTGGGCATAGAAATCATGGGGAGTTATTTATTTTAGTCCTTTCCTTTGATCACAAAGTTTTGGAACCCTTAAAATTGGGGCTAAAAGGCAGACACAACTGAAGAAGAGCTGTGAAAAGAAAGATATCATAGCTATATTCTGGTCTGCCTGTTCATTGAAACAATGTCTTAATCATAGTGAAGGCTTGTAGAAGCTATTCTTAAATTCTCTATGGTCAGAGGACAACTAATTTCTATTTATTCTGCTTTAATGCAAAAAGTAACAGTACTTTCTGTAGCGTTAACTCTGTGTCACACACTATGTAAGTGCTTAATAAAATTAGTCTCCCATCTGGAAATTCAAACATTTACATCTACATTGTGCTCTTAATTTCAAGAAGGAGAAAAGCAGACAGCTGGGTGAACATGGTCATTACTAATAGGTCATACAGTATCTTTACTGCTTGTCCACCTCTTTCTTACAGCCCACACAGCCCATCCTACCTAGGTCCAGGATACAGTAAAATGTGTAGGAATGTAGCCAGCAAAATGTACTTTCTGAACACATCTTGTTTGACTTATTTCTTGTGCATGATAAAAACATTTTCCTGTTTGAAATTCAATGTCATTATTATTTGTTCTTCTCTTTACAATAGATGTTTCCCTTATTTTAAAAGTGGCAAAAGGTATAAACGATGAGGCAAATGTTGACTCATTGAGTGATTCTTAGTAAGTCCAAACAGTTTTTCTATGCTTATTGTACTTCTGGATATAGAGAAAAGTCCAAGACTAGATTGATAGGTGTGAAAACTGCTGATTATTTACCCCATGAACATGCATATACACTATACACAGTAACAGTAAAGGAGCCTTTACCACATAGTCTGTGAACATGCAGTTTTCAGTCTGTGAATTAATTACGATTCATGCACTTGGCAAGGTGGAGCTCCAATGCATATCAGAAATAGTTTGCATTATCTTTTCAGGACATTTAGGCTATCATAGAATGTGTGAAGAGTACATATTAGAAGTAGCATATTAGAAACATTTTTAGCTAAATAATTTAGACATAATGGTGATATGTTTCTCTCTTCCCCCCTTTTTCCTAGAGTGCTTAAATTACTTCCCTTTTCTTTGACTCAGTTTCCCAAGTCTACATTATATGTGGTAGTCAAAACAGCCTGGAAAAACAAAACAAAAAAACCCACAAACCTTCGTACCTTTGTGCTATGGCCACTGGTGCAAGGATTCTGCTTATGGTGACAGAGGCCGAACTGCATAAAACGAAGACAACTTTGGTAGAATGCTAGAGGAAAAGTGATTTGATGACTGTGTTTGGTGGCTGCATATGGGATGGAAACTCAGATGGGGCTGTCTCTGGGTGACCAAATCCACCAAACCCAGTCACTATTGCTGATGCCAAGAAGTACTTGCTGACAGGAGCCTGATATGGATGTCTCTGAGAGACTCTGCCAGAGCCTTACTTGAAGATGCTTGCAGCTGACCTTCAAACTAGACACAGGGGCCCCAGTGCAGGAGTTAGAGAAAGGACTGAAGGAGCTGAAGGTTTTGCAACCCCATAGGAAGAATAACAACATCAACCAACCAGACACCCCAGAGCTCCCGGGGACTAAACCATCTACCAAAGAGTACACATGGAGGGACCCATGGCTCCAGCGTCATATGTAGCAGAGGATGGCATTGTCTGGCATCAATAGGAGGAGAAGTCCTTGGTCCTGTGAAGGCTCATTTTCCCAGTGTAGGGGAATGCCAGGGTGTGGAAGTGGGAGCATCCTCATAGAAGCAGGAAGAGAGGGAGGAGAAATGGGAGAGGGGGGACGGGGAAGGGGGATAATATTTGAAATGTAAATACATAAAATATCCAATAAGAAAGAGAAGTGGTCAGAAACAATTGGCCTACCAATTTGTTTGCATACAAATGTTTGAATCTGCTGTCCTCTTTCCTTTTCATAACTATATCCCCATAATGTCAAGATTTATTGGATATTTTCTGTCATCTTGAATATAGGGCATTTCCGCAAATTGACACAGAGGTGGGCAAACAGGATATCAGGAGATTTACTAAAAAAGTCCTAGAAATCCCCAAGTCTATCTCAGAACGCTTTTCTTTAGTGAGACAAAACCTTTATCATTATGTTTTTCTGTCCTTTCTAAAAAAAAATGAGCAAGCCAGGTTCTGAAGTGTTTTAGGACACGTTGGTACCCCACAACAATCAACTGCTCCAGGCTTAAGAAGTCTCTGACTGTACCTGCTCGGTATCTGCTTGAGAAGTTCCAGAGAACACACAGATATTATTCAAACTACATGGCTCTTTCTACCTTCTCTCCTGTGCTACAGTTGTCATTAATTTGAATGGCCAATGAGTAGTTTCTCAGATGATTAAACTAATGAGTAATCCATTTACTCCCTTTGGATTGTACATTCTATGGGTTTATGACATGCTCAGTCAGAACCACATGCTCTCCTGGTTATACCTGGGCATTCAGCAGCTGATTGCCAATAACATAGGTATGGTATAGGAGGATGACCTAGCTTCTCTGTCATGTTATAGCCACTGAGTTCTGTGTCATGAGAATCTATCACTGTAAGGTGCTCCCTTTGCACTCGACTGTCACGGTTCCCCAATGTTGCTTATTGCCCTCAATCTTGGCGAAAAACCCTAAGTACCTTCCAACTCTTTTTTTTCTATACATGGCAGAACAGATCTGACAATAATGCCCTATCTCAAAGAAGCAGGACACTCAATTCATGTTCTCATTTTTTTCTCTTCTCTCCATATTACATTCTGTTAATAGGCTGAATATGAAAAAAAATAAAGAAATCTAATGATGAAAGCACTTTAAACCTCTACTCATGGAAAGAAGGAAATTGCATGTTTGATCTGTCTTTTAGTTCTATAATTAAATCTTTTTTGAATTATTATAACAATGTACTCATAAGAATTATTCCCTCTTTTCACTCTTAAGAACACTTTACAATTAAACCTATTGCATTTTTATGAAGATTTCCCATTAAGGGACATAATTTATTCTTTCCTATTCACAATATGTTTCAACATCATTCTTGAAACTAAATTAATTGCATTTTCATGGAGTCAAATGTTTTTGAAAGGATCCATGTATACCAGAGTAGATCATTCTGATTCCTGACAAGTATCGAAAATATAATGGAAGAATAGTTTGTTTGGTGAATAAGTTTGTGGATGTGAGGATGCTTGTGTGTGTGTGTGTGTGTGTGTGTGTGTGTGTGTGTGTGTGTGTGTGTGTAAGATAGAGCACAACTTTGGATGTCATTCTTAAAGGTTCTTTCTACTTTGTTTTCCTCATCAGGTGGATTAAGCTGAGTAGCAAGAGAAACAAAGCTTGTATTTCTCAAATAGACGACAATATTATTAAGTACCGTTTGTCTTTCTTCGAATGATGCCTAGCTTTTCTAAAACAAAACCGTTCTTGAAATTTACTTACTTTCCATCCTCTATGGGCCATGTAAATTGTTCTCCTTGTGAACGCTAAGCTTTTATTATTTGGAAAATATAGTACAGTTGTGACCAAGATCATGGGCAGTGACATTTGTGCTTAACTTAAAGCGTGGTATCTTCCTGTCACCATGGAAGAATCTATGCTGCGTAGTCTACAATGAATTATGGTTTCCCTCGGTCAGGTTACATCTAGCAGGGGACCACAGAGGGAAGTTTTTCATGGTTTCTGTATTCATTTATTTTTCTTAAACTTTGATGGTGTGTGTGTGTGTGTGTGTGTGTGTGTGTGTGTGTGTGTGTGTGTATTCTGAAGACCAAACTAGGGTTAGTCTTGTTAGGAAATGTTCCAATGCTTTTGAGCTAAATCTCCGACCTGTGATTTTATTTTTTCAAGTAAGAATAAAATCAAAAGCTGTAGCTTCAGGAGTTACAATTTAATCTAACGCTATGATATATTCACTGTTATATCATTAGTCTGAGAGATCTCACGAATTCCCTCTAGATTCCATTCATCAAGAGAGAGAGATCCCGTTTCATCATGGCTATTTGACACTTTAAACTCAGGTTAACCAGCGTAGGGGAATGTCAGAGTGGGGAGGTGGGGAGGAGGGGTTTTTAGGGAGGGGGACCACCCTTATAGAAGAAGGGGGGAATAGGATAGGGGACTTATGGATGGGAAACCAGGAAAGAGACTCACATTTGAAATGTAAATAAAAAATATGCAATGGAAAAAGTACATCCTAAACTCAGGTTTAAAAAAAGGTATCTGCTTCTGGGTTGATGGTTTCTGTAAAGTCTGCAATTTTTCTTTCTATATTTATCATGTTATTTATATCATAGAAAAGTTGATTTTATATGATTGTCCTGTAGTTTTGAAAATGTAAAGTTTTAATTAAATTCACATTTGTTTGCATAGATATAGATAAAATAGATAGTGTTGCATCAATACAGAAGGATCCTGAGCTCAGGAGGTTTTTGGAGCCTTTGAGAGTTTAGAGGGGCGCAGATCTACTATGTGTTGAGTTTTCTTTTTTTTTTCTTTTTTATTATTACTTTTTTTATTAACTTGAGTATTTCTTATATACATTTCGAGTGTTATTCCCTTTCCCGGTTTCCGGGCAAACATCCCCCTCCCCTCTCCCCTTCCTTATGGGTGTCCCCCTCCCAACCCTCCCCCCATTGCCGCCCTCCCCCCATAGTCTAGTTCACTGGGGGTTCAGTCTTAGCAGGACCCAGGGCTTCCCCTTCCACTGGTGCTCTTACTAGGATATTCATTGCTACCTATGGGGTCAGAGTCCAGGGTCAGTCCATGTATAGTCTTTAGGTAGTGGCTTAGTCCCTGGAAGCTCTGGTTGCTTGACATTGTCGTACTTTTGGGGTCTCGAGCCCCTTCAAGCTCTTCCAGTTCTTTCTCTGATTCCTTCAACGGGGGACCTATTCTCAGTTCAGTGGTTTGCTGCTGGCATTCGCCTCTGTATTTGCTGTATTCTGGCTGTGTCTCTCAGGAGCGATCTACATCCGGCTCCTGTCGGTCTGCACTTCTTTGCTTCATCCATCTTGTCCAATTGGGTGGCTGTATATGTATGGGCCAACTGTGGGGCAGGCTCTGAATGGGTGTTCCTTCAGTCTCTGTTTTAATCTTTGCCTCTCCCTTCCCAGCCAAGGGTATTCCTTTTCCTCATTTAAAGAAGGAGTGAAGCATTCACATTTTGATCATCCGTCTTGAGTTTCGTTTGTTCTAGGGATCTAGGGTAATTCAAGCATTTGGGCTAATAGCCACTTATCAATGAGTGCATACCATGTATGTCTTTCTGTGATTGGGTTAGCTCACTCAGGATGATATTTTCCAGTTCCAACCATTTGCCTACGAATTTCATAAACTCGTTGTTTTTGATAGCTGAGTAATATTCCATTGTGTAGATGTACCACATTTTCCGTATCCATTCCTCTGTTGAAGGGCATCTGGGTTCTTTCCATTTTCTGGCTATTATAAATAAGGCTGCGATGAACATAGTGGAGCACGTGTCTCTTTTATATGTTGAGGCATCTTTTGGGTATATGCCCAAGAGAGGTATAGCTGGATCCTCAGGCAGTTCAATGTCCAATTTTCTGAGGAACCTCCAGACTGATTTCCAGAATGGTTTTACCAGTCTGCAATCCCACCAACAATGGAGGAGTGTTCCTCTTTCTCCACATCCTCGCCAGCATCTGCTGTCACCTGAGTTTTTGATCTTAGCCATTCTCACTGGTGTGAGGTGAAATCTCAGGGTTGTTTTGATTTGCATTTCCCTTATGACTAAAGATGTTGAACATTTCTTTAGGTGTTTCTCAGCCATTCGGCATTCCTCAGCTGTGAATTCTTTGTGTAGCTCTGAACCCCATTTTTTTTTAATTTTTTTTTATTAACTTGAGTATTTCTTATATACATTTCGAGTGTTATTCCCTTTCCCGGTTTCCGCGCAAACATCTCCCTCCCCCCTCCCCTTCCTTATGGGTGTCCCCCTCCCAACCCTCCCCCCATTGCCGCCCTCCCCCCATAGACCAGTTCACTGGGGGTTCAGTCTTAGCAGGACCCAGGGCTTCCCCTTCCACTGTTGCTCTTACTAGGATATTCATTGCTACCTATGGGGTCAGAGTCCAGGGTCAGTCCATGTATAGTCTTTAGGTAGTGGCTTAGTCCCTGGAAGCTCTGGTTGCTTGGCATTGTTGTACTTTTGGGGTCTCGAGCCCCTTCAAGCTCTTCCAGTTCTTTCTCTGATTCCTTCAATAGGGGACCTATTCTCAGTTCAGTGGTTTGCTGCTGGCATTCGCCTCTGTATTTGCTGTATTCTGGCTGTGTCTCTCAGGAGCGATCTACATCCGGCTCCTGTCGGTCTGCACTTCTTTGCTTCATCCATCTTGTCCAATTGGGTGGCTGTATATGTATGGGCCACCTGTGGGGCAGGCTCTGAATGGGTGTTCCTTCAGTCTCTGTTTTAATCTTTGCCTCTATCTTCCCAGCCAAGGGTATTCTTTTTCCTCATTTAAAGAAGGAGTGAAGCATTCACATTTTGATCATCCTTCTTGAGTTTCCTTTGTTCTAGGGATCTAGGGTATTTCAAGCATTTGGGCTAATAGCCACTTATCAATGAGTGCATACCATGTATGTCTTTCTGTGATTGGGTTAGCTCACTCAGGATGATATTTTCCAGTTCCAACCATTTGCCTACGAATTTCATAAACTCGTTGTTTTTGATAGCTGAGTAATATTCCATTGTGTAGATGTACCACATTTTCTGTATCCATTCCTCTGTTGAAGGGCATCTGGGTTCTTTCCATTTTCTGGCTATTATAAAGAAGGCTGCGATGAACATAGTGGAGCACGTGTCTCTTTTATATGTTGAGGCATCTTTTGGGTATATGCCCAAGAGAGGTATAGCTGGATCCTCAGGCAGTTCAATGTCCAATTTTCTGAGGAACCTCCAGACTGATTTCCAGAATGGTTTTACCAGTCTGCAATCCCACCAACAATGGAGGAGTGTTCCTCTTTCTCCACATCCTTGCCAGCATCTGCTGTCACCTGAGTTTTTGATCTTAGCCAATCGCACTGGTGTGAGGTGAAATCTCAGGGTTGTTTTGATTTGCATTTCCCTTATGACTAAAGATGTTGAACATTTCTTTAGGTGTTTCTCAGCCATTCGGCATTCCTCAGCTGTGAATTCTTTGTTTAGCCCTGAACCCCATTTTTTAATAGGGTTATTTGTTTCCCTGCGGTCTAACTTCTTGAGTTCTTTGTATATTTTGGATATAAGGCCTCTATCTGTTGTAGGATTGGTAAAGATCTTTTCCCAATCTGTTGGTTGCCGTTTTGTCCTAACCACAGTGTCCTTTGCCTTACAGAAGCTTTGCAGTTTTATGAGATCCCATTTGTCGATTCTTGATCTTAGAGCATAAGCCATTGGTGTTTTGTTCAGGAAACTTTTTCCAGTGCCCATGTGTTCCAGATGCTTCCCTAGTTTTTCTTCTATTAGTTTGAGTGTGTCTGGTTTGATGTGGAGGTCCTTGATCCACTTGGACTTAAGCTTTGTACAGGGTGATAAGCATGTGTCGATCTGCATTCTTCTACATGTTGCCCTCCAGTTGAACCAGCACCATTTGCTGAAAATGCTATCTTTTTTCCATTGGATGGTTTTGGCTCCTTTGTCAACAATCAAGTGACCATAGGTGTGTGGGTTCATTTCTGGGTCTTCAATTCTATTCCACTGGTCTATCTGTCTGTCTCTGTACCAATACCATGCAGTTTTTATCACTATTGCTCTGTAATACTGCTTGAGTTCAGGGATAGTGATTCCCCCTGAAGTCCTTTTATTGTTGAGGATAGCTTTAGTTATCCTGGGTTTTTTGTTATTCCAGATGAATTTTCAAATTGTTCTGTCTAACTCTTTGAAGAATTGGATTGGTATTTTGATGGGGATTGCATTGAATCTGTAGATCGCTTTTGGTAAAATGGCCATTTTTACTATATTAATCCTGCCAGTCCATGAGCATGGGAGATCTTTCCATCTTCTGAGGTCTTCTTCAATTTCTTTCTTCAGAGTCTTGAAGTTCTTATTGTACAGATCTTTTACTTGCTTAGTTAAAGTCACACCGAGGTACTTTATATTATTTGGATCTATTATGAAGGGTGTCGTTTCCCTAATTTCTTTCTCGGATTGTTTCTCTTTTGTGTAGAGGAAGGCTACTGATTTATTTGAGTTAATTTTATATCCAGCCACTTTGCTGAAGTTGTTTATCAGCTTTAGTAGTTCTCCGGTGGAACTTTTGGGATCACTTAAATATACTATCATATCATCTGCAAATAGTGATATTTTGACTTCTTCTTTTCTGATCTGTATCCCCTTGACCTCCTTTTGTTGTCTGATTGCTCTGGCTAGAACTTCAAGAACTATATTGAATAAGTAGGGAGAGAGTGGGCAGCCTTGTCTAGTCCCTGATTTTAGTGGGATTGCTTCAAGTTTCTCTCCATTTAGTTTAATGTTAGCAACTGGTTTGCTGTATATGGCTTTTACTATGTTTAGGTATGGGCCTTGAATTCCTATTCTTTCCAGGACTTTTATCATGAAGGGGTGTTGAATTTTGTCAAATGCTTTCTCAGCATCTAATGAAATGATCATGTGGTTCTGTTCTTTCAGTTTGTTTATATAATGGATCACGTTGATGGTTTTCCGTATATTAAACCATCCCTGCATGCCTGGGATGAAGCCTACTTGATCATGGTGGATGATTGTTTTGATGTGCTCTTGAATTCGGTTTGCCAGAATTTTATTGAGTATTTTTGCATCGATATTCATAAGGGAAATTGGTCTGAAGTTCTCTTTCTTTGTTGTGTCTTTGTGTGGTTTAGGTATAAGAGTAATTGTGGCTCCGTAGAAGGAATTCGGTAGGGCTCCATCTGTTTCAATTTTGTGGAATAGTTTGGATAATATTGGTATGAGGTCTTCTATGAAGGTTTGATAGAATTCTGCACTAAACCCGTCTGGACCTGGGCTCTTTTTGGTTGGGAGACCTTTAATGACTGCTTCTATTTCCTTAGGAGTTATGGGGTTGTTTAACTGGTTTATCTGTTCCTGATTTAACTTCGATACCTGGTATCTGTCTAGGAAATTGTCCATTTCCTGCAGATTTTCAAGTTTTGTTGAATATAGGTTTTTATAGTAAAATCTCATGATTTTTTGAATTTCCTCTGAATCTGTAGTTATGTCTCCCTTTTCATTTCTGATTTTGTTAATTTGGACGCACTCTCTGTGTCCTCTCGTTAGTCTGGCTAAGGGTTTATCTATCTTGTTGATTTTCTCAAAGAACCAACTTTTGGTTCTGTTGATTCTTTCTATGGTCCTTTTTGTTTCTACTTGGTTGATTTCAGCTCTGAGTTTGATTATTTCCTGCCTTCTACTCCTCCTGGGTATATTTGCTTCTTTTTGTTCTAGAGCTTTTAGGTGTGCTGTCAAGCTGCTGACATATGCTCTTTCCTGTTTCTTTCTGCAGGCACTCAGCGCTATGAGTTTTCCTCTTAGCACAGCTTTCATTGTGTCCCATAAGTTTGGGTATGTTGTATCTTTATTTTCATTAAATTCTAAAAAGTTTTTAATTTCTTTCTTTATTTCTTCCTTGACCAGGTTATCATTGAGTAGAGCATTGTTCAATTTCCACGTATATGTGGGCATTCTTCCCTTATTGTTATTGAAGACCAGTTTTAGGCCGTGGTGGTCCGATAGCACGCATGGGATTATTTCTATCTTTCTGTACCTGTTGAGGCCCGTTTTTTGACCAATTATATGGTCAATTTTGGAGAAAGTACCATGAGGAGCTGAGAAGAAGGTATATTTTTTTGCTTTAGGATAGAATGTTCTATAAATATCTGTTAAGTCCATTTGGCTCATGACTTCTCTTAGTCTGTCGACATCACTGTTTAATTTCTGTTTCCATGATCTGTCCATTGATGAGAGTGGTGTGTTGAAATCTCCCACTATTATTGTGTGAGGTGCAATGTGTGTTTTGAGCTTTAGTAAGGTTTCTTTTACGTATGTAGGTGCCCTTGTATTTGGGGCATAGATATTTAGGATTGAGAGTTCATTTTGGTGGATTTTTCCTTTGATGAATATGAAGTGTCCTTCCTTATCTTTTTTGATGACTTTTAGTTGGAAATTGATTTTATTTGATATTAGAATGGCTACTCCAGCTTGTTTCTTCTGACCATTTGCTTGGAAAGTTGTTTTCCAGCCTTTCACTCTGAGGTAGTGTCTGTCTTTGTCTCTGATGTGTGTTTCCTGTAGGCAGCAGAATGCAGGGTCCTCGTTGTGTATCCAGTTTGTTAATCTATGTCTTTTTATTGGGGAGTTGAGGCCATTGATATTGAGAGATATTAAGGAATAGTGATTATTGCTTCCCGTTATATTCATATTTGGATGTGAGGTTATGTTTGTGTGCTTTCATTCTCTTTGTTTTGTTGCCAAGACGATTAGTTTCTTGCTTCTTCTAGGGTATAGCTTGCCTCCTTATGTTGGGCTTTACCATTTATTATCCTTTGTAGTGCTGGATTTGTGGAAAGATATTGTGTAAATTTGGTTTTGTCATGGAATATCTTGGTTTCTCCATCAATGTTAATTGAGAGTTTTGCTGGATACAGTAACCTGGGCTGGCATTTGTGTTCTCTTAGGGTCTGTATAACATCAGTCCAGGATCTTCTGGCCTTCATAGTTCCTGCGAGAAGTTTGGTGTTATTCTGATAGGTCTCCCTTTATATGTTACTTGACATTTTTCCCTTACTGCTTTTAATATTCTTTCTTTATTTTGTGCGTTTGGTGTTTTGACAATTATGTGATGGGAGGTGTTTCTTTTCTGGTCCAATCTATTTGGAGTTCTGTAGGCTTCTTGTATGTCTATGGGTATCTCTTTTTTTAGGTTAGGGAAGTTTTCTTCTATGATTTTGTTGAAGATATTTACTGGTCCTTTGAGCTGGGAGTCTTCACTCTCTTCTATACCTATTATCCTTAGGTTTGATCTTCTCATTGAGTCCTGGATTTCCTGTATGTTTTGGACCAGTAGCTTTTTCCGCTTTACATTATCTTTGACAGTTGAGTCAATGATGTCTATGGAATCTTCTGCTCCTGAGATTCTCTCTTCCATCTCTTGTATTCTGTTGGTGAAGCTTGTATCTACAGCTCCTTGTTTCTTCTTTTGGTTTTCTATATCCAGGGTTGTTTCCATGTGTTCTTTCTTGATTGCTTCTATTTCCATTTTTAATTCCTTCAACTGTTTGATTGTGTTTTCCTGGAATTGTTTCAGGGATTTTTGTGTCTCCTCTCTATGGGCTTCTACTTGTTTATTTATGTTTTCCTGGAATTCTCTCAGGGATTTTTGAGTCTCCTCTCTATGGGCTTCTACTTGTTTATTTATGTTTTCCTGGAATTCTTTCAGGGATTTTTGCGATTCTTTCAGGCATTTTTGCGATTCCTCTCTGTAGGCTTCTACTTGTTCTCTAAGGGAGTTCTTCACGTCTTTCTTGAAGTCCTCCAGCATCATGATCAAAAATGATTTTGGAACTAGATCTTGCTTTTCTGGTGTGTTTGGATATTCCATGTTTGTTTTGATGGGAGAATTGGGCTCCGATGGTGCCATGTAGTCTTGGTTTCTGTTGCTTGGGTTCCTGCACTTGCCTCTCGCCATCAGATTATCTCTAGTGTTACTTTGTTCTGCTATTTCTGACAGTGGCTAGACTGTCCTATAAGCCTGTGTGTCAGGAGTGCTGTAGACCTGTTTTCCTCTCTTTCAGTCAGTTATGGGGACAGAGTGTTCTGCTTTCTGGAGTGTGGTTTTTCCTCTCTACAGGTCTTCAGCTGTTCCTGTGGGCCTGTGTCTTGAGTTCACCAGGCAGCTTTCTTGCAGCAGAAAAGTTGGTCTTACCTGTGGTCCCGAGGCTCAAGTTCGCTCGTGGGGTGCTCCCCACGGGCTCTCTGCAGCGGCAGCAACCAGGAAGACCTGTGCCGCCGTTTCCGGGAGCTTCAGTGCACCAGGGTTCCAGATGGTCTTTGGCTTTTTCCTCTGGCGTCCGAGATGTGTGTGCAGAGAGCAGTCTCTTCTGGTTTCCCAGGCTTGTCTGCCTCTCTGAAGGTTCAGCTCTCCCTCCCACGGGATTTGGGTGCAGAGAACTGTTTATCCGGTCTGTTTCCTTCTGGTTCTGGTGGTGTCTCAGGCACAGGGGTCCTGCCGCTCCTGGGCCCTCCCCCATGGGAGCCCAGAGGCCTTATACAGTTTCCTCTTGGGCCAGGGATGTGGGCAGGGGTGAGCAGTGTTGGTGGTCTCTTCCGCTCTGCAGCCTCAGGAGCGCCCACCTGACCAGGCGGTTGGGTCTCTTGAGTTTTCTTTAAGGCTTTTGCAGCATATGGGTTTCTATTCACTTTAATAGAGATTTGGCAAATGCTCAATGTAGCTGGGAGGTGGGGGTTAGTGGTGAGTATATGGTGACCATATGACTGATCTTCCAGAATATCTTTTTTTTTTATTAACTTGAGTATTTCTTATATACATTTCAAGTGTTATTCCCTTTCCCGGTTTCCAGGCAAACATCCCCCTAATCCCTTCCCCTCCCCTTCTTTATGGGTGTTCCCCTCCCCACCCTCCCCCATTGCCGCCCTCCCCCCATCAATCTAGTTCACTGGGGGTTCAGTCTTAGCAGGACCCAGGGCTTCCCCTTCCACTGGTGCTCTTACTAGGATATTCATTACTACCTATGAGGTCAGAGTCCAGGGTCAGTCCATGTATAGTCTTTAGGTAGTGGCTTAGTCCCTGGAAGCTCTGGTTGCTTGGCATTGTTGTACCTATGGGGTCTCGAGCCCCTTCAAGCTCTTCCAGTTCTTTCTCTGATTCCTTCAACAGGGGTCCTATTCTCAGTTCAGTGGTTTGCTGCTGGCATTCGCCTCTGTGTTTGCTGTATTCTGGCTGTGTCTCTCAGGAGCGATCTACATCCAGCTCCTGTCGGCCTGCACTTCTTTGCTTCATCCATCTTGTCTAATCTTCCAGAATATCTTAACAGTAGGGAAAATGATGTTTCTGTTACTATTCTTTTTGTTTTCATGAACTACGCTGAAAGCATAGGTGGATTGAAAAGAACAAAACAAAAGATGAGCAGAGAGAGCAAGAGAAAGAGCGAGAGTAAGAGCAAGAGCGAGCGAGCAAGAGACAGAGAGAGAGACAGAGAGAGAGAGAGAGAGAGAGAGAGAGAGAGAAAGAGAGAGAGAGAGAGGGAGGGAGGGAGGGAGGGAGGGAGAGAGAGAGAGAGAGAGAGAAAGAGAGAGAGAGAGAGAGAGAGAGAGAGAGAGAGAGAGAGAGAAGAAGACAGGTTTTCTGTGAGAAGCTTTGCTCACATAGAAGCTTTGCTGAAGATAGAGTAAAGAGCTAATAGACTATTTTTAGGCATTTTAAGGCCTCTAATAACATCCACCGGCAGGTCCACTGCATAGCTCAGGGCAGTCAGCATTTAATTGAACTTCAATGGGCAGAAGGATTGTCCTGTGATTTCACTTTGCAAAGGTACATATAATAAAAATCCACTGACCACATGGCTGCAGTGTGAATGAAGATTACGACCTGCTTGAAGACCTGTAAATAAGTGAAAAATAGTTTTCACTTTCAGCTTTAGAAAATGTCACTGACATGTAGGATATTATTTATCCTTAATGGAAACTATTTCACTTTGGATTCACTTTTATAGATTCATTTTGCTCATTATTATCTAAGGAGTCTTGGTAAGAAAAGGCCTAGGAGGCCTTTCAGCTCCTTAGTGTGCAATGCTTCTCTACCGCAGATCTTCTTCAAGTTCAGTCTATGAGGATTGCCTTTGCCCCTCCCCTTTGTTTCTATTCTAGGAGTTAAATAGACACTGGGGAAGGGATTGTAACTATACCTTATGGCTGAAACATTAAAAAGAACTTCAGAAAGAAAGCCAGAGCAATTATCTTGTAGGCATATAGGAGAAGAGGCAGCCACTAAGTAAGTGTAACGTCTCCCTGAGCTATAAATCAGCAGAGTAAGACAGGTCAATTCCCATTATCAAGAACCTCATGGGGCATCACAGTTTCATTGTCCTGGAATTTTGTTATTTTTCAGAACCCTGTTAAAATGACTTAGTCTTCAGGAACACAGATGACACATGGCACTTGGTTCCTCTGCAGGGCACAAGAAAGTAGAGGAGACCTGTTGTCTTAGAAGTAATGAAAAAGGACAGTAAGGGTGTTAGCGGATCAGCATAGAGAAATCAACTGCTTTTCTACACCCTGAGAAGAGCCCAAATATGAAATGGAATAGAAAAAGATTCTATTTAAAATTGCAACAAGATCTATGCCAAGTAATGTTCTTCACAAAAAAGAAATGCATGTACTTGAAGGAAAATTGCCCAATAACCAAGCAAACTGTAAATTAATGTACTCACACAATACATTTACATTGAGAATCACCCACAAACATCCATACTATTTCATTTCAATACATTTATGTACAATCATAAAAGCAGGCTAGAAGAATATATCCCAACGGCATCATGCTCCAGAAACTGATGTTGGAACTGATATTGAAATGACGATCAATGGATATTTTAGTTTTATTTTTAGACTGGAATAATAACTTAGTTTTGTTCTTGATCTTTATTTCTTTAGAAAGTAATTTATTTACATATTTCATATTCATTGCAACCTTTTATCTGTAGAAAGAAACAGAATACAAATAAGTAAGTCAGAGCAGCCATTATTGTGTTCTTACTTTTTTTCATTAAAAAAATTCCAAATATGATAACTTATTCCCTTAGGAATACAAAAGAATGTGGTCAGATAAATTTACTCAGAGAGTATTAGGAACTGATGCCAGCAGAGGTCAAATAAGCCACACAGGGTATGGCAGGGTGGACAAGCAAGAAGTAAACGAGACTAAACAGCATCCAGACACCTCAAGATAGCATTCAAATATGTTTGCCATCCTCTCGGAAATGTATGTCAAAGTGGATAGAAAGGAGTAGGATTCCTTTCTTTTTCAGCTACTTCCTCTCCCAACTCTCCAGCCTCTACAACTTCCAGAATTAGCAAATGCCCTATCAATTTTCTTTTTTTGTACCTAGGATCCTGCCTAACACGGTTCACGGGAGTAGAGTTGCTTTTGCAAGTTGACTAATCAGTGGTAGCAACTTTTACTTCCATTTCTTTGTGAGTACTTACAACAGACAGCTGCATCTGACAGTAGATCTCCAGTGCTGGGTGCCTGATGGAGGGCACCGTGGTTATCCAGGAACTATCGAGACCATGACAGACCGGCAAGCAAAAGCTGCGGGAAGGAGAGAGGCATCAGGACAGTATTTCATTTGAGAAGTAGCAATAAGAGAACATAGCTGTACCTTGGCAACCTTGAAGAGGACAATATGTTAAAGGGAGGCAGCAGTAATACCTTTTTTATTGGACAGCTTTATGTAGGCATCAAAACGATTGGAACCCGGGGAAGGCAGAGATGAAGCAGAAATGCCCAGAATTGCAAGGCCTCTCATCTGGTTAGTCAAAATATTAATGGAACTGTTTATGGCTGTTCAGTTAAAATGGGGTTCATTTCTTTGATGTAGTGAGTCTCAAAATTCATCCTACCACTATCATTTCCTTCTGCTCATCCTTGCTCTCTTTCTGGTGCCCAGCATGGATAACTCTCTAGCTGCATTCAGAGCCCCGGAGACTCATCAAGAATGTCCTATAACTTGCAGTTCCCAGCTATCTTGACTAGCTTGACTGGAGCGGAGAGTGAATATATTTAAAGAGCGTTATTAGAGTGACCAGCTCTTTCATAAGGCATCAAAAGTCTTAGATACCACATTTTCATTTCTTCACTTAGGAAAAAAGTATGCACATGCCAAGTAAATGTTACAGTAATTCCCACACCCCTTCTGTTCAGATGCATTTTAAGCATGAAATGGATAAATCGTTCCTACAGAGCACAAGCGTTAGAACATCAGCAGTCGGTTTGCTTTTACCTATGCTACACAAATGAAGCAGAGCATCTTCGCTTCTCTTTATGAGAGCTTTCCTTATTTTATAGGCACATATTGTCTTGCTGCAGCTGTTCCTTTTTGGACGGTAGTGAAGAATAGGCTCCCAATGCATTCTAAAATACTGCGGTTTCCCTCAATTTCTAATTTTATAACCAAGCCTGGCTTCAGATGGATGGGCTGTAGTGGCTAACTGCGAGTCAGGGGGCAAGTCCTTGAGTGGTCTGGTAGGTGGTAAAAGCTGAAACACTCGCCATATATTGGTACTGAAATTCCAAGGCAGCAAGTCAGGCATCTCCAAATCCAGAGAGTTTCCTTCCAGTGAGGATTCGTTACCTCATTTATGGACTCGGTGCTAGTATATTAAAGAGATAGATGCAAATCCCAAGAACGTTGCTCTAAACATTCCATATGAATACAGTTTTTCACAATAGCAATTAAAAGTAGAAGTCATCTGGAGAATAAAACCACCATATGTAGAGGGATGATTTAACTAAAAATTTAGCCGTGAGTAAAATAATAAGCAGAAGATATTTAAATAAATCATCTCGAAAAATATCCAGTCCTGGCTTGGTCTTTTGAGTGTGCTGTGTTGAGTAGATCTCATTTGCTCATTGGCTAATCATGTATGCACAGATTTATTCTTGGTTATCATTTCACAACACTGTCTTGGTGAGCCCAAGTGACAGCCAAGGAAGAAATGTTGCTCAAGGACCTCTGGACATATGCTATGGCCAGGGAACACTGATAGTATTAAGAGAAAACTAAAACTGGGAACCCAGGAAAGTGGGACAAGCTGTGAATTTGGGAAAAGGCAAATTGTTTAAGGAGTAAAATGATGGAAGAGAGAGTCACATGTGAATCTAGAGCTCAAGTTCCTTGGCCAGTTTTTTCAAGGAAGGTGGTAGGACAGATGGGGTGCTCAGCCCTGAGATGAGACTCTAGGCACACATTTCCTCTTCCTGCATGGCTGTTTAGAGGCTACTTAAGAACCTGTAGGGATGACAGCAACTCACCTGGCCAGGTTCATGCCCAAGGTAAAGCAGGTTTCTGTTAGTGACAGAGCTCTGCTTCTCTGCCTCGTTCTCAATGTCTTCGGGTACAGAATATCTGTCCATTTAAAAAACAGTTTCAGGAAGGGAAAGGCAGCTCTAACTACTGACTTTGTTTTCTAGAAAAACATTACAAAATAGATAATGTTATCAGTATTCAGACACTGGTAACTCTCAAGTCAGTTCCAGCCCAGAAAGCTCTATTTGATATTAATATTTTGTGAATGTTTTGACACCGACATTGTTGTTGGCCATAACTATAACATCATTGAGCTGCACCATAGTCCAAAAAGATGCAAACTGCAGAAAGGGGAAGGGGATGGTTATTCCAGAGTCTTCTTTCTTCTGTTTTCATTTCAAATAGTCATGCAGCCCAGAAGGTCAAATCTTAAATACCATTTTTATATCATCCAACTTCTCTCTCTTTTTTTTAACTTTTATTTATTTATTTTATATTAATTTGAGTATTTCTTATTTACATTTTGAGTGTTATTCCCTTTCCCGGCTTCCGGGCAATCATCCCCCTAATCCCTCCCCCTCCCCTTCTTTATGAGTGTTCCCCTCCCCATCCTCCCCCCATTGCCGCCCTCCCCACAACAATCACGTTCACTGGGGGTTCAGTTTTAGCAGGACCAAGGGCTTCCCCTTCCACTGGTGATCTTACTAGAATATTCATTGCTACCTATGAGGTCAGAGTCCAGAATCCAGGGTCAATCCATGTATAGTCTTTAGGTAGTGGCTTATTCCCTGGAAGCTCTGGTTGCTTGGCATTCTTGGTCATAAGGAGTCTCGAGCTCCTTCAAGCTCTTCGAGTTCTTTCTCTAATTCCTTCAATGGGGGTCCCATTCTCAGTTCAGTGGTTTGTTGCTGGCATTCGCCTCTGTATTTGCTGTATTCTGGCTGTGTCTCTCAGGAGATATCTACATCCGTCTCCTGTCGCCTTCACTTCTTTGCTTCATCCATCTTGTCCATTGGATGGTTGTATATGTATGGGCCACATGTGGGGCAGGCTCTGAATGGATGTTCCTTCTGTGTCTGTTTTAATCATTGCCTCTCTATTCCCTGCCAAGGGTATTCTTGTTCCCTTTTTAAAGAAGGAGTGAAGCATTCACATTTTGATCATCTGTCTTGAGTTTCATTTGTTCTATACATCTAGGGTAATTCAAGCATTTGGGCTAATAGCCACTTATCAATGAGTGCATACCATGTGTGTTTTTGTGTGATTGGGTTACCTCACTCAGGATGATATTTTCTGCTTCCAACCATTTGCCTACAAATTTCATAAAGTCATTGTTTTTGATAGCTGAGTAATATTCCATTGTGTAGATGTACCATATTTTCTGTATCCATTCCTCTGTTGAAGGGCATCTGGGTTCTTTCCAGCTTCTGGCTATTATAAATAAGGCTGCTATGAACATAGTGGAGCACGTGTCTTTTTCATATGTTGGGGCATCTTTTGGGTATATGCCCAAGAGAGGTATAGCTGGATCCTCAGGTAGTTCAATGTCCAATTTTCTGAGGAACCTCCAGACTGATTTCCAGAATGGTTGTACCAGTCTGCAATCCCACCAACAATGGAGGAGTGTTCCTCTTTTTCCACATCCACGCCAGCATTTGCTGTCACCTGAGTTTTTGATCTTAGCCATTCTCACTGGTGTGAGGTGAAATCTCAGGGTTGTTTTGATTTGCATTTCCCTTATGACTAAAGATGTTGAACATTTCTTTAGGTGTTTCTCGGCCATTTGGCATTCCTCAGCTGTGAATTCTTTGTTTAGCTCTGAACCCCATTTTTTAATAGGGTTATTTGTCTCCCTGCGGTCTAACTTCTTGAGTTCTTTGTATATTTTGGATATAAGGCCTCTATCTGTTGTAGGATTGGTAAAGATCTTTTCCCAATCTGTTGGTTGTCGTTTTGTCCTAATCACAGTGTCCTTTGCCTTACAGAAGCTTTGCAGTTTTATGAGATCCCATTTGTCGATTTTTGATCTTAGAGCATAAGCCATTGGTGTTTTGTTCAGGAAACTTTTTCCAGTGCCCATGTGTTCCAGATGCTTCCCTAGTTTTTCTTCTATTAGTTTGAGTGTGTCTGGTTTGATGTGGAGATTCTTGATCCACTTGGACTTAAGCTTTGTACAGGGTGATAAGCATGGATCGATCTGCATTCTTCTACATGTTGACCTCCAGTTGAACCAGCACCATTTGCTGAAAATGCTATCTTCTTTCCATTGGATGGTTTTGGCTCCTTTGTTAAAAATCAATTGACCATAGGTGTGTGGGTTCATTTCTGGGTCTTCAATTCTATTCCATTGGTCTATCTGTCTGTCTCTGTACCAATACCATGCAGTTTTTATCACTATTGCTCTGTAATACTGCTTGAGTTCAGGGATAGTGATTCCCCCTGAAGTCCTTTTATTGTTGAGGATAGTTTTAGCTATCCTGGGTTTTTTGTTATTCCAGATGAATTTGCAAATTGTTCTGTCTAACTCTTTGAAGAATTGGATTGGTGTTTTGATGGGGATTGCATTGAATCTGTAGATCACTTTTGGTAAAATGGTCATTTTTACTATATTAATCCTGCCAGTCCATGAGCATGGGAGATCTTTCCATCTTCTGAGGTCTTCTTCAATTTCTTTCTTCAGAGTCTTGAAGTTCTTATTGTACAGATCTTTTACTTGCTTAGTTAAAGTCACACCGAGGTAGTTTATATTATTTGGATCTATTATGAAGGGTGTCGTTTCCCTAATTTCTTTCTCAGCTTGTTTCTCTTTTGTGTAGAGGAAGGCTACTGATTTATTTGAGTTAATTTTATATCCAGCCACTTTGCTGAAGTTGTTTATCAGCTTTAGGAGTTCTCCGGTGGAACTTTTGGGATCACTTAAATATACTATCATATCATCTGCAAATAGTGATATTTTGACTTCTTCTTTTCCGATCTGTATCCCCTTGACCTCCTTTTGTTGTCTGATTGCTCTGGCTAGAACTTCAAGAACTATATTGAATAAGTAGGGAGAGAGTGGGCAGCCTTGTCTAGTCCCTGATTTTAGTGGGATTGCTTCAAGTTTCTCTCCATTTAGTTTAATGTTAGCAACTGGTTTGCTGTATATGGCTTTTACTATGTTTAGGTATAGGCCTTGAATTCCTATTCTTTCCAGGACTTTTATCATGAAGGGGTGTTGAATTTTGTCAAATGCTTTCTCAGCATCTAATGAAATGATCATGTGGTTCTGTTCTTTCAGTTTGTTTATATAGTGGATCACGTTGACGGTTTTCCGTATATTAAACCATCCCTGCATGCCTGGGATGAAGCCTACTTGATCATGGTGGATGATTGTTTTGATGTGCTCTTGGATTCAGTTTGCTAGAATTTTATTGAGTATTTTTGCGTCGATATTCATAAGGGAAATTGGTCTGAAGTTCTCTTTCTTCGTTGGGTCTTTGTGTGGTTTAGGTATAAGAGTAATTGTGGCTTCATAGCAGGAATTCTGTAGTGCTCCATCTGTTTCAATTTTGTGAAATAGTTTGGATAATATTGGTATGAGTTCTTCTATGAAGGTCTGATAGAATTCTGCACTAAACCCATCTGGATCTGGGCTCTTTTTGGTTGGGAGACCTTTAATGACTGCTTCTATTTCCTTAGGAGTTATGGGGTTGTTTAACTGATTTATCTGTTCCTGATTTAACTTCAGTACCTGGTATCTGTCTAGGAAATTGTCCATTTCCTGCAGATTTTCAAGTTTTGTTGAATATAAGCTTTTATAGTAAAATCTGGTGATTTTTTTAATTTCCTCTGAATCTGTAGTTATGTCTCCCCTTTCACAAATACAATTATTGTAATCTGTAATAAAGGGAAGATCTTTCTTCTACAATCATTTTTTTGTGTGTGAACTCTTCAGTCAGATATAAATGATTCTCTATAGTCTCTCTGACATAACATGCTTGCTTTCTTTAAAGCTAGTGCCTGGGTTGTTTTCTTGCTTTTGTTTTAACTGTGTTAGTGGGATGACTCTTTTTTTCTATCATGAGGTTGGAGGTAGTCCTGCTTGCACTGGGTTCTGACCAACCTCTTATCATTGGGCATTTTCTGAATTTTGTGAACTATAGCATCAAAAGTTTGGTTCCTGCTTTAGCAACTCTTCATGCAGTACTAAGGTAGAAAAACCAGTACAATTTAATATTTTGCCTGCTGAAAGAAACATATGTATTGCAATTGCATGTAATTACAAATGTTGCTTTCTACAGACATATAAGTTATAAGAAAAACTATACCATATAGTGCTGCCTCAGAACATGTAATCACTGGCAGTTCTGTACTAGGAGGCTATCCTGACTTTGCCATTGTACCTTACAACCCAGTACTGAAAACTTTTCTAATATACATGAAAATAAGAGGAAATATTGGAATCTAGATCTTTACCTCTTTATGTTCTGACTAAAATAAAAAGCAAAACTGATTAGAACAACAGAGAATAAAAATAATGCGAGGCAATAAAGGTATTTCATAAGTATGTTCATGGTGGGGTTGACAAGTGTATCCATAGTAATGCAGACCAAGTGCTCTCCCTGGTGAGAGGCATTTGATAACATCACCATGCAATTAGACAGCTGGAAACTGTACAAATATTATTGTCATTTCCTGTGGTTGCTAGACAGAGCACTCAACAGTCATGGAGAACAATGAGATATAGAAAACTACTTGGTTAATTCTACCTATTGCCTTTCTTCTCACAGAATACAGCCACTTCGAAGTAGTAGAGACAATGACATTTGTAGGACATTTCACCTTTCCATCTGCTTGATAGTCTAGTGAGTGTTTATATGATTTATATAGTCATGAAACTGATACATGTTTACAATACATTTATGGTTACTCTATGGAGTCCACTTATAAAACATATTGTTAGGTCTTAATGTCACTAACCCACCATAACTTTCCAAGACCTTTTCTACTTAGTCAACTTGTGCTATGAATCACTGAACCACATCTCTTCTTCCAGAAGTGGACAATAGTTCCACATCATTCTTTTGTTGTTGTTTTGTTTTTGTTTTTGTTTTTTTTTTTTGTATTCAGATGGTATCTTTTACAGTGTTCTCAGAGTTATCAGATTGAAGGAGTTGGACCTATGTTTCTTTTTTTTTTTCCTATTCACATTGCCATTGTTTTAGAAGTGTTTTAATTTATAAAGTAACTTAGTGGCTATAGAAATTTGTCATTTGGCTTAGCTATTTTTTATTGATATGATGGCAGCTGAACAAAGAAAAGTAGATGCTTTAAATTTGGTGTTACCTAATTTTTTTTGAGTATATTTCTATGAAAGGTAGGCACTCGAAATGTTGTACATGCTGTAGTAGGTGACTCTGAGTTAAATAAATAAGTAAGTAGGACAAAAAATAAAGATGTTCTACATGCACTGGACCGAGGCCCCTGACAAATATATAGCAGATATCGATATTCATGTAGGTCCCCCAACAACTAGAGTTGGGGCTGTCCCTAAAGCTGTTTTCTGTCTGTGGAATCTATTCCTTTAACTGGACTGACATGTCTGGCCACAGTGGGAGAGGATGTGCCTAGCCCAGCAGACCTGATCTGTCAGGGTTAGGGGATAACCAAGGGGCACCCTCTCTGGTGTAGGTGGGGGATGAAATGAGGGATTGTATGTGTGTTGGAGAACAGAAGGGGGCATCACTCAGGAAAATGACTATATAAATCAATGGAAAAATAAAGATGATCATTTATGACTGAGTGCTCCAAATTCTTTCACTTTCTACACATTGTCCAGTTGTGGCACTTTGTATTATTTCTCATTTATTGCAGAAGAAACTTTTCTTATGAGGATTGAGTTATCCACTGAAATCTTCCTTCTAAAACTTAGGTATATGGGAGGAAGCAGGGATGGAAAGATTGTAAGAGCCAGAGGTGATGGATGACTCCAAGTAAACAGTGTCTTCCAGACAAAACAAGATTGATAGGTGCATGAACTCACAAAGACTAAAGAGCAAGCACAAGACCTATGAAAGTTCAAGCCACACAAAATCCCAGCACTGAAAAGACGAAGTGGATACAAAGTCACATGCCTAACCAAGAAGTTAATCACAATGGACTGTTAGCTGGGAATGAAAAAAGCAGTTTTTCTAATGGACTGTAACTAGGTATATCAATTATACTCCTGGGCAAGCCCTATATTCAGGAGTAATTGATCAACCCAAAACATACTCCATGTTGTCTGTGTGTGTGTGTGTGTGTGTGTGTGTGTGCACAGGCAAGGGTACACGTTTTGTTTCATTTTGGTATTTTTGTCTAATTGTTTCTTTTTTGAAAAAGATGTTTAGCTTGTTTCTGTTTTTTGAAGATAGGAACAGAGATAGAGAGAGATACAGAGCACATATGAAGCTGGGTGGGTAGGAGGTGGGTAGGATCTAAGAGAAGTGGGGGAAGAGAAAACATGATCAAACATATTGGATACAAAGATAACACAGAAATAAAGCATCCAGAGGGCATGGAGTTTCAGGGAGGTGTTTTGAGGGTCTGGGGAAAGCTGAAGTTGAGAAGGTGGGGTTGGTATCAAATACAGTGCATATATGTATGAAATTTTCCAAGAGTAAATTGTAATTTATTTTAAAAGAATAAAATAGATTTATTTGACTTGAAAAATCCATTTAAACTTTGTTTTAATTCAAGAAGAATGTGAGAAATGGCTTATGCTCTAAGATCAAGAATCGACAAATGGGATCTCATAAAACTGCAAAGCTTCTGTAAGGCAAAGGACACTGTGGTTAGGACAAAACGGCAACCAACAGATTGGGAAAAGATCTTTACCAATCCTACAACAGATAGAGGCCTTATTTCCAAAATATACAAAGAACTCAAGAAGTTAGACCGCAGGGAGACAAATAACCCTATTAAAAAATGGGGTTCAGAGCTAAACAAAGAATTCACAGCTGAGGAATGCCGAATGGCTGAGAAACACCTAAAGAAATGTTCAACATCTTTAGTCATAAGGGAAATGCAAATCAAAACAACCCTGAGATTTCACCTCACACCAGTGAGAATGGCTAAGATCAAAAACTCAGGTGACAGCAAATGCTGGCGTGGATGTGGAGAAAGAGGAACACTCCTCCATTGTTGGTGGGATTGCAGACTGGTACAACCATTCTGGAAATCAGTCTGGAGGTTCCTCAGAAAATTGGACATTGAACTACCTGAGGATCCAGCTATACCTCTCTTGGGCATATACCCAAAAGATGCCCCAACATATGAAAAAGACACGTGCTCCACTATGTTCATAGCAGCCTTATTTATAATAGCCAGAAGCTGGAAAGAACCCAGATGCCCTTCAACAGAGGAATGGATACAGAAAATGTGGTACATCTACACAATGGAATATTACTCAGCTATCAAAAACAACGAGTTTATGAAATTCGTAGGCAAATGGTTGGAACTGGAAAATATCATCCTGAGTGAGCTAACCCAATCACAGAAAGACATACATGGTATGCACTCATTGATAAGTGGCTATTAGCCCAAATGCTTGAATTACCCTAGATCCCTAGAACAAACGAAACTCAAGACGGATGATCAAAATGTGAATGCTTCACTCCTTCTTTAAATGAGGAAAAAGAATACCCTTGGCAGGGAAGGGAGAGGCAAAGATTAAAACAGAGACTGAAGGAACACCCATTCAGAGCCTGCCCCACATGTGGCCCATACATATACAGCCACCCAATTAGACAAGATGGATGAAGCAAAGAAGTGCAGACCGACAGGAGCCGGATGTAGATCGCTCCTGAGAGACACAGCCAGAATACAGCAAATATAGAGGCGAATGCCAGCAGCAAACCACTGAACTGAGAATAGGTCCCCTATTGAAGGAATCAGAGAAAGAACTGGAAGAGCTTGAAGGGGCTCGAGACCCCAAAAGTACAACAATGCCAAGCAACCAGAGCTTCCAGGGACTAAGCCACTACCTAAAGACTATACATGGACTGACCCTGGACTCTGACCCCATAGGTAGCAATGAATATCCTAGTAAGAGCACCAGTGGAAGGGGAAGCCCTGGGTCCTGCTAAGACTGAACCCACAGTGAACTAGTCTATGGGGGGAGGGCGGCAATGGGGGGAGGGTTGGGAGGGGAACACCCATAAGGAAGGGGAGGGGGGAGGGGGATGTTTGCCCGGAAACCGGGAAAGGGAATAACACTCGAAATGTATATAAGAAATACTCAAGTTAATAAAAAAAAAAAAAAAAAAAAAGAAGAATGTGAGAAAACTTACTTTTCTTTTGGACATATTACAAAGTGGAATTCAACTTTAGAATATCTTAGAAAACTTTGGCAGAGTAAGTACAGCAAAATGCCCTCCATTTTGTTCAAGGATAAGTCATATGTCAAGTAAAATGTCTGAGCATATGACAACATCTTGTAGAGAAAATTTGACCTCCAGTATGTATTGTGCTGTGGTCATGGGGAAATGTTCTAGTCGGTATGATTTTTCTTATTTGTCAAGAATATGACAGCTCCTAGTTGTAAAACTCACCAGTTAGACTTGCAGTTTGAATATATAATATTAGTTTGAAGGAATCACCTTATCAACTTGAATATGAATTTGAGCAAGATAAAAATGTGGATTTTAATCTGATCTAGATGATCTTATCATGATGATATCTGCTTTCCTTTTATTGAATTATGTTTGAGAATACCAATGAACTTATAGAGAGAAGGGATACCATTAAAATATATTCTCTTTTGATAAAAACTTTCACTTATAAAACATCTTGATAAGCAGGGTAGGTCCACTGTTGTTAGAGTATTCATTTCTTTACCTTTATAAATACTAGTGGGGTCAAAAATATACATTTTTCAAATAATGAGTTATATTTACATTTAATGAAATCAGCTTCATTAATTCTACTTAACTAAGCTATGTAGACAATAAGAGGAACAGCCCACAATTTGTTCTGCTAAAATTAATACATGTCTCTTAAATACAGATTAGCTCATAAGTGATTGGTTCATGGCCACCAAAATGTGTTATGTTTCAATAAGTTAATATTATGCATCCAAACGTCTTTTCTCAGCCAAGAAGAAAACCTCAGAAATTAGAAAGATCTTAAGGAAATAGCTGAATATTTTCTTTTTTGCCAGAAAGTACCAGGGGCTCTGAGTCATAAGATGCTCCACAGTGTGATGTATACATGGATGTGGGGAGCTAAACACACAGAAGCATCTGGAGTACAGTACTTCCTCAGTCAAACAACAGTAGAGATTTTCTGTGTTTTGATTTTTTAATTTCTTTCTAATTGACCTCTCTTAGAACTGAATTCAGTGATGATGTACATCCCAAAATAGATCTACTCAAATCAGAAGGCATATGATTGCAAAGGAAAGAATGAAGACGATTTTAAAGCAGAAAGCCATTGGATTTATGAGGCATGTGGCTGGAGGTTTTTGTCTTTTTTTTTTCTTTTAACAGAGTCATATGGGTTTTTCCTGGTACTTAATTATCCTGTTGTCCCTTGAAGATCATGAAGTTTTCAGGAAGGTGAATGTGATGGTTTACTTTATGTCTTAAGATGATTAGTCTAAGGAAGGTTTAAGGATCCAATAAAGCATTATCTATATGGGTCTTTAGGGATGAGTGTTTGAAGTAGTAAACTGAGTAAAACATGATTCTCATCAGAAGGTGAGGGTCTTAGCTAAAAACCAAGTTGAAAGGAGAAGGATTTACTTGGACTACAATTCCCAGATCATAGTCCATCATTGGAGGAAGTCAAGATAGGAATTCAAGGAAGAGTGGAACCTGGAGACAGAAGCAAATGCAGAGGGCATGGAGGGGTCCTTCTTACTGGTCTGTTGTCCCATGACTTGCTCAGCTTGCTTTAATGTAGAACCTAGGACCATCAGGCCAGGGATAGCACCACCCATAATGGGCTGAGCCCTCAGCAATTGACCACTAATTGAGAAAATGCCTTACATCTGGATCTCATTTCCTCAAATGAAGCTCCTCCCTCTCAGATGACTCTGGATTGTGTCAAGTTGGCACAAAACCAGCCGTAGAGTGGGAATAATCTATTCAATTGAGGGTCCATATAAAGCAAAAAGGCAGAGGAAAGGAAAAGTTGCTTTTTTTTCCTCCTGAAAAGGACATCTATTATCTCTGGTCCTTTCCTGGAATATTAGTACTACTACTTTAGACTGGGTTGGAATTTCATCTTCTAAAAGATGGCATGTGATGGGACTTTCAGTCTTTATAACAGCAGGAGATAATTCTCAATTCTCATAATCTCTTACACACGAAAACTTTGTCTCAGTATTTGATACTATGAACATCTTCAACCTCTGTGAGAATTGCTTCATATTTTGCTCACATTGTTGTCACTTCTCCTACAGGGGTTGTCCTTCTCCTTAGCTTCTTCCAGCTTTTCTCTAATTCAACCACTGTGGTCAGCAGCTTCTGTCCATTGCTTGGGTATAAATATCTGCATCTGACTCTTTCAGCTGTTTGTTTGGTCTTTTGGAGACTAGTCATAGTAGGTCCCTTTTTGTGGACACTCTATAGCTGAAGTAATAGTATCAGTCTTTGGGGCCTCCCCTTGAGCTGGATCCCACTGCGGGCCTGTCACTGAACCTCTTTTCCTTAGGCTCTTCTCCCTGAAGTTCTTTCAGACAGGACCCAATGACAATGAGTCAGAGTTTCTCTCTCTCTCTCTCTCTCTCTCTCTCTCTCTCTCTCTCTCTCTCAATTGGGTATTTATTTACATTTCAAGTGTTATTCCCTTTCCCGGTTTCCTGTCCATAAGCTCTCTAATCCTTTCACCTCTCCTTCTTTTATAACGGTATTCCCTTCCCCATCCACCCCCCTTTACCACCCCCTGTGGACGCCCGCCCCACCATGGTACTGAGAACCAGGCATAGGCCTGCAAAGTTTAAGAAAAAACACATTCTTAGGTCACTCGTGTTATGAGAATGCCAAAGCTTTACTAGGTTCACAGAATATATTCCACTGGGTGGAAAATTCCAGGAAGCACAGTGGAAAAACAGGCTTATGCCCTCAGGAACAAAAAAAGGGAACAAAAAACAGGAATTGACTTAACGGTGTTATGGCCCAGGCGTACCACCCATGCAAAACAGAAAGGTCAGGATGTTCCTTTGTTAGGAACAAAAGGCTTCCACATGCATCAGCAAGGCTCAGCGGGGGGGGGGGGGGGGGGGGGGGGGCAAACACTGATGGGGCCCATGAGGGTCCAACAAGTCCTCCTTTTTTTTATTATTTAAAATAGTACCTTTCTTAGGACACTTTGGGGAAACCAACCCCTTGCCCATCTCTGGGAATCTCTGCTAGTCTCAAAGCCCCTGTCTTAGGTGGGCGTTGGTCCCAAAGAGTTACCCATCTTTGGCTAACTACTTCTCATAAAGACTGAGCCAGATCTACAGCCTCCCTCCCCTCTCCCCTGTCCCCAACAATCCCCTACACTGCAGGTCCAACCTTGGCAGGACCAAGGACTTCTTCCATTGGTGCCCAACAAGGCCATCCTTTGTTAGATATGCAGTTGGAGCCATGGGTCAGTCCATGTATAGTCTTTGGGTAGTGCTTTGGTCACTGGAAGCTCTGGTTGGTTGGCATTATTGTTTTATGGAGTTGCAAGCCCCTCCAATTCTTTCAATTCTTTCTCTAATTCCTCCAACAGAGGCCTGATTCTCAGTTCAATGGTTTGCTGCTAGCATTCTACTCTGAATTTGACATGTTCTGGCTGTGTCTCTCAGGAGACATCTATATCCAGTTCCTGTCAGCATGCACTTCTTAGCTTTATGCATCTTATCTAATTTTGGTGGCTGTATATACGTGGGCCACATGTGTGGCAGGCTCTGAACGGCCATTCCTTCAGCTCTAAACTTTGCTTCCCTATGCCCTCCTATGGATATTTTTGGTCCCCTTTTTAAGAAGGAGTGAAGCATCCACATTTTGGTTATCCTTCTTGAGTTTCATGTGGTCTGTGGATTGTATATTGGGTAATTCAATCTTTTGGGCTAATATCCACTTATCAGTGAGTACATACCATGTGTTTTTCTGTGATGGGGTTACCTAACTCAGGATGATATTTTCTAGTTCATTCCCTTTGCCTATGAATTTCATAAAGTCATTGCTTTTGATAGCTGAGTAGTATTCCATTGTGTAGATGTACCACATTTTTGTATCCATTCCTCTGTTGAAGGGCATCTGGGATATTTCCAGCTCTGGCTATTATAAATAAGGCTGCTATGAACATAGTGGAGCATGTGTCTTTATTGTATGTTGAAGCATCTTTTGAGTATATGCCTAGGGAGATATAGCTGAGTCCTCAGGTAGTACAATGTCCAATTTTTTGAGGAACCTCTAGACTAATTTCCAGAGAGGTTGTACCAGTTTGCATTCCCACCAACAATGGAGGAATGTTCCTTTATCTCCACATCCTCACGAGCATCTGGTATCACCTGAATTTTTGATCTTCTTTCAGCTGTTCTGACTGGTGTGAGGTGGAGTCTCAGGGTTGTTTTGATTTGCATTTCCGTGATAACTAAGGATGTTGAAAATTTCTATAGGTGCTTCTCTGACATTCAATATTCCTCAGCTATGAGTTTTTTGTTTAGCTCTGTACCCCATTTTTTAATTGGGTTTTTTGGTTTTCTTGAGTCCTTTGTATATTTTGGATATTATCCCTCTATCAGATATAGGATTGGTAAAGATCTTTTCCTAATCTGTTGGTTTCCATTTTGTCCTAATGACAGTGAGATCCCATTTGTTATTTCTTGATCTTAGAGCATATGCCATTGGTGTTCTGTTTAGGAAATTTTCTCCAGTGCTCATGTGTTCGAGGTTTTCCCCCACTTTTTCTTCTATTAGTTTGAGTGCATCTGTTTTGATGTGGAGGTTCTTGATCCACTTGGCCATAAGCTTTGTACAGGGTGATAAGAATGGATCAATTTGAATTCTTCTATATGCTGACCTTTAGTTGAACCAGCACCACTTGTTGAAATGCTATCTTTTTTCCATGGGATGGTTTTAGCTCCTTTGTCAAAGATCAAGTGACCATAGGTGTGTGGCTTCACTTCTGGTTCTTCAATTCTGTTCTACTGATCTTTAAGAGGCCACACCTCTTAAAACAATGGCACACATCTAAGAACAAGGCCATACCTCCTAATCCTTTCCAGACAGTTCCACCAACTGGGCACCAAGCATTAAAATATATGAGCTCATGGTAGCCACTCTCATTCAATCTACAACAGATATCATCATGAACCTGTTTCATTGGGGGGAGCCCCTGCTCCTGGGGGAAGCTCACAGTCCTATGGGGCATTGAAATTAATTGAAACAGTCACAAAAATAATTGTCTACTTAAAATTTATAAAGGAAATAAAAAGCAAAGCAAGAGCACATGATAAAGTATTTTGATCTTTCCAAAGCATTGAAGAAAGCGCCTTTGAGGAAGGACCAATTGAATTAGACTGGTATCCTGACAAAACAGAGGCAGATGGACTGAGAACTGGGTCCCCAATGGAGGAGTTAGAGAAAGGACTGAAAGAGCAGAAGTGGTTTGCAACCCCAAAGCAAGAACAATGACATCAACCAACCAGACACCCCAGAGCTCCCAAGGACCAAAGAGTACACATGGAGTACCCATGACTCCACCTACATATGTAGCAGGGGATGGCTTTGTGGGGGGCATCAAAGAGAGGAGAGGCCTTTGGTCCTATGAAGGCTTGATGACTCAGTGTAAGGGAATACCAGGGAGGGGAGGAGGGAAGGAGTGGGTGGGTAGGTGGGTGGCGGAATACCCCCATAGAAGCAGGGGAGGCAAGGATGAGATAGGGGTTTCCGGAGGGGAAACCATGAAAGGGGGTAACATTTGAAATGTAAACAAAGAAAATATCCAGTAAGAGAAACAAAAACAAAATAAAGATCTCTCCAAAGAACAACAACAACCAAAAAAAGAGTTAACTAGGGGGAGAGAGAGAGAGAGAAGGAGAGAGAGAGAGAGAGAGAGAGAGAGAGAGAGAGAGAGAGAGAGAGAGAGATTATATGTATATGTATATGGAACAGGCTCATTGCATTCAGAGATAAAGGAAAAGCAATGTGTATGGGAATATTCCAAGAGAAATAGGATACACGATTGATGATTTGATATGAAGATATGTTTTTGGTTCCTTTAAGAGAAGAGAATGCCAGGTGGGGCTCTCTTATTGAATATGATTATTATAAAACTTTGAAAGAGAACGTTTTTATATGTTAGAAACCAGTAGAAAACACTAGTTATTATGATTGATATTGAGTTGTTACGTTGGTTTACATAACCAACATCCCCAGTTTCTGACAAAAAAAACCTTACGTGATGCATGGTAATTCTGTGCGTTTAAATCTAAGAACAATGAAATTCATTAAGGAATTTTTTTTTTGTGACATGAGTAAATGTGCAACTTGAACAAGTATTTATTTATTGGCAGGAGAACATATTATAAAGAGGCATGAGCGGTATTGCCATTGAGTGAGGAGAGTGAGGAGGCACAACTGTCTTCTTTCAGGGTACCACATTATTCCCATTGGAAAATGACGGTTGCAGTGAAATGTCAGATATAGGAATGTAAGATCTGGAATCAAATAGAGAAGCTAAATTGAATATAAATGTTGAATGGAAGTTAATAAAGATCACATCTAGCTTTTGCCTTGAGAAAGGGATGGCACCACTCACAGAGTTGATCGTTATATTTTGGTGAAAAAGTGAATTTGGTCTTAGATGTGTATCTGAGTTGCCTTGGGGGTTTCCAAGTGAAGGTAATGAGTAGCAGTGATAAGACTGTGTTGGAGACATGCATTTATGAAACCCAAATATGCTCATTGAGCTGCTATGCACTGATGAGCCTACTGATGGAAAAAGCAGAGTGATAAAAACATAGGAATGATGAGTTGCAACTGACCTTCAAGGAGCTTCTATGAAACTCAGTCTAGAAAGACCAGAGAGTCATTGGAGAGAAACCAGAGAAATAGATGATGCAACACAAAATATTTCCATCTCTTTCCTAAAATGAGAGAGCATCTTCATTGTGAAAACAAATGATTAAATTGAGAAGTGTGTTGTCAATCTTGCTTGTGAGAAATTGTTATTTTTCAAGACTATATCAAAACACTATTGTCATATAGACTATTTGTTGTTGTTTCTGATACATATATTTTCTACCTTAATGTATCTGTGAGAACTGTGCTAAGTAGGATGCCTTCTATTAAATAGGTTTTTTTTTTCATGTACCTTAGATAAAACAAGGCTATGCACCACTTTAGACAATTCTTATCCTTTTCTTAGGCTAGTTATAACACAGTTGGATATGTTTTATAATTTAAATACTGAACTGCAAGCTTCACTTCTACTAACATACTGAACATTATGGAGGCAGGAAATAACTTACCTAAATATATCTAGAAACAAGCAAGAACATACGAATAACTCCTGTCTTTATGTGTTGAACTCGTCATATGGAATATTACATATTTATGACTTCCTTCTTCCAGCATTTACTACATGCTTCTATTCCTGTGTCAGTGCCTCAGCTGCTTGGAGTTTTTTGTTGAAACATTACAATCTTCATTTTTGAAGTAATCCCTTGTTGGGTAAAAGGATATCATCACTATTTGGTTTATTGGTGTAATTTTAACTCAGAGGAGTCTACATATATTTTTCCTTCTCCATTGTATAATAATATCATGACCAAGATCAATTATCTCAGAAATAGAGTAATGTCATAACTTCCTTTTTTGCCAGCTCAGGCATAAAGAATCAAACTGGTCAGGAAGGAACATTGGGGTTTTTTTTAAAATTATTGTTTTCTGGTGGAAGTATTCCTTCCTTGTCAAACAAGACAACTAAAGAATCAGGCCACTGAGATGTTAGATGTGCAAAGTCATTACTGTATGTTTGATTTTTATTGTTATAGGTAATAATAAAGTGGGTAATTTCTATTTTCAGCATCTAGTTTATGAAGCAGTGCATTGTGTGATGGTTCAAATTCTGTATTATAAACTGGACAGCACTCACTTCAATATAATGGTATATTTCCCAGGTCTTTAAGAAAAAATATATTTATATTGAGGCTGGTGGAAGAGCTATTAGCAGAGAACCATTAGCTCTTTTCCTAGTTTTAAGATCACTTCAGCTCCATGAAGCTTCCTTTCCTCCAGAGCCATCTGTCTCCAGGTCCTAACACGTTCATTTACTGGATAACATTCGAGTAGAAAGCCTTAGCCATCTTAACATAACCTTGGCCAATGCTAGATATTTATACCCTTTTCCTTCTTCTTTGTAATTACTCCCAAAATTAGCTAAGGTGCCTCTTGGGCTTGCATGGTAGCTGTTCTATATGCATGTATGTGTCTGTTCTGTTCTATTTTCTCTGTCCTCTTGGGAGAAGTCGAGTGACAGATTTCCTACATGCTAGCCTCATCAAAAGTTTGCTGCAAATTCAGTGTGCAACAGGTCCTATCTTACAAAATAACCTGGCTGGCCACAGAACACTATCATCAATCAGCCAATCCTCTCTTCCATTAGTACAGTTTTAGGGTTAACAGAGTAAAACTGAAGAATTCAATAAATGTAAATTTACTTTTTCCTTTGTCCCAAATGAATGTTCCCTTGTCTACAGCAACTGTGATAACACAAATTACATAAAGCATTCTGTAAGTCATGTCTGTTACTAATAGCAAATTCTTTATAGGAAGGAGAGGCACATTTGCACCCCACGTATACATACAGTTATGCATATAGCAACATTTTGGTCAGTGTGAGCCACCATACAATGGCATTCCCATAAAACTATAGTAGGGATAAGAAAGTATTGCTTCTCAGAAACTTGTAACTTCATCACTCCTGGATGTCTTTGGTAGTGTATGTGTGTAAACCGGTTGTTCCCTAGAATATTAGAAAATTACCTTTGTCACCCACCTTCAGAAAACTTGGTTAACTAACATTCACGTTTGAACTTTATTCAAATGGATTTCCATGAGCTCACAAATGATGAAAACAATCAAACTCACAAAACTAGATGCTACCCTCAGCCCAGCACAGAGAACAAAGAGATACTGATGTCTTAGTTGATTGGTGGCTGTCTGAAGTAAATCATAACTTCTACCTTTTTGAAACATCTGCTATGTGTAGGATTACTTTCATTAAAAGAAGACTGACTTTTTTTTTTTAAGGAAAGCTTTTCTTTTGTTTTTCTGGATAGTGTCTATGCTTCATTCTCAAACACTTGAACACACACATTAAAAAGATGCTTTCCTTTCTCCTGATTTCTTTCCAAGTCAAGCCTCAGGTGGCAATTTACCATCTGTGTGCACAGGTGTAGCTGAGCGTGTCAAACCTCCCATAATGAGCTGCAGAGACACTGAATGTTTCTATCAATCCCTCTTAGGTTGTTGGTTATTCCTATCTGTTGCTAGAAGGCAAATGGTCTTGTTATATTTATTAATTGCCTAGGCAGTGATTTAAGAATATATTCATGCCCTTTTCATTATTCCTATGAAATGATACATGATTTTTAATCTTGTTTCAGTGTAAGGAAATTACCTTGTTACTTTGTTAACATAATTACTGAAATTAATAATAGTTTCCTTTATAATTTAATCAATCATGAAAATGGACTCCAAGCTAGATTTAGTATTATAGTTTCCTTCAGGGCTATGTGATTTCAGTTTGACATCTCTCTTTTTTTTTACAATGGCTTTGTATCAATTAATTATCAATGAATCTTCATTAAGAGGCATTCTTAGAGAAGTGACAAGTGTGAACTTTTCACAAATTCTAGTTTTACATGATAAATGCACAAGCTAAATGAATGTTGCCATCTTGGGCCTGGAGTGGGGTAGAAGAATTCAGTGTTCATGGCATAAGGGTGAGTTTGGTTCCTTACAAATTTAAAAGATTCCATCAATTAATCAAAACTAAAGATCTTTTTACTTAATAACAGTAGCCTTAATTAGCTATCACTTCCTGTTTTACTTTTTTTTCCTTTTGAAATCCAGCAGTCTGATAGTTATTACATCGATGTAAGCCAACATTCCTCCTACCCACCGATTGCTATGATTTGATAAATTTTGATTGGCAACACATCCTTGCAATGAAAGAAGGGTTTTCCCTGGGTTACAAAGGAGAATGCTCTTCTGATTCATTTTATTCATTCCTGAGGATTTGATCTCCTTAAATATGTGGAATGTGTCCTTTCTATTATATTTTTAAAAGATAGAGTTGGCAGATCCCTTACTGGGCAGTCATGTATTCTATTTGAGGGTGGTGAAGTTTTCGGAACTTGACAAGCTTTTGTAAATAAATAAATTAATTAATTAAAAAAAATGTTTAACACAACCACAGGTCCATCTTATAAAAACAAGAATTTCATCAACTCTTTTGATTTCTGGCAAATCTAAAACTCAGTTCTCCTTTGGTGTCCTCTCTGTTGTTTTTCTTTTCCAACAACAAAACCCTGATGCAAAGGCACCTGAATCCTATCACACAGCTGGAGAGAGAGAGAGAGAGAGAGAGAGAGAGAGAGAGAGAGAGAGAGAGAGAGAGAGAGAGAGAGAGAATCACCACTTTTTGTCCTTGGATGGGCAATAGGGTTAATTTAATGAACAAGTTGTTTCATTTTATTTTGTTTTGTTTCCAGAAATCACAGCTTTGATGACCACAGGAACATATTGTAGCATGTTTTTAAAAGTGGTATGTATTTTTAACCAGTTCTAAAAAAGATTATGTGGGTTGTTAACCTAGATTGTTTTTTAACAAGGCCTTTAATCAAAATGTAACACGTCTATAGCAGAAATTGTAATCAGTTTGCATTTGAATGGATCCGAAGTCTGATAATCCCCTACCAAGTGAGGGTTGTAGTAAGGATACAGGGTATTCCAGGGTCTTCCCAATCCAGACACCTGGCAGCATCTTCATTTGTTTGCATCAGGGTTTTGTTGTTGGAAAAGAAAAACAACGGAGAGGACACCAAAGGAGAACTGAGTTTTAGATTTGCCAGATCTTTGTAGCTCTGCTGTTGCAACCTGGGAATGTGAAAAAATTATAGATTGAAGGGGAGAAAATGTAATTGCATCTCTGTGGGATTGTGAGCCTGTTAAGTTAGTAAGATTTCTCATTTTAAATCCAAGCCTTCTATGAGGTAGTCATTTAGACAGTCTCACAATGGCGAACTGCAGCAGAACACTGTTCTTGTGAAAATTGTATCAGTTTTTTCCTTCTTTTCTTAAAGGAAGGGTTTTTCTTCAGTTGACTAGCACATGTAAAGCTTTACTTAATGTCCATTTTCTGGATGTCCTTAAATTTTAAACAGTGTCTTTTATCGTAAAGTTATAAATTGTGGAAAGCCATTTAATTTTAAATTGTCAGAGATTCACTAAAAAAGTGTTAATAAATGTTGATATAATAAGAAAAGAAAGATAAAGCAGAGGTTTATTTCGGGAGGTAGGCGTGTAAAAGGGAGTAGGCTACATAGCGTGTGCTAATTATAGTGGTCAATCCAACCAGACAACCACAGAGTCTCAAGCACTGGATTGTAATAGGAAAGTACAGGCATCCGACTTCAAATTCAAGCCACCACAGTGACATGGGGGTGGGGAACTGGGAGGTTTCTTTGAGGACTGTTCAGAGTCATAAAGAAACTTAACTAGCGCTATTAACCTTCGAAATGGCATTAACAATGGCATATAATCCAACCCTGCTTTGTGCTGCTCATACACACAAAAAAAATACCTTAATACAATTTGCATGTGTCTGTGAAAGAGAGAAGAACGACTCAAAGGGAAAGAAAAATGAGATGTGGGTCGAAAAATTTTAAAGTGAGATTTAAAAATACATGTAAAAGCTGGCAAAAAAAGAAACTTAATATTCACAGCAAAGCCCTGGGTTCAGTTTTTACACAGACGCATGGAGATGCTTTGAGTGTTGCAGCCCAGAGGCTAACAAATGCAAAGCCACCTAGAGGGGCTTGATGGCACAGTTAATCACATCACCCCGACTCGGTCCCGACCGTGGAACTCTTGGCAGGCTTTATAAGTGCAGCCAAAAATCAATCTGAATTATGCAAGGATTTCGGAGCCTGTACTGAGGAAATGAAAATAGTCGAATAGATGGAAGTGAGGATTATTTTCAAAGTCATTTACAATGTCACATATGCAAACAAAACAAGACAGAGGCAGAGAAATGCTGCCTCGCAAATCAGATAATTTGTATGTGTATGTATATATTTACATATATATATATTGAAATAATTTCCAGTGGCTTCAAATGTAACAGCCACTATATTGATGTAAGTTTGGGAAGTAGAATTGGGCTGGGCAAGCCTGGTCCAGGAGAGAATGAAATCTATAAAGACCTTTGCCCTTTCATCTTTCTATCCTCCTTACATACTGTCTATGTAGATTTTGTTTCCAAGTACCCAGTGTCTTTACATAGCCAGGTCTCCCTGGGTTTCAGGTATAGGGTTTGTCTTCCTGCCCTTCTTTTATTTGAGCCTGTCTAGCTTACTCACTCACTCACTCAAATTATTCTTTTCTTGCACATATAAAATTAATACATAATTCTATACATTCTTCCTTCCTTCTTCTTTTAAGCTCAGATGCGACACCTTAAAAGGACTCTTTTGTTTCACTAATTCTGCACGATTGTTAAGCTGGATGCTTTGATATATCAATCGGCTAATGGCATTTCAGCATGTTAATGGTATTTCTTTTTTCTTTCCAAAGAATTCCAGGAGATTTCCTTATTCTCTAGTTATGATGAAATGTCAACTCTTGATTTGGTAAAGGAGATGTTTTGAGCAGAGAGTCACACAGACATATCCTCAAGTCATACACACAGTAGGTAATCTTACCCATTTGTGAAGTGGCCATAGGATTAGGCCAGTGAGGAGTCCTTTTGGAACATAAGATCTTAGAACTTGCTCCTTGACTTTTCCCATACTTGATGTAGTTAACATTTCTCACATGTTCCTTATTGGATACACCTGATCCTGAGTCCCACTTATTGGCAGCGCAGGGAGTTTGCTCATGTTAGGTTGAGGAGTCTAGATAATCTGACTAAAATGCTCCGAGGAAAAAATTACATAGGAACTATAACCAAACAGTATATGAGAAAGAAGGTAGGATGGTGAAACACTGTTAAAACCATTGGCTCAGAGGACCCCTGGTATTTTTTCTATTTTTTTCCCAAATCTATTGGGTTTGTGTATCTGCATGTGTCTGGGTATGGAGGACATCCTGGGTGTCATTGCTTAGGTGGTGTTGTTTCAGTTAGTTTTCGTTGCTATGAAGAGGCACCATGACCCAGGCAACTTTAGAATGGAAAACATTTAATTGGGGCTGGCTTACGTGTTCAGAGGTTCAGTCCGTTATCCTCATGATGGGAAGCATGGCAGTATTCTGGCAGACCTGGTGCTGGAGACGGAGCAGAGAGCTCTGCACCTCGATCCAAAGGCAACCGGAGAAGTCTGTCTTCCACAGGCAGCCAGGAAGAGGTTCCCTTCAACTCCACAGTGACACACTCCTTCCAACAAGGCCACACCTACTCCAACAACTACTCCCAGTAATGCCTCTTCCTATGGGCCACGCATACGCATATTCAAACCACCACACTGGCAGTTGAAACAAGGTCTCCTTTACCAAGTAAGCTAGAACTGGCTGGGTAGCAAGGCCGAGATCCTCCCCAGCACTGGACTGCAGGAGCATGCTACCATTCCTGGATTTCTGTGAAGATTCTGGGCCTTGAACTCAGGTCTTCAGTTAAGCTATTTTCCAGGTCTGGGTTTTTCTGTTTCTCCATTAGAAATAAGACTGGGATTTAGCAGTCACCGACTTTATCAATGCAAGCCAATCTCGGGGCATACTGACTCAATTTTCTGGCATAAACTTTCAATTCTATACCTAAAATTTCTGCCAGAATTTCTGGAATTTAAGATCCTCCAAGCTATTTAATGGATATTTGTATTTTGTATCTTAGAGGGACAAAACACCTTACAAGAAGAGGCTGACATTCCTATGGACCTGAGGGGAAGTCTTTACAAAATGGAATGTGTATTGGGGGGTTTTGGCAGATCAGAGAATCCTTTTTGACAGTTTTGTCTCATGCCTCTCTATATGCTGGTTGGGCTGAGTGTTCATGTGTTTGAAATTTCTTCATATTGGATTTGTGGGCAGTTTCTTAGGCTTGTCTTGAAGTCATTTTTTGTGGTCCTTCCAGTATTTTCTGTGTGTCTTCGTCCTTGAAGCCATCTCTCATTCTCTCCAATGAGCCCAGAGGATGCTTTGTAGCAGGGTCTCTCTACGACTCTCTCTAGTAAGACAACCTGCCTTTACTTCCATAGCATTCACAGCTGTGCGTCTTCCAAACAACAGCTCTTTTAAGGCCACATGGGTGTCCCCAAGATTAGCCTCGGGAAAACAAATCTGAATAAACACCCTCTGTCATAACCTTAACTGCCCCCCTCAGCAACTTTCTATTTTTCTCCAAGGCAGAGAAATAGTCTGCTAATTTTTCCTTTGCCACTGAGTGTATTGTCAGATACCCACAGGATTCCAGGATGTGCCAGTTCTCACTCTGTGGGGGATAATTCCAGGATCCAGGGGGCTTGGCAAACCTCTCCAGTTTTTATTTACTTCCTTGGGTACATCAGCACATAACGAATCAAGACTTGGAAACAGCTCTGGGCTTCTCATAGTTCCCTGAGGTAATTATGCAAAGTAAACTCTAATAAAGATCATGGGTTATACACATAAGAGGAGCTTAAATCCATGCTTCATTTAAGCTCATTGTGATGAGCGGGTGTTTGGCAGTTTGTTGCCTTTTCTCTGTGGGCTAAAAGACTGGCGTGTATTTCAGGAGAGCATAATTTGTTCTTCAATGGAAGACAGTTAAATGCTAAACAAAATTGCATTCTAAGTGATGACAAGGGAATTAATGTCTTGGACTCTCTGTGTCTGTGTGTACGTGCATGTACGCTGAAAAGTTTCTCAGAAGGGACATGTCTGTAGTAAGAAACCATGCATTTTCTACCTGTAATGTATGGATGGCAAAGATTTCTCTGAGGTCACCAGGATACTACATAGTGTTCTTAAAAGAATCATAATTCAAGCTTATTATGCTGATGAAAAGACTAGGAAATAACATAATTTGATGTAATTTTGCAATTTGGTGGTCAGATTAACTGTATTGTTAAGGGACTACAAAGGCTTATCCTTGAAGGCCATTGATACTAGGCATTGGCTGCCCCAGTTCCATTCATTGTCAGGCACTGATGACTGCTCTTAAGGCTCAGATATCTATGCTCTGGCTTCATTTTATGGAAGGCAGGAACGACCTATCTGTAGCTATCCTTATCTGTACCAACAGATGGAGTTTGCAACCCTGCCATACAGACAAATGAAGTGAAGAATACACTCACCTTTTGACATGCCACCAAAACAGCTTCGAGCTGTGACATCTGATTGGCACTCCCCATCCTAATCTCTCCCAGGTGTCAGGCAATGCCAGTTAAACTCTAGGTTTATTTATTTTCATACTTCAGAGGCAAGCTATGAATCAGAACTCATTATCATCTCTGATAGCCAAACTCAGGTGTGGATTTTTCTAAAAATAGAGAAGAGTGACTATGAAATGCCGTCTTTTGGATACCGCAGAACCATTGAAAGAATGAATTCAAAGAAAATGAGGTTGCTGTCACTGGGCCTGCATAAGACAGTCAACCATGGATGGCGAGAGTCAAGGGAGTGCCACCTGCTAAACTCTTGGCTAAAGACAGATTCTGGGGGAGGGAGAATGCTTGTTTTTCATTGTGTGCCCGCAGGTGAATGCACCCAGCTCTATTAGATAACTCCAAACCCATGGTCACAGAACAAAACAAAAAGATATGAATGTGGAAAAGAGAGTTTTAGGGAGGAAGCAGGGCTGACAGAGGTTGGAGGGAGATGTGAGATGATACATTGGGTTGGTAACTACAATACATTTTATATATGTAAGATATTGTCAAAGAACCAACAATTTACTATTAGTGACGATTCAAAACTCTTAGCACTCTGGTTTAATACCACACGGGCTATATATTTCAAGCATTTTTATAGGGATAACCTCATTCCATTTTCATACAGTCATTCTATCTGTAGCTCAATCTTGCCATAGGGCTGCACAGTCCTCTGGGTTCAGCTGGCAGATAGAGAAGAAGACAGAGAAAGATACTCAACTTTTAACTAACTTGTCTGGAAGGGATCCCATCACTTTGCTTAGCAAGTGCTGTGTGTCCATTACCATTAAGTCAACAGAGTTAAGATATGTTGGCTTGGCATCTGATTCTTGGAAGCAACGTAAATGGATCCAGGATCTTTGGTGGACAGCCAGCCTTCCCTGCCATGTTAGGTGACATGTAGGTACATGTTTGCAAGGTTTGGTATAATACATGTTGAAGGGTCCAGAAAAAGTTTTACAGCTGCAAACTTGGAAACAGTACTTGAGCATGAGTCGTGGAAAGTTGTGTGTTCATTGGACCCAAGTTTCAGATGCATTTGGGCAGTTTATATGATTGGTCTTGATAGGTGATTAGGTTTACCCTTCCAAACTGGGTCTGCCAAAAACCTGCTTGTCATTTGATCCCTTGTATCTGGAGTACCAGGTTACAGACTCTGCCTCTATACCTGCTGGCTGGGGTAGATCCCTCAAAATCATCACAGAGAGGGAACGTGAGTACAGCCAGTTCCTGAAGACTTGATACCAGGATTCTTTATTGATTTTTGGGATAAGATTTCTTTTGGTAGTCCTCCATTTATAGTGAGCCCTTATATGCTAGTATATCTAGTTGCTTTATTTACTGGGAAACTCTCATATACGATGAGAGTAATCTCCTTCAAAACTAAGCAACTACCAGGTTGCTTCCTTCATCGTATAGGTCAGATAGTCACCACTAAGGTAGAGTTTCATTTTCTAGACTCTCCTTTTCTCCTTCCTAGCTGCTATGACCTAGCTTCAGCCTCATTTAAAGGGTCTCATCCTAGAAATTGTGTGTAAAGGTAAATCTAACTCCGCCATTTCCTATTTTATGTCCTCTCTTTTCTTACTATTGATGCTCTTCCGGTTCTCTGTTGGCGATTAGCAGTACCCATAGCTGACCCCAAATCCACAATCCTACTAATTCCAGAGCTTACTGGTGCCTTGTGAGCATTTATGTTCACCAACTTTTGGTTCCTATCTTTCAGAAGTCTAGACAGATACTTAGGGTGATAACCTAGGGACATAACTTAAGTCATATCACTCTTCCTAGGCTTATTGGAGAAATGTAGCATGTCATAGGAGCTCGACGTCTCAGTATTCCCAATATGATGATCATAGAATGGAGATGAATCAAGTTCGTTTAACCTTTTCACATACCTGAACTCCCCAGTTAGGTGGCATTAACAGGCATACATGACTGAATGCATGATTTATATTTCCTCTATCTTGTGAAAAGGAAGGCAAAAGTGGGTGAGACAACCTAAAGCATCACAGCCAAGTTGCTATTAGGCAGGTAATTTGTCAACAAAGGAACATAAGTTGCTTCAATGAATATAGAAAAAAAGTATTCATTAAAGAGGTCTTTCTTCTTCGGATTGCTATGAAGTGAGGCAGGATGCTACCTGAGAGCTATTCACCCCCTGGCTATGGGCCAAGTAGATGGTTACATTGTTATACAGCTTTCACTTCATTCCTTCTCAATCCTCCCCCAAAATGATTTCTTTTTATCTTATAAAGACAGAACAGTATCACAGAAGAAAGTAGCTACTTACTAAGAAGCAATAGAGTTTAATGCCCTATCCGTGACTGCGAGCCCTGGGAAAATTCTTTGGCATCTGGACCTGAGATGGTTCAATGTACATAAACATTCAAATAAACAAACAAAATGCTGGAAGTAGCAGTGATGCCAAAAGAGTCACACTGAGTAACGACATCTTCTCGGGACAATTTAGAGCCTTCTGCATCAATGACGAGTACTCTGTGGCTGAGAGTGACTCTTGACAGTGGTACCCAGTCTGTCAAGAACAAAAGACGACTGAATTTTGATTCCTTATATCCTGTGTGATCCTTTGAAAGAAGATGGTCCTCATGAGCCCATTGGGAGGGGGGTGGCACCATTAGAAGGTGTAGTGTTGGAGCAGGTGTGGCTTTGTTGGAGGGGGTGCATGATTAGGGGTGGGTTTTGAGGTCTCAAATTCTCAAACCACTTCACATATTGCTGCCTTCAGTTTTGGTTATAGAACTCTTAATTCTCTCTCTCTCCAGCACAATGTCTGCCTACATGTTACTGTGCTTCCCACCATGATGACAATGGACTAAACTTTTGGACGATAAGCCGGCACCAATTCACTTTTTTAAAATAAGAGTTGCCAGGCTATGTGAGAAATGTGGCATGATTCATTCATATGTGCAATTAAGGAACTGGGTTCCTTAAAAGGTTTGTATTGTTGAAATAGTATATAAGTACATAGAACCTGATAGAAAGTCTCAGATAAGACAGGTCAGGATGTCTCTTCAGAGCAATAAAAACCTGAACTAAGACATGCTGCTATTGCTATTTTTGTTTTTTTGTTTTTTTTGGTTCTTTTTTCCGGAGCTGGGGACCGAACCCAGGGCCTTGTGCTTGCTAGGCAAGCGCTCTACCACTGAGCTAAATCCCCAACCCCGCTGCTATTGCTATTTAATGTTCAGAATTTGTATGGATTTACTTTGAGTCATCCTCTCCTTTCTATCATGACATTCACTACTCCACTGAGATGTTTTATAATATTTATTATATATAATGTTTACAAATATATATGAATATGCATATGTATATGTATTTATATAAACTAAACCTCTGGACTATAAGCCAGCCCCAAGGAAATATTTTTGCCTGGCTTATCTATGAAATGTGGCATGATTCATTCATATATGCACTTAAAGAACTGGTTTCCTCAAAAGATTTGTATTAATTATCATATGTATGTGTATAATTAATACATATATGTGCATATATGTTCATGTTTGTGGGTATAAGCATATATGTATAGCATGGCTTATGTGTGGAGGTTAGAGGAGAACTTCAGGTGTACTCTTGCCTTCCACAATGCTTTAGACAAGGTCTCTTTATGTCTGTCACTGCTTTCTGTGCCAGGCTCGCTGGTTTGTGAACTTCTAGGGATGCTCCTGTCCACATCTCTTATCTTTTCTTTGAGTGATGGGACGGTAGACATAAGTTTCACTGTCCCAATTTCTGTGGTTCTGGAGACCGGAACTCAAGTCTTCCTGTGCAGCTAGTGCTTTGACCACTGAGCCACTGCTTTGGCCTGCTTTTGTGTTTGAATAAAGTTGGTGTTTCATCCAACTCTGCTTTATAATGTCTAGTGATGCTATTAAACAAGAGAAATGATAGAATTAATAGTTATTGGCTTGGTACTTTCTACCAGGTTCTATACCTGTATATTATTTCAATAAATAAAAATCTTTTGAGGAAGCCTGTTCCTTAACTGTATGTATGAATGAACTAGTTGTCTAAGACTAGGCCTTATTTATATATCTGGTGGAGCCATAGGTAGAGGACAATCTTTAATGCCCATTTCTGGAACTCTTCTCTCTTTGGATTTTTGTACCCTACATTTTATAGGAACTCAGGCACTATCATGCTTGTGTTTGGTACAATGGTCTGAGCAAATAAATGCTGCCAATGCAGTGAACAAAAATTCATTTTGAAACTAGGGCACATGGCTAGGTGCCGTTTTTTATTTCCTTGAAGAAAACACCCACTGATTTCAAGGACACCTTTGTGCCTATAAAATTTATAAGGTAACCTGCTAACTTCTTGATTCCTAGTTACCCCCCTCTTCTGCACAAATCAACCCATTCTATTTTTCATGTTCTCACAGTATGATAAAGACAGGTGTTGATTTTGCTGTTTAGTATGGTTGGTCGTGTTTTAGGCCAGCATTGGCGTGCATGCTGGGATTTACCTTTGAAAGCAACTAAGAGCTGGAAACATGGATATTTGTGAATTGCCAATGCTGATATTTTCATCTGTCAAAAAAGGTTCATGTATACTTAAAAGTATACAATTTCCAAATGTTAAACTCCATAATATGAGAGGTACAAATCATGTGTGCGACGTCTAAAAATGTATGGGTATTTATAACCATACAAGTTCTAAAGATTAAACACAATGCAAATAAAGAGTATATATGTGCTACACATTAAATTATAGTCCCACATGATTTAATACCTGATACATAGTCCGTGTGTCCCTTATACTTACTCTCTAAGATGGCAGGAAGTGAGGATGTAGTAACACTGCACAGCAGAACCACTGTCATCATAATATATAAAAAGCAGCAGGAGATAAACAGTCTTATTATTGATTGAAGTGAAGCACACTGACCCCAGGCTTCAGATCTGACTGACTTAACTACTTCATTGCATATGGACGGTGTCAGAAGGCCATCGTGAAACAATCATTTGCTTTAAGAATGCTGTTTCCTTCTAAGGCATACCTCCAACCTTATCAGAATGTCAGAGCAGGAGTCCTGGCAGTCGCATTTGTTGTCTGGCAGGAAACCCATCTGTAAGCCAGTGATAGGGGGGATCTGGCATCTGTGGAATGCGATTTTATTTTATGGAGAATAAAGAAGCTGTATCCTTGGAAATGACAAGTGCTGAATCTGTCTGATAGGGGACTGCAACTTGTGCCTTTCCTCTTAATCAGCATCTACCAGAGCCAAGAAAGGGCCTATTTCCTATAATTTAACTAAAGAGAACTGGGGGCTGAGCTGATATGACAAATATATTTAAACCAGAGATTCTTAACCTTTTGCTACCTGATGCCAGTTAGAGCTGTGAATGCATTCTCATTGTGTTTTAAATGTATAAAGTGGGACAATCGAAGTACATGGGAAAACCATCATATTGAAATACAATTAAAGCATGTATAAATTATATGTACTAAATAAACATAAGTTACTCATTGATCATTTAATAGGCATGGATGCATGTGAAACAGCACTCTGAGATCTGCCTGAATGTTAGTACTTAAAAATAAGTGATTTCTCCAGGCAAACTCCCATACAATGAATACCTCTTCTGTGATTTTTGCCTAAATTTGTAATTGAAAAGTCTTCTAATTGCAACTGAAAGACATGGAAAATGTAATTTTTTTGTATTTATAATCTTTTTTTTTTTTTTTTTTTTTTATTAACTTGAGTATTTCTTATATACATTTCGAGTGTTATTCCCTTTCCCGGTTTCCGGGCAAACATCCCCTCCCCCCTCCCCTTCCTTATGGGTGTTCCCCTCCCAACCCTCCCCCCATTGCCGCCCTCCCCCCATAGTCTAGTTCACTGGGGGTTCAGTCTTAGCAGGACCCAGGGCTTCCCCTTCCACTGGTGCTCTTACTAGGATATTCATTGCTACCTATGGGGTCAGAGTCCAGGGTCAGTCCATGTATAGTCTTTAGGTAGTGGCTTAGTCCCTGGAAGCTCTGGTTGCTTGGCATTGTTGTACTTTTGGGGTCTCGAGCCCCTTCAAGCTCTTCCAGTTCTTTCTCTGATTCCTTCAATAGGGGACCTATTCTCAGTTCAGTGGTTTGCTGCTGGCATTCGCCTCTGTATTTGCTGTATTCTGGCTGTGTCTCTCAGGAGCGATCTACATCCGGCTCCTGTCGGTCTGCACTTCTTTGCTTCATCCATCTAGTCCAATTGGGTGGCTGTATATGTATGGGCCAAATGTGGGACAGGCTCTGAATGGGTGTTCCTTCAGTCTCTGTTTTAATCTTTGCCTCTCCCTTCCCTGCCAAGGGTATTCTTTTTCCTCATTTAAAGAAGGAGTGAAGCATTCACATTTTGATCATCCGTCTTGAGTTTCGTTTGTTCTAGGGATCTAGGGTAATTCAAGCATTTGGGCTAATAGCCACTTATCAATGAGTGCATACCATGTATGTCTTTCTGTGATTGGGTTAGTTCACTCAGGATGATATTTTCCAGCTCCAACCATTTGCCTACGAATTTCATAAACTCGTTGTTTTTGATAGCTGAGTAATATTCCATTGTGTAGATGTACCACATTTTCTGTATCCATTCCTCTGTTGAAGGGCATCTGGGTTCTTTCCAGCTTCTGGCTATTATAAATAAGGCTGCGATGAACATAGTGGAGCACGTGTCTCTTTTATATGTTGAGGCATCTTTTGGGTATATGCCCAAGAGAGGTATAGCTGGATCCTCAGGCAGTTCAATGTCCAATTTTCTGAGGAACCTCCAGACTGATTTCCAGAATGGTTTTACCAGTCTGCAATCCCACCAACAATGGAGGAGTGTTCCTCTTTCTCCACAACCTCGCCAGCATCTGCTGTCACCTGAGTTTTTGATCTTAGCCAATCGCACTGGTGTGAGGTGAAATCTCAGGGTTGTTTTGATTTGCATTTCCCTTATGACTAAAGATGTTGAACATTTCTTTAGGTGTTTCTCAGCCATTCGGCATTCCTCAGCTGTGAATTCTTTGTTTAGCTCTGAACCCCATTTTTTAATAGGGTTATTTGTTTCCCTGCAGTCTAACTTCTTGAGTTCTTTGTATATTTTGGATATATGGCCTCTATCTGTTGTAGGGTTGGTAAAGATCTTTTCCCAATCTGTTGGTTGCCGTTTTGTCCTAACCACAGTGTCCTTTGCCTTACAGAAGCTTTGCAGTTTTATGAGATCCCATTTGTCAATTCTTGATCTTAGAGCATAAGCCATTGGTGTTTTGTTCAGGAAATTTTTTCCAGTGCCCATGTGTTCCAGATGCTTCCCTAGTTTTTCTTCTATTAGTTTGAGTGTGTCTGGTTTGATGTGGAGGTCCTTGATCCACTTGGACTTAAGCTTTGTACAGGGTGATAAGCATGGATCGATCTGCATTCTTCTACATGTTGCCCTCCAGTTGAACCAGCACCATTTGCTGAAAATGCTATCTTTTTTCCATTGGATGGTTTTGGCTCCTTTGTCAAAAATCAAGTGACCATAGGTGTGTGGGTTCATTTCTGGGTCTTCAATTCTATTCCATTGGTCTATCTGTCTGTCTCTGTACCAATACCATGCAGTTTTTATCACTATTGCTCTGTAATACTGCTTGAGTTCAGGGATAGTGATTCCCCCTGAAGTCCTTTTATTGTTGAGGATAGCTTTAGCTATCCTGGGTTTTTTGTTATTCCAGATGAATTTGCAAATTGTTCTGTCTAACTCTTTGAAGAATTGGATTGGTATTTTGATGGGGATTGCATTGAATCTGTAGATTGCTTTTGGTAAAATGGCCATTTTTACTATATTAATCCTGCCAATCCATGAGCATGGGAGATCTTTCCATCTTCTGAGGTCTTCTTCAATTTCTTTCTTCAGTGACTTGAAGTTCTTATTGTACAGATCTTTTACTTGCTTGGTTAAAGTCACACCGAGGTACTTTATATTATTTGGGTCTATTATGAAGGGTGTCGTTTCCCTAATTTCTTTCTCGGCTTGTTTCTCTTTTGTATAGAGGAAGGCAACTGATTTATTTGAGTTAATTTTATACCCAGCCACTTTGCTGAAGTTGTTTATCAGCTTTAGTAGTTCTCTGGTGGAACTTTTGGGATCACTTAAATATACTATCATATCATCTGCAAATAGTGATATTTTGACCTCTTCTTTTCCGATCTGTATCCCTTTGATCTCCTTTTGTTGTCTGATTGCTCTGGCTAGAACTTCAAGAACTATATTGAATAAGTAGGGAGAGAGTGGGCAGCCTTGTCTAGTCCCTGATTTTAGTGGGATTGCTTCAAGTTTCTCTCCATTTAGTTTAATGTTAGCAACTGGTTTGCTGTATATGGCTTTTACTATGTTTAGGTATGGGCCTTGAATTCCTATTCTTTCCAGGACTTTTATCATGAAGGGGTGTTGAATTTTGTCAAATGCTTTCTCAGCATCTAATGAAATGATCATGTGGTTCTGTTCTTTCAGTTTGTTTATATAATGGATCACGTTGATGGTTTTCCGTATATTAAACCATCCCTGCATGCCTGGGATGAAGCCTACTTGATCATGGTGGATGATTGTTTTGATGTGCTCTTGAATTCGGTTTGCCAGAATTTTATTGAGTATTTTTGCGTCGATATTCATAAGGGAAATTGGTCTGAAGTTCTCTTTCTTTGTTGTGTCTTTGTGTGGTTTAGGTATAAGAGTAATTGTAGATTCGTAGAAGGAATTCGGTAGGGCTCCATCTGTTTCAATTTTGTGGAATAGTTTGGATAATATTGGTATGAGGTCTTCTATGAAGGTTTGATAGAATTCTGCACTAAACCCATCTGGACCTGGGCTCTTTTTGGTTGGGAGACCTTTAATGACTGCTTCTATTTCCTTAGGAGTTATGGGGTTGTTTAACTGGTTTATCTGTTCCTGATTTAACTTTGATACCTGGTATCTGTCTAGGAAATAGTCCATTTCCTGAAGATTTTCAAATTTTGTTGAATATAGGTTTTTATAGTAAGATCTGATGATTTTTTGAATTTCCTCTGAATCTGTAGTTATGTCTCCCTTTTCATTTCTGATTTTGTTAATTTGGACGCACTCTCTGTGTCCTCTCGTTAGTCTGGCTAAGGGTTTATCTATCTTGTTGATTTTCTCAAAGAACCAACTTTTGGTCCTGTTGATTCTTTCTATGGTCCTTTTTGTTTCTACTTGGTTGATTTCAGCTCTGAGTTTGATTATTTCCTGCCTTCTACTCCTCCTGGGTGTATTTGCTTCTTTTTGTTCTAGAGCTTTTAGGTGTGCTGTCAAGCTGCTGACATATGCTCTTTCCTGTTTCTTTCTGCAGGCACTCAGCGCTATGAGTTTTCCTCTTAGCACAGCTTTCATTGTGTCCCATAAGTTTGAGTATGTTGTATCTTCATTTTCATTAAATTCTAAGAAGTTTTTAATTTCTTTCTTTATTTCTTCCTTGACCAGGTTATCATTGAGTAGAGCATTGTTCAATTTCCACGTATATGTGGGCATTCTTCCCTTATTGTTATTGAAGACCAGTTTTAGGCCGTGGTGGTCCGATAGCACGCATGGGATTATTTCTATCTTTCTGTACCTGTTGAGGCCCGTTTTTTGACCAATTATATGGTCAATTTTGGAGAAAGTACCATGAGGAGCTGAGAAGAAGGTATATCCTTTTGCTTTAGGATAGAATGTTCTATAAATATCCGTTAAGTCCATTTGGCTCATGACTTCTCTTAGTCTGTCGACATCACTGTTTAATTTCTGTTTCCATGATCTGTCCATTGATGAGAGTGGGGTGTTGAAATCTCCCACTATTATTGTGTGAGGTGCAATGTGTGTTTTGAGCTTTAGTAAGGTTTCTTTTACGTATGTAGGTGCCCTTGTATTTGGGGCATAGATATTTAGGATTGAGAGTTCATCTTGGTGGATTTTTCCTTTGATGAATATGAAGTGTCCTTCCTTATCTTTTTTGATGACTTTTAGTTGGAAATTGATTTTATTTGATATTAGAATGGCTACTCCAGCTTGCTTCTTCTGACCATTTGCTTGGAAAGTTGTTTTCCAGCCTTTCACTCTGAGGTAGTGTCTGTCTTTGTCTCTGAGGTGTGTTTCCTGTAGGCAGCAGAATGTAGGGTCCTCGTTGCGTATCCAGTTTGTTAATCTATGTCTTTTTATTGGGGAGTTGAGGCCATTGATATTGAGAGATATTAAGGAATAGTGATTATTGTTTCCCTTTATATTCATATTTGGATGTGAGGTTATGTTTGTGTGCTTTCATTCTCTTTGTTTTGTTGCCAAGACGATTAGTTTCTTGCTTCTTCTAGGGTATAGCTTGCCTCCTTATGTTGGGCTTTACCATTTATTATCCTTTGTAGTGCTGGATTTGTAGAAAGATATTGTGTAAATTTGGTTTTGTCATGGAATATCTTGGTTTCTCCATCAATGTTAATTGAGAGTTTTGCTGGATACAGTAACCTGGGCTGGCATTTGTGTTCTCTTAGGGTCTGTATGACATCAGTCCAGGATCTTCTGGCCTTCATAGTTTCTGGCGAGAAGTCTGGTGTGATTCTGATAGGTCTCCCTTTATATGTTACTTGACCTTTTTCCCTTACTGCTTTTAATATTCTTTCTTTATTTTGTGCGTTTGGTGTTTTGACAATTATGTGACGGGAGGTGTTTCTTTTCTGGTCCAATCTATTTGGAGTTCTGTAGGCTTCTTGTATGCCTATGGGTATCTCTTTTTTTAGGTTAGGGAAGTTTTCTTCTATGATTTTGTTGAAGATATTTACTGGTCCTTTGAGCTGGGAGTCTTCACTCTCTTCTATACCTATTATCCTTAGGTTTGATCTTCTCATTGAGTCCTGGATTTCCTGTATGTTTTGGACCAGTAGCTTTTTCCGCTTTACATTATCTTTGACAGTTGAGTCAATGATTTCTATGGAATCTTCCGCTCCTGAGATTCTCTCTTCCATCTCTTGTATTCTGTTGGTGAAGCTTGTATCTACAGCTCCTTGTCTCTTCTTTTGGTTTTCTATATCCAGGGTTGTTTCCATGTGTTCTTTCTTGATTGCTTCTATTTCCATTTTTAATTCCTTCATCTGTTTGATTGTGTTTTCCTGGAATTCTTTCAGGGATTTTTGCCATTCCTCTCTGTAGGCCTCTACTTGTTTATTAATGATTTCCTGTGTTTCCCTAAGTGTGTTCATGTCTTTCTTGAAGTCCTCCAGCATCATGATCAAATATGATTTTGAAACTAGATCTTGCTTTTCTGGTGTGTTTGGATATTCCATGTTTGTTTTGGCGGGAGAATTGGGCTCCGATGATGGCATGTAGTCTTGGTTTCTGTTGCTTGGGTTCCTGCGCTTGCCTCTCGCCATCAGATTATCTCTAGTGTTACTTTGTTCTGCTATTTCTGACAGTGGCTAGACTGACCTATAAGCCTGTGTGTCAGGAGTGCTGTAGACCTGTTTTCCTCTCTTTCAGTCAGTTATGGGGACAGTGTGTTCTGCTTTCCGGCGTGTAGTTTTTCCTCTCTACAGGTCTTCAGCTGTTCTTGTGGGCCTGTGTCTTGAGTTCACCAGGCAGCTTTCTTGCAGCAGAAAATTTGGTCTTACCTGTGGTCCCGAGGCTCAGGTTCGCTCGTGGGGTGCTGCCCAGGGGCTCTCTGCAGCGGCAGCAACCAGGAAGACCTGTGCCGCCCCTTCCGGGAGCTTCAGTGCACCAGGGTTCCAGATGGTCTTTGGCTTTTTCCTCTGGCGTCCGAGATGTGTGTGCAGGGAGCAGTCTCTTCTGGTTTCCCAGGCTTGTCTGCCTCTCTGAAGGTTTAGCTCTCCCTCCCACGGGATTTGGGTGCAGAGAACTGTTTATCCGGTCTGTTTCTTTCAGGTTCCGGTGGTGTCTCAGGCGCAGAAGTCCTGCCGCTCCTGGGCCCTCCCCCACGGGAGCCCAGAGGCCTTATACAGTTTCCTCTTGGGCCAGGGATGTGGGCAGGGGTGAGCAGTGTTGGTGGTCTCTTCCGCTCTGCAGCCTCAGGAGTGCCCACCTGACCAGGCAGTTGGGTCTCTCTCTCACCGGGTCTGGGAGCAGAGAGCTGCTGCGGGCCGGGATCCGCGGGTGTGGGACTTCCGGTAAACACAGACCGTGCCTCCTAGAGAAATTCTGCTTCCGTGTCCCAAGCTCACCAGGCAGCTTTCTTGCAGCAGAAAGTTTGGTCTTACCTGTGGTCCCGAGGCTCAGGTTCGCTCGTGGGGTGCTGCCCAGGGGCTCTCTGCAGCAGCAGCAACCAGGGAGACCTGTGCCGCCCCTTCCGGGAGCTTCAGTGCACCAGGGTTCCAGATGGTCTTTGGCTTTTTCCTCTGGCGTCCGAGATGTGTGTGCAGGGAGCAGTCTCTTCTGGTTTCCCAGGCTTGTCTGCCTCTCTGAAGGTTTAGCTCTCCCTCCCACGGGATTTGGGTGCAGAGAACTGTTTATCCGGTCTGTTTCTTTCAGGTTCCGGCGGTGGCGGTGTCTCAGGCGCAGAAGTCCTGCTGCTCCTGGGCCCTCCCCCACGGGAGCCCAGAGGCCTTATACAGTTTCCTCTTGGGCCAGGGATGTGGGCAGGGGTGAGCAGTGTTGGTGGTCTCTTCCGCTCTGCAGCCTCAGGAGTGCCCACCTGACCAGGCAGTTGGGTCTCTCTCTCCTTGTATTTATAATCTTAAACTCCAAGTTGCCATCCTCAGATTCTTTGAGACATTTGTGCACACAAGGCTATGGCAGTCCGCTTTTAAATTGCCCCATTGACTGAGATAGCCAAGTCCATTTAGGGGACACTTGAAGATACATAAAAGAACCCAATTGTTCACACCGGCAGAATCCATAAAATAACCGTAGGGCATTCGCGCTGATTTCTCTGGAGCTATTCTTCACACTCTAATATTGAGGACATAAAAGAATCACTTAATTGCACTTCAGTATCCTGTTTGTTGTAGTTCAGTTTCTTCATAATTTGAAGTATAAAAAAAATGCCTCACAACTCCAATTAAGACGTTCTCACTGTTTCCCCACTTATATAGCAATTTGTCTACACTCTTGTCGTAGAAGTGTCAGAATCATTTCATCAATAGTTGGCAACCGTCCTATCAGAGTGAAGGCTTTGGAGATAGTAGTTCTCAGGTGAGAGATTAGCGTCTGCTGTTTAGACGTTTGGCACAGAAAGGAAGACATGCGTGGCTATAGCTTTGGAACTCAACAAGGTTGGGTGGATGAACATTCACTCATGGGCAGGGACAGAAGCAGTGAAGGGAGAAATATTGAAGTTCCAAGCAGAGAAATGATGGATGCTGGATCACAGGATGAAAATAGACAGAGCAGTCACCTGGAGCAGTCCAACTGCCTGTGAGGTTTATCCACTACTTAAGCATATAGGTATATAAAAAAGACATTCAAATACTTACAGAAAATAAACCATAAAAAATTCACATAATTTTATAATTTATTTAAAATGTAAGCAATGTTGAAGGTCAGCGAGGTAAATTTTGCAGGAGGTATTAAACTGTGCCTCAGTATTTGATACTATGAGCATCTTCAACCTCTGTGAGAATTGCTTCATATTTTGCTCACACGAAGAAGAACATTGGTTACCTAAATACACAGTCCAAAATATCATTTTTACTTAGGACCATTTCAGAAATTGTTGGAAAGTATTTCCCAATTGCAAACCAAAGTTTACATAATGGTTTTAAGAGAGATCCAAGGCAATAATTTTGGCTGAATTTTTAAAAAAATTTTTTAATTTATTTCATCTTTTTTTTTTACACTCCAGACTCTACCCCTTTTCTGGTCTACCCTCTGACTGTTCCCCATCCCATACCTCCTCCCCACCCTCTGTCCCCAAGAGGATGTTCCCACCCGCTCATTCCCCATCCCCCACCCCACCAGACCTCTAAACTTCCTGAGTCTTCCAGTCTCTTCATGGTTAGGTGCATCTTCTCTGACTGAACCCAGACCCAGCAGTCCTATTCTGTTTATGTGTTAGGGGCCTTATATTAACTGGTGTATGCTGCCTGGTGCTCCTGCCTGCTGGTTGGTGGTCCAGTGTCTAAGGGATCTCAGGGGTCCAGGTTAATTGAGACTGCTGGTCTTCCTACAGGAGTCGCCCTTCTCAGCTTCTTCCAGCTTTTCCATAATTCAACCACAGGGCTCAGCAGCTTCTGTTCATTGACTGGGTGTAAATATCTGCATCTGACTCTTTCAGCTGCTTGTTGGGTCTTTTGGAGAGCAGTCATGGTAGGTCCTTTTTTGTGAGTGCTCCATAGCCTAAGTAAGTGTAAGTCCTTGCCCCCCCTCCCACCCCCCCTTGAGTTGGATTCCACTGGCTCCCCTTTTCCTTAGGCTCTTTTCCCTTTTTGTCCCTGCAGTTCTTTCAGACAAGAACAATTATGAGTCAGAGTTTTGACTGTGGGATGACAACCTCATCCCTTACTTGATCTGCTGTCTTTCTACTGGAGAGAAGCTCTACAAGTTTCCTCTCCTCACTGTAGGGCATTTCCTCCCTTTGAATGCTGAGAGTCCCTGACCTTCCAGGTCTCTGGTACCTTCTTGAGGGTCCCCCTCTTTACTACTTACTGAGGTTGCCTGTTTCCATTCTTTCTGATGGCCCTCAGGGCTTCAGTCCTGTTCCCTTCACCCAATACCTGATCATGTTACCCTCTTCTCCTCCCTGTCCTCTTTCCCACCCAGGTCCCTCCCTCCATTCCCCCTCCTGTGATTGCTTTCCTCTCCCTCCCAAGTGGGATTGAGGTTTCCCCACTTGGGCTATTTGGCTTGTTGAACCTTTATACACTGTATCTTAGGTATTCTGTAATTTTTTTTGGCTAATATCCACTTATTAGTGAGTACATACTGTTTATGTCTTTTTGGGTCTCAGTTGGCTCACTCAAGATGATATTTAATAGTTCCATTCATTTACCTGCAAAACTCCGGACGTCCTCATTCTTAATAGCCGAGTAGTATTCCATTGTGTAAATGAACCACATTTTCTGTATCCATTCTTCTGTCTTGGGATGACTGGGTTGTTTCCAGCTTCTGGCTATCATAAACAAGACTGCTATGAACATAGTGGAACACATGCCCCTGTTGCCTGGTGGGGCACCTTTTGGGTATATTTCCAAGAGTGCTATAGCTGGGTCTTCAGGTATATTTATTTCCAATTTTCTGAGGAACCTCCAGACTGATTTTCCAGAGTAGTTGTACCAGTTTGCAATCCCACCAGCAATGGACGAGTGTTCCTTTTTCTCCACATTCTTGCCAACATGTGCTGTCACCAGAGGTTTTGATCTTAGCCATTCTAATTTCGTGGAAGGTGGAATCTCAGGGTTGCTTTGATTTGCATTTCTCTGATCACTAAAGACTTTGAACATTTCTTTAGTTGCTTCTCAGCCATTTGAGATTCCTCTGCTGTGAATTCTCTATTTAGTTTTACACCCCATTTTTCGATTGGGTTGTTTTGTTTTTTGGTGGGTTATCCAGAAGAATGAATACAGAAAATGTGGTTCATTTTCTTGAGTTCTTTATATATTTTAAATATTAGCCCTTTATCAGGTTAGTGAAGACTTTTTCCCAAACTGTAGGTTCAGGCTGAATTTTTTTTTTTGTTTTTGTTGGTCATATGCTTTTTCCCCCCTCCATCTTTATTAACTTGGGTATTTCTTATTTACATTTCAATTGTTATTCCCTTTCCTGGTTTCCGGGACAACATCCCCATCCCCTCCCCCTCCTCTTCTCTATGGGTGTTCCCCTCCCGATCCTCCCCCCATTTGCGCCCTCCCCCCAACTATCACGTTCACTGGGGGTTCAGTCTTGGCAGGACCAAGGGCTTTCCCTTCCACTGGTGCCCTTACTAGGCTATTCACTGCTACCTATGAGGTTGGAGCCCAGGGTCAGTCCATGTATAGTCTCTGGGTAGTGGCTTAGTCCCTGGAAGCTCTGGTTGGTTGGCATTGTTGTTCTCAAGACCCTTTAAGCTCTTTCAGTCCTTTCTCTGAATCCTTCAACGGGGGTCCCATTCTCAGTTCAGTGGTTTGCTGCGGGCATTCGCCTATGTATTTGCCATATTCTGGCTGTGTCTCTCAGGAGAGATCTACACTTTTTTGCTTCATCCATCTTATCTAGTTTGGTGGCTGTATGTGTATGGGCCACATGTAGGGCAGGCTCTGAATGGGCTTTACTTCAGCCTCTGTTCTAAACTTTGCCTCCCTATTCTCTCCCAGGGTATTCTTATTCCCCTTTTAAAGAAGGAATGAAGCATTCCCAATTTGGTCATCCTTCTTGAGTTTCATGTGTTCTATGCATTTAGGGTAATTCGAGCATTTGGACTAATATCCACTTATCAGTGAGTGCATACCATGTGTGTTTTTCTGTGATTGGGTTACCTCACTCAGGATGATATTTTCCAGTTCCATTTGTTTGCGGTATGAATTTCATAAAGTCATTGTTTTTGATAGCAGAGTAGTATTCCACTGTGTAGATGTACCACATTTTCTGTATCCATTCCTCTGTTGAAGGGCATCTGGGTTCTTTCCAGCTTCTGGCTATTATAAATAAGGCTGCTATGAACATAGTGGAACATGTGTCTTTGTTATATGTTGGGGTATCTTTTGGGTATATGCCCAAGAGAGGTATAGCTGGGTCCTCAGGTAGTTCAATGTCCAATTTTCTGAGGAACCTCCAGACTGATTTCCAGAATGGTTGTAACAGTCTGCAATCCCACCAACAATGGAGGAGTGTTCCTCTTTCTCCACATCCTCACCAGCATCTGCTGTCACCTGAGTTTTTGATCTTAGCCATTCTCACTGGTGTGAGGTGTAATCTCAGGGTTGTTTTGATTTGCATTTCCCTTATGACTAAAGATGTTGAACATTTCTTTAGGTGTTTCTCACAGGCTGAAGTTTTTAAAATCAAACATTCAAACATAATGCAGTCCATATGTATAAGAATTTGATTCATTCAGAAGGAATGATGATAAGAAAATATTCAAAATCTTTACTATCATAGAAGTAAAAGGAACATTTGCTGTACTTAATCCATTGTTGTATAAGAGCAGATAATTGTGTATGTTCAGTAAAAGCATTGCAATTTGCAACTCTTATAATCAGTCTGATCCAAACCATTTGGTCAGCATCCAGTTCAGTGTGTATGTAGTATATTCAGAGTCAAGACTTCTCTGTGTAGCTGTATGATGCAGAACAGGGAATACTTCCAGAACAGTTGGAGTCACTATGTATTTGATTTTGAATTTTATTTTGGTTATCATGTGCTCAGAGAAGCATTTACTGTTGCAGTATGTGTGTGTGTGTGTGTGTGTGTGTGTGTGTGTGTGTGTTCGTGCGCGCGCACGCTTTGAAGTACATATTCAGTTATACAACCCACAGTTTAAGAAGTTGTAATCCACAGAAATGATAGAGATAGAGAGAGCTCTAAGACCTCATTGACCAGTGATTTACTCTTGGGCTCTGGATTCTTATCTGAAGGCTCTGTTTTGGCTTTTTTTAGGTTGTACCTTTTCTCTCAAGACTGGGTGTTCATTGGCTATCCTTGCAGCCATTGGACCACACACCATATCCTGCAGACCTGAGCAGCAAGCTCTCGGTCAAGCCCAGTGGTTATAGTGCGCCTCTTCTGTTCTGTGCGTCTGAGGATTTTCTAAAGGATTATGCTTTAGTAGATTGTGGGTGTGACTCTTTGCATTATGTTATCTAGAAGTGTGAATATAAGGCCTTTTGGGGCTCAGGTTGGAGTTTGAATGAGATGCAAATTAGAACAAGAGAACAGCAGGGTCCCTGGAGCTTTGGAGATACTCTTTCCTTCCTGGTGTATTATATAACTTGGAGAGGTCTGAGTTACCTCAGTTTCATCTTGATTTGGGGAGTCATCAGGAATGTGTAATTACTAAGACAGGAGGGTAGACTATAGTCCGTTAACTGCATCTCTAACTGTAAGTAATAAATTCTAGTCCTCCATAGATGGAGGCTTGACCTTCCCGTTGTGAAAGAGAAAACAGTTTGAAGAGAGACTAAGGGATTTGTGTTTGATTGCCTTCTTGTTCTCAGCATTTCAGAGATAATCTGTTCCTGAGCAATGCACAGGTTGGAGAATGGTGAGGAAAGAGAACAGCCACAAAGGAGACTTTCCTGGGGAACTGGCATGAAAATCAGGTGAGGGTTAGAAAGGAGCAATGAGGGCATCAGACAGGAGGCAAGATAGACTCCTGTGGCTGTCTATGCTGTTGCCTCCAAGTAGTGACTGGCACATACTGTTAGCATGACTCACCCCTCTATCTATCTACATTGAGAACCTATGAGGGCCGAGACAACTACAGTTCTAGGGCAAGGATACAACAGTACACACAACTGATGAAGCTGTGCTCTCCTTTGTCTTTCTCGGAATCCACAGGAGTGAGACTCATGGGATACAGAGCATGGCTAGAAATCAAGACACATGTGCCATACCTTTTCTCAGTAAATTGTTTTTCTCTAAATATTACATTCTGGTGAATGTCATAAGTAACTAAATCATGCTTTGTCATGTATGAATGTAGTCACTATGTATGGCCTGTTATTTTTTTAAAACTTTTACCCCAAGTTATCTTTAAGTATCATGTTTTCTAAATTTCTCATATTTAGATTACCACAGAAACAAATAAAAGAAAATCCGCCCACACTTTCTACTACTAGGTTCATGATTAACATTAACATCTGAATATCAACAATATCAACAAATAAGACCCCTCCCCCCCATAGCTCCCTGGGACTAAGCAACCAACCAAAGAATACACATGGAGGGACCCATGGCTCCAGCTGCTTAAGTAGCAGAGAATTGTCTTATCTGGCATCAATGGGAGAGGAGGCCCTTGGTCCTGTGGAGACTTGATGCTCCAACATGGGGAATGCAAGGACAGTGAGGTGGGAGTGGATGGTTGGGGGCAGGAGCACCCTCATAGAAGCAGGGGAGGGGGAAATGGGATAGGACGTTTGTGGAGGTGAAATTTGGAAGAGGGATAACATTCAAAATGTAAATAAATAAAATAACCAATACAAAAAGAAAATTCACCTCCAATTGTAGCTAAGATCTTGAATCTACCTGGATCATCGGGTGTTTGTCGATATATAAAAGGGTCTGACTATAACTGGCCTGCTTTTCAATTTGATATTAATAACTCACATTGTAAATACAAACATGGTAGATGCCACAGGCCACAACATTCCTGACATCTTTGGCCTTGTAATAAAGCGGTCTTGTATTTTAATGCTTTGGCTTCATGAAGGACTCGAGACAAAGCAGCAAGTGACTTAGAGTTGGGTTTCAGAGAGTATATTATCTGTACCAAAGAATGATTAGAAACTGAAAACCCTTTCTTAGAGCAACTTAAAACTCGAAAGTTAAGGTGATCTAGAGAGGTGCAGGGCCTCACCACTTCATGTGTGCTCTTACTGTCCCAATTTCCTCACCTGTAAGATAGGATGGTGACACCCAACAGAGGGATTTGTAAGATTTACATTGTTAATAGATTCAAAGTATCTTCTATGTTGTTGCGCTGTTACTTTTACTTGGTTGAACTCATATGTGTTGTAGTTTGCATAGCTAGTATTGAGCCAGTAGAAAGATTTGGTGACAGCTTACTAAGTGATAGCTGCCTATTGAATGTCTTACAATTCTTCAGTTGACAGGGGGCTGGAGCTCGTGTAGCTCATGTGTAGCCATCCCGTCTAATGATTCTGCTGGTGATGTATTTGCTACAGTGTTGTTGGATATTTCCTGAGGTTTTAGTTTGAATATGTTCTTAATATCAACATCGAGAATTTCATTAGAAGCTGGAGATAGTAGCCAACACCTGCAATCTCACCCAATCTGGGTGGTAAGGCAGAAGGATTTCAAGTTTCAGGTCAGCCCAGCCAATTTGATGGGAACTTTCTCAAAATAAAGTAAAAACAGGCTAGCTAGACAGCATTTGAAAACTGATCATTATTTTTTTGGTACTGAATTAAGGTTCCTGAGATATTGACTCCCTTCACAGATGGCTGATGCAGTTCTGTTCCCTTGCTATTTGCTGACTTCTATGTGATTCTTTTTCTCCCAGTTTTACTTTCTGTTGCCTGGAATTTTGGTTTTCTATTTACAAAATATGACTGTCAATAAGAATTGTTAGGATTTTCCACTATCTTTTCTTCTGGAACCTTTCTATTGTTTAGTCATACATTAACACATTTAGTTAAAATGATTAAAACAGAACACACTTTTCTCTTTACCTGTCTTACCTTTGCTGATGATCACTTTGTCTCTCTTTGTGAAGTTACAGGTTTTCTATTTTATTCCACTGGGCTATCAATGTTTGTCTTTTTTCAGTTGTGTAAGTCGCCATGTAAATTTTGACAAGAATTTCAGTGAATCATGTTGGGTACTATTGACAAGTAAATCGGTCTAGCCTTTTCCTATGGGAAGTCTTTCAACTTGGGTTTTATAGTTTCCGTCATTAATATTTTTGTTTTCCTTAGAAATGTTATTAGTTCTCCTTGAAAGAGGTAATCACTTTCTTTAATTTCTAAATGTTTTCTTCCTCTCGATGTTATTGTAAATGATTGTTTTCCTAATTTTATCCTTTTCTGCTTTAAATTTTTAATCTCTTCTCCCAGTTTTGATAGGCATCTTTATCAGTTTTTCATAGGCAAATCACATGATTGTGTCCTTTGAAATTCTTTTTAGTTTCCTGCACATCTAATTTTGATTTATTATATTTTGATTAAAATAATCTTATATTAAAAGTTCATCTAGATGCATTCATTAGTTTTTTTTTTTTTTTTGCCTTTAGTTAAATGATTCATGCAAAAACTAGCTGTGGAGAATACACCTTTTCTTTTTTGTGCATACAAACCTTAGGTTACAGACAGGCCATGTAAACTTCATTGCTTCCAATACTTCTGGAATAACAAATGGCAGCAATTTTAGTAATTTCCTATAATACACTTAAATTACACTGTTGCTTCAGTGGCTTTATGTGTTGAAGCCCTTAGGGAAATGTAGCTATTTCTCTTTTCTAGCCGCTTGCTGTTTGGGTTACAAATGTGCTCTACGGATTCGACACTGGAAATTATAAGAAACCTTAGAAAACCTGGCTAGCTTGCCCTGTACTGGAGGGATACCCATAAAGCATATTTTATTTTTATAGCAGTCACCCCAGTTTTGAAGACCATTTCTAAGGAATGAAGTAAACGCTCTTCTTAGTTGAAAAGTTGGACTACTAGCGACTAATCATAGCTTATTAGGACAAAGAAATTGCTCTTTATAAAAGGAAAAGAAAATGTTCTACTCTTTGAAAACATGAGGTGTGAATATGGCGTTTGTAGTACATACTTGCCGATGTTGCCGACATTGTTGCATTGATAAACCTCTAAGGAAGATGTTTGCTGACATCAGAGTTGCTGTTTACAAATTCAGAAAATCTGTACTATAAAGAGGCTGTGTGCTGGATGTTGTAAGACAGAACTACAAATTTTTAGGACAGCATCATTAAAAATATTGAAAAGAAATAACCCTATTAAAAATGGGGAACAGAGCTAAACAAAGAATTCTCAGCTGAGGAATATTGAATGGCTGAGAAGCACTTAGAGAAATGTTCAATACCCTTAGTCATCAGGGAAATGCAAATCAAAACAACCCTGAGATTCCACCTCAGACCAGTCAGAGTGGCTAAGTTAAAAAATCTCAGGGGACAACAGATACTGGCAAAGGCATGGAGAAAGAGGAACACTCCTCCATTGTTGGTGGGATTGCATACTGGTACAACCACTCTGGAAATCAGTCTGGAGGTTCCTCAGAAAATTAGACGTTGAACTACCTGAGGACACAGCTATACCTCTCTTGGGCATATACCCAAAAGATGCCCCAACATATAACAAAGACACATGCTCCACTATGTTCATAGCAGCCTTATTTATAATAGCCAGAAGCTGGAAAGAACCAAGATGTTCCTCAATAGAGAAATGGATACAGAAAATGTGGTTCATTTACACAGTGGAGTACTACTCAGCTATTCAAAACAATGACTTCATGTAATTCATAGGCAAATGGATGTTACTAGAAAATATCAACCTGAGTGAGGTAACCCAATCACCAAAAACACACATGGTATGTACTCACTGATAAGTGGACATTAGCCCAAAAGGTTAGATTAACCAACATATAATGCACAGACCACATGAAGCTCAAGAAGAATGATCAAATTCCTTCTTAGAAACAGGAACAAAAATATTCATAGAAGGAGATATGGAGAAAAATTTTGGAGCAGAGACTGAAGGAATGGCCATTTTCATACATTTTAAAATTAAAATTTGTTGCATCATTTTCCCTTCCCTTTCTACCCCCATAGTCCTTCCAGATCTTTCTCCTGTTCATTGCTCTTTGTCCCAACCCCATTCTTACTTTGATAGTCCCTTTTACTTTTATTATTGCTATTATATATATGTATACATATGCATAAATGTATAACTACAGTCTGCTGATTCTATTTTGATATGTGTATATGGTTTTAGGGCTGATACTTTTGTATCGAATATCCAATTAGGGGCTCATTCCTGGGTGAGGCTAATTCTCCATCATTTTGTTGTTATTATTAGTTGCATGTAGTTCCCTGTCTAGGGGACATAACCTTCTGAAATTTTCCCTATTCTGAGTTAACATGTCTCTTGATGTTGCCACTGTTCACATCTTGCTAATGTTGTTCAATCTGTGTGAGACTCTTTCATAGCAGACATGATGGTATTTACAATCTTTCTAGGCTAATGTCCATAATGTTGCCTAAGCCCTAGACGTATGAACCATGGTGAAGATGTTTGCATTGGTGTTGGGCTCACAATATGTTGGTCTCTACACTGTGTACAGCTGTGGGTTTCTGTGATAATTTCCATTCACTGTGCACAGTGGCTTATTTGATGAGGGGGTAGTACTTACCCTTGTTAGTGTAATGATAAAATTTAGATCAATGAGCATCCTACCAAAAACAACTTAGATATTCAAAGGAATCATATTCAAAATGCCCACAACATTCTTCACAGAAATAGAAAAGGCTCCAAAATTCATATTTAACCAGAAAAAAATCACAGAAAAAGATTCTGGGAAAAAAGAATAATATTGGAGGGATCACCATTCCAGAGTTTAAGACATAATATAGAACTAAAATGCTAATAATATGATGCTGGCACAAAACTGACATGTAGAGCAAAGGAATAAAACAGAATACCCAAGCTTGAGTAATTATAACTACAGCCATTTGCTATTTGACAAAGAAGTCAAAAACGTATACCAGAGGAAAAAAAAACATCTTCAACAAATGGTGCTGAGAAAACTGGATGTCCATATGCAGAAGAATGAAATTAGACCACTATTTATTACACTGCACAGCAATTAACTCCAGGTACATCAAGGACCTCATTTTGAAACCTGAAATACTACAGCTGTTAGATAAAAACAAGAACAATATTCTAGAAGATATAGGTGTAGGAAAAGATTCTCTAAGTAGGGTTTCATCTGCCTTGGAATTAAGAACAGCAACTGACAACTGGGACTTCGTAAATCTAAAAATCTCTGTTCAGGTAAGAAAACAACTGAATGAGAAGAAAACCACAATATGGGAGGGAATCTTTGCTGCCTACGTATCTGTCAAAGGACCGACATTGAGAATATACAAAGAATTTAAAGAGTAGCGTCAAGGGACCATTAAAGCAAGCAAACAAACAAACAAACAGCAATAGGCAAAAACCAAAAAACATATTAGAGACTAAACAGAGAATACTAAATAGAAGAAATTAAAAAAATGGATAAGAAATAGCTCAAAAAGTGTCCACTGTCCTTAGCAGTTAGGGGAATGCAAATTTTAGAAATTTGGAGATTTCATCCTACCAACTGAGAATAATTAAGGCCAACAAAAATAAATGACGAATTTTAGAGTGAATGTAGGAAAAGGGCAGCTTTTGTTCACCATTGGTAGGAATTCAAATGTAGCACAGCCAGTCTTGAAATAAGTATGAAGAATTCTCAAATAACTAGAAATTAATCTATCATAGAATCCATCTATCCCACTTTTTGGCATATACCCTAAAAATGTGACATTATACACACACACACACACACACACACACACACACACACACATATATATATATATACATATATATATATATATATATATATATATATATATGTGAGGTTCATAGCTTTCCTATTTATAATGCCCAGGGTATGGAAACAACCTACATGTTCTTCAACAGTGAATGGATAAAGAAAAGTTGGCACATTACATATACATGATGATAAAAATAATAAAAATCATGAAATTTTCAGGAAAGTGAATGGACATAGAAAAGATTGAGTCAGTAAGACACATGACTCATTTTCTTTAATATCTTCAGTTCCCAGCCTCAAATCCTTATATGTGAGTATACAACACAGAATAAAGGCGGAAACCAGGAAAGTATAGAAGAAGCCCATATTGGATCTTGAGAGGGGGTAGCAGGATATAGGTGATATTAATTAGGAAATGGCAAAAAGGGGAGGGAGATCAAACTGGAAATAAAGACAGAGTTTAACACAGGAAGGATACATGATACCGAAGCTTTGTGACAAAACCTCAAGGAATCTTACTATTTTATATTTACCTAAGATTACAAACAATGCGTGTAAGTTTATGTACACACACACACACACACACACACACACACACACACGGAAAAAAATTTACAGGAAGGTGGTCTATTAAGCTGACAATGCTCCCTACAAGAATGAGAGACTAGCATAAGCCCAATACCAAGCATGACAAATCTTTTGGAAGGTTGATCATGGTAATCTACATGACCCCCAAAGCAATGTAGATCATGGTTGTTCTCCTTAGTTGCCTCTCAGAGGCAGAAGTTAAGCCCCTGTTGCTAAGTACACCACATGTAGGATATGAGACTCAGATGATTCAATCTGGATACAATCTGAAAGCCTGCCCCTGAGGTTTAGCTTCATGGTACCAGAAAATGCTATGCAAGTTGCCAAGGAAGAGAATCTATTCACAGTCTTACCTATCAGTGCTTACATATCATGCCTTCCATATCATATCTTGCTGTTCACATATGAGCAGTGACACTCAGCAATGAGCAGCGTGACAGATGTTCATAACAATTTAGTTGGCAATACTCACGTTGGTGGTAACCATCAGCAGTGTAACTGGATTTAAGGTTCACTCAACAGGAGATAAATCTGAGCTGTACTCAAAACTTAGCAACTTTCTTCTGCTAAGAGAGGTCAGAGATATTAGGAGAAAACCTACTACTACCCCTTAACAGTTTTAAAACTGTACTTTAACATAATTCACTAAGAGTTTGAAGGTTTTGATTGCTTTTCCTTTTTTCAAGAATTCTTTATTGAGTTTTTACTGAATGCCAATGCAGTGATCTGCATGCTTTTAAAAGTGATTTTACATATATGAAAGACTTCACTGTCTGGATCATTGGGAAAAGCAGAAAATCAGGGGGAACAAGGACAAAAACTTAAGGGAGAAAGCAATAAATGTCCGTTACTTCTTAATGAAGACTAGGGATGTGGGATACTGGAAAGAAAAGATTCACATACACATTGCAGCATAGCTGGTGAAATACTTCTTAAGAACATATGTGACTTGACATAGGTCTTGAAGGTTGACTATAAAGTGGATACACACGTAATGTTAGACTACAAAATATATTATTTTGTTATTTCTGAGTCATCTGAGGTTAATAACCAGTATAATAGCAGTGTAGCAATGAGCTTGTAAAACTAAAGGTGTAAACTGAACTTGTATCAAACCTGGTTAACTATGACGAAATTATCCCCTCCAGTTTCTACAAAATCTATTGTACTTAACAAGCTACACGTTATTTCTTATTTTTTTATTGGGGATATTTTATGTATTTACATTTCAAATGTTATCCCATTTCCCAGTTCGCACCTCTCACATCTCCCATCCTCCTGCTTCTATGAGGATGCTCTCCTTCCCACCTACCTACTCCTGCCTCAACACCCTGACATTCCACTGCACTGGGGAAATGAGCCTTCGCAGGTCAAGGGCTTCTACTCCTATTGATCACAGACAATGCCATCCTCTGCTACATATGAAATGAGCCTTCAAAAGCTTTCTCAGCATCTAATGAGATGATCATGTAGTATTTTTTCTTCGAGTTTGTTTATATAGTGGATTACATCAATGGATTTCTGTATATTGAACCATCCCTGCATCCCTGGGATGAAGCATACTTGGTCAAAATTCAACACCTCTTTGTGTTAAAAGTCTTGGAAAGATCAGAAATTCAAGGACCATACCTAAACATAGTAAAAGCAATATATAGCAAACCAGTACCCAACATCAAACTAAATGGAGAGAAACTTGAGGCAATCCCACTAAAATCAGGAACTAGACAAGGCTGCCCATTCTCTTCCTACTTATTCAATATAGTACTTGAAGTCGTAGATGAGCAAGCAGACAAAAAAAGGAGGTCAAAGAGATACAGATTGGAAAAGAAGAAGTCAAAATGTCACTATTTGTAGATGATATGATAGTATATTTAAGTGATCCCAAAAGTTCCACCAGAGAACTACTAAATCTGATAAACACCTTCAGCAAAGTGGCTGGATATAAATTTAACTCAAGCAAACCAGTAGCCTTCTTCTAATCAGAGGATAAACAGGCTGACAAAGAAATTAGGGAAACAACACTCTTCACAATAGTTACAGATAATACAAAATACCTCAGTGTGATTCTAACCAAGCAAGTGAAAGATCTGTATGATAAGAATGTCATGTCTCTGAAGAAAGACATTGAAGAAGATCTCAGAAGATGGAAAGACCTCCTGTGCTCATGGATTGGCTTGATTAGTACTGTAAAAAATGGCCATCTTGCCAAAGCAATCTACAGATTCAATGCAATCTGCATCATAATTCCAATTCAATTCTTCATAGAGTTAGAAAGAGCAATTTGCAAATTCATTTGCAATAACAAAAAACCCAGGTAAGCAAAACTATCCTCAAAATAAAAGAACTTCTGAGGGAACCACCATCCCCAAGCTCAAGCTCTCTTTCAGAGCAATAGTGATAAAAAAACCTCATGGTATTGGTACACAGACAGGCAGGTAGATCAATAGAATAGAATTGAAGACCCAGAAATGAACTGACACACTTATGGTCACTTGACCTTTGACGAAAGAGCTAAAACCATCCAGTAGAAAAAAGATAATATTTTCAACAAATGGTGCTGTTTCAACTGGCATTCAGCATGCAAATCAACCCATTCTTATCACTCTGTACAAAGTTTAAGTCCAAGTGGATCAAGAACCTCCATATAAAACCAGATACACTCAAACTGATAGAAGAAAAAGTGGGAAAGAACCTTAAACACATGGGAACTAGGGAAATTTTTCTGAACAGAACACCAATGGCTTATGCTCTAAGATCAAGAATCGACAAATGGGACCTCATAAAACTGCAAAGCTTCTGTCCAGCAAAGGACACTGTCATTAAGACAAAACAGCAACCAACAGATTGGGAAAAGATCTTTACAAATCCTACATCTGATAAAGGGCTAATATCCACAATATACAAAGAACTCAAGATGTTAGACTCCAGAGAATCAAATAACCCTATTAAAAATGGGGTACATTGCCAAGGTACTGCCAATGGTCCTGACAAGGCTGGACCCCCCAACGTAGGGGAATATAAGGGCTGGGAGGTGGGAAGGGGTAGTTGAATGTTTGGGGAGAAACTCTCATAGAAGAAGAGGGATTGGATAAGGAGCTTATGAACAGGAAACCAGGAAAGGGGATACCATTTGAAATGTAATTAAATAAAAAATATCCAATAGGGAAAAAGAAAAAGAAAAAGGAAGAGAGAAAGAAAGAAAGAAAGAAAGGAAGAAAGAAAGAAAGAAAGAAAGAAAGAAAGAAAGAAAGAAAGAAAGGAGCCTTCATAGGACCAAGGCTTTGTCCTCCTATAGATGCCAGACAATGCCATCCTCTGCTACATATGTAGCTGGAGCCTTGGATCCCTCCATGTGTACTCTTTGATTGGTGGTTTAGTCCCCAGGAACACTGGGGTTTCTGGCTGGTTGAGATTGTTGTTCTTCCTATTGGGTTGCAAACCCCTTCACCTCCTTCAGTCCTTTTCTAACTCATCCACTGAGGTTCCCATGCTCAATCTGATGGTTAGCTGCAAGTATCCTCATCTGTATCAGTAAGGCTCTGGTAGAGCCTTTCTGGAGACATCTACACCAGGTTCCTGTTAGCAAGCACTTCTTAGGCATCAATAATATTGTCAGCCAAACTCACAGGTTACTCCATTTACTGACCCCCATGTTTGCTCAGCTTTCCACATAGACGTAGCATGCAAAAAAAATTACATGTAACACTGACACAGTTGTGTGTTCTACCCTCAAAATCTATCTTGCAAATGCCCCAGAATTTCCCCCTTCTGAAGTCATGGTGCACATGGTTAAAAAGACATCTTTGGGTGAGTTCAGACCCTCTCAGTTCAAAGACTCCCTGTTTTTTAACAAGAGACAGTCAAGCAAAGATCAAATTTCTATTACCCTAGGGACAAGAAGAAGATACTAGTCAGCCATTCAGGACATTGCCTAGTACAGGATTTTATAAAAAGAGATGACAGTTCAAGTTCCACCATTATCACTTACTAATTGTACAAATTAGATCAAGTTATTATTCTCTCTGAATATCACCCCTCATTTTTTTTTGATAGAAGCATATACTAAGTTTCCTACCTTTTATATTTGTTATGTCATTCAAATATCCTAAAATGCCTTTGGTGAATTATAGAGTGTCGGGTTGTCTTAACTTAGAAACTTAAATGAATTTTCCCTTTGCCACACTGGCAGAATATTCTTGGCTTCATTTCCATACTGGGTCTGATAGACCTTTAAAGAAAAGTTAGAAAGAAAATGATCTATAGACCATTAAAGAAAAGTTAGGAAAAAATAGGACTTACATTAGGTAAAGAAAATGATTGTCTCTGGTGTCTATGAAGATCAGCGTTTTTATTTTGGGGACTATACAAGGCCAGAGTAAGCAGAGAGTGAAGAAAATACAGTTGGTAGACCACATAAGAACCGGGAATCTCATTCTAAGAAAATGGTCTGCGTCCATAGGCCATCATGATCTGGGAGGATTCCATTTGGGTCCTGTTTATTTACATACAAGAGACCGCACATGCAGCAGCCTACTGTTGACAAGCCTGAAAATATAGAGACAAAGGAGTTCTTCTACTTGAAATTTTTTCTAGTTTTTAAATTTGAGATCAACGTACTATCTGGATACTTCTACTGCCTTAATATTTAATGCTATTTTCTATCACTCCATTTTTCTTGGCAAATCTTTCATTGATTAGTTAATTGTGTAATATGATTAAATTGTTTATTTCAGATGTGTCAACTTCACAATTAGATTTTTCTTGAGGTTAAAAATGGCTTGGTAGTTTATTAGACAAAAGTAAGGACTATCTTTTATCTATATTTTGGTGTTTAAATAAAATAAAACTACTACAGAAGCATTTAAAATATACATTCTAGTAAGCTATCACGTTTTAACTATGATCCAACTAGCTTAGAGAAAACGGCTTCATTTTTAATAAGACATGTTAGGATAGAATAGAGTCTAAAGTTTTCAGCTAATATTTATTTGTGGTTTGATTGTAGAACCTCGATACATTTTCTCCCATTTGGATTTCTTTTACATATAAACTGATTTCTCTTACAGATAGCATATATAAGATTAGACAACTCAAGCAACTGAGTGGATTGTTTGTGCTCTTAGGTAGACAATTTAGAAAATCTGAGAACCATTTAGTTGTATGAAAATTAAATACTTTCACCTTGTATTTCCTAGTGTTCTTTATCAGTGTTATTAACGTAAACTCTGGACATTTGAACATTAATCAGCTATTGCAAGAGCAGGCCAGGAAAGCTAATACCTTTAAAGTAACTTATAAACTGTTACACGTTCACAACAATAGACATTTACTTGTGTGGCACATTAATCTGTGGGCTGCCAATACTCCTACAGGGCTCCCCTTAATTTGTGAGTTTGGTTCAGTTTTGCTCCACATGTGTCTTTTAGAATGGCTGAATATTAGGCACATGCTTTTTTGTTTTTTTTTTTTTTGTTTTCCTCATTGTGATGGCATGCATGATAGGAGTCAAACTGGAGTTATGTAAGCATATTTAAAAGCACGCACTCATGTTGCATCCAACAATGTTTCATTCGTTGAAGTGAACTGCATAATCAAGCTGGCAAAGATTTATCCTAATTAAAGATCCAGCAGCGTCACATGGCCAAAGGAAGGCTAAGTGTTATTCTCCAGCAAAGAAAGAGAGATGTAGAATCAAATCTCCTCTCCCACTGTTTGAAAAGAAGAGACAATGGATGCAGTTACTCCCCAAAGAGCTGTCTATTAAACATAATAATAGTGTTTTCACAGAATTGGACTGAACTGAACGGAGTGTTGCCTGGGTTGAACTGGAAAAGAAATGAGAAACATTTTGTAGTTATCCAAAAGTCTTGTTTCTGAAGCTCAGTGTGTGCACATATGAGCACTTCCTGTCTGGGTGTCTGTGTGTCTGTGTGTATATGTGTATGTGTGTATATGTGTAATACACAGACAGACACACTCATTAGAAAGATTATTTCTGATATCATAAACACACACACACACACACACACACACACACACACACACACACACATCTGGTTCTCAAGAGAATAGACAACAAAAAATAGCTCGGTTTCCAAACTATAAAAAACAAAGACGCTCTATTTTCCAAATTCCATCTGGGTTCAGGCTATCTTAACTTCTGGATTACTTTAACTTCCCTTTTCTTCCTCACTATGATTCTGTGCAACATCAGCAAAAGCTAGAGCCTGTCCCAGAGTGAATCCCAGCTTGTAGCTAACTTGTTAACCATCAGACAGACCTCTCCCCTGTGCTTGGCTGAAGTAGTAATTGTGTCACATGTATAAGCCAATCAAAAATAGACAACCTGGCGTTATTTTGAGTGTCTACATTTCATTTCCTGGAAAGCTATTAAACTGGGCAAATGAACTTTTGGAGTTGTTGAGGTCTGGGGTCATAGATGCCTTTATTATTTCATGGTCACCACCTCAATTTTAAAATATTTTTTTCTTTCGTGGGAAAGTCTGCCAACATGGGGCAGCCAGATGAATCCCTTAGGACCGAGTGCGAGTGCTGAATCCAGTAATGACTGTGAACAAAAGATTTTGTCGCAGTTTAAAACTTTCTTTTTATGACTATTTCAAGTCCAAAGCCAACGAAAGCCAGGGCTCACTCTTTATGATGTACTTAGTATTCTGCTCTAATAAATAGTCCTTTGGATAAAGATAATAAATCTCTTCCTGCTTATATGACAGGTGTTGCGGATTATCCTAGATTCTGCTATCCCCTTAAGGGGAAACTCAAAGGGCATAGACTAAAAAAAGAGGGAGACGATAAAATCCGTAGATTTACACCCATTCCTTTGAGATATAGGCCTAAGGGAGCCACCCCAGCTGCAGTGCTCAACAGGAGGCTAGAGCTGAGTGTTTATAAATTCTAAGCTTTAAGTATATGGTAGTTCTTGAATTTGTTTGTAGTACTGTTACCAGCCTGTTCACGCTATACTCAGGACAACTAACTGCTCTACAGATATTCACCGTTAGAGGTTGCGTTCATTGTAGTAGAAAGACCTCAGAGAACCTGAGTCTACTGTGAGGCTGGGGTTACCAGTGGTTTCTTGACTTTGAGTCTGTTCTCTTGAATTTGGCTCTTTTTTTTTTTTTTTTTTTTTTTTTTTTGGTTCTTTTTTGTCGGAGCTGGGGACCGAACCCACGGCCTTGCGCTTCCTAGGCAAGTGCTCTAACCACTGAGCTAAATCCCCAACCCCTTGAATTTGGCTCTTTAATTAATGCTTTGACAGTTTTCTGAAAGCAATCTGAGAGAACTGACTAACTTGAAGCTCTGCTTCCACAGTGATTCTGAATTAGATGAGTTCATCTGCTAGCCCACACTAAGGTTTTTCATTTGTTTGTTTGATTGTTGTTTACCTTGTTTCCCCCTTGAGACAGTGTCTCACAATGTCACAAGGTAGCTCTGATTGACCTTGGGCTTATTTATGATCTGGCCTCATCGTCCCAAGTGTTGGGCTTAAATCCTTTACCGTCATACCCAAGTCCTTTTTAATTACTGGGAAGATCGCCAAGTATTTGCTAAAGTGTCATATGGAATAATTTTACTCTTTTTTCACTGTTTGTTTGCAGGATGCATGTGAGGCATCTTGGAAATAAACTTCAGACTACTGAATAAATATTGTAGACAGGAGGATTTCACACAAAGGTAGTTTTCCCTCACCATTGAGGTAGCCTAGCAATCACATAGAGCATTGCCTGTCATTAGATTCTTTCCATAATGAACAGAATGATATTGTTCATTGAGTTTGAATCATAAATCAACTTTACAGAAATTTCCCTGGAGAGAGAGGAATTTACAAAATTTAAGAATGCATTTCTAGAACACCTTTTTTCACTTGTTTCCCTTAGAAGAGTCTGCTGGGACTCCAATCCTCCCTCTCTAATACCTGCTGAATCTCTGCCTTCCCTTCAGAAGGTTCCCTAAGGTTGCAAAGGGAAGACTCTGACTGGCAGGTTAAATGTATGTAGACACATTTCTATGACTTCTATCTAGAATCACCTGGCAGGAGAATTTCAATGAGGAACTTTCCAGATCATATCGACCTATAGGTAAGTCTTGGGGTTTGTCTTGATCAGACTGATTTCTGTGTGAAGGCCAGTCCATTATGGGTTGCACTCTCCCTTGGGTGTTGGTCCTGATCTGTGTACGAATAGAGAAGGGAGTGAGCAGAAACAGGTATGTAGCATGTGTGCCATTTCTCTCTGATCTTGACAGCAGATGTGCTGTAACAAGTTGTTTTAAATCCCAGGTACTTTGGGTTTCATGTGGTGATGGATGTTAGCCTGGAATTTTGAACTAAAGTCAACCCTTTCTTCCATAAGGAGATAGGGGTATATTGGGTTGTACTTGGAGTGTATTTAATCACAGTAACAGAAATGACACTAGAACATGTGGTATAGTTCTCACTCCGGCACTCTGTAAAGCGAGAGGTTGATTGCCTTAAAGTCACTTCTTGCTCTAATTTCCCTGTACTCAATTTAGAAATGGTTGAAAATGATTTAAGGTCAACAAGAATAGATCACCTGAGCTTCTTCCCCAGCACCACCTTATGTGTTTGACAACATATACAAGGATAAAGAGTATTAAGACAGAACTGTTTTTCAGTTGGATTTGCTTATACAACGTCTGAAATGATCTCACAGACTAATCTCTCCTCTGTGTAGAAGAATCCTTCATAAATATGAATCTTTTACTTTTGGCTTTGTGTTTAAATGATTTCACAGTTTTCTTTATATTTACTAATAAGTCTATACTTCTCACCATAATGTACAATATTCCCATAGGCCATCATCCATTATTACTTCTACTTCCTGTTTATTCCCATGATATTGTGTTATTTGCTAAACTACTTGATATTTTTATCAACTCATTTAATGAGTTTCAGTTTCTTAAATCTAGGCCCTCATGCATACCCCTGCCACTACTTAATTTGTACAGATGTCACTCTTTATTGAGGTGGGGCTTTCTAATTGTTGCCTTTAAGTTGTTTCTTGGCTAATCTCTATGTGAGCTTACCTTCCTTTTCTCCTCTTCACTGTCTTCTCCATACTATCTGAAACTTACAGCTTGCCTGTCTTGGTGTATTTATTTTAAACTTTGTTTTGGATAGCCCTGGTGCTACAAAACCCTAATAAAATTTCCCTTGACTTTCAATAAAGAGGAAAGAAAGAAAGAAAAAGAAAGAAAGAAGGAAAGACAGACAAATTTGACCACAGAAAACACCACAAAAAGTGTTGCTTAGTTCTTGAAGGTAAAGAATTCTGTTTTGGGGGCTGAAGAGATAGTTCAATGGTTAATAGCACTAGCTTTTATTATAAAGAATTCAGATATGGTTCTTAGCACTCAAATTCTGCAGCTCACAACTGCCTATAACTCCACTCCAGATCATCTGATATTCCCTTCTGGCCTCCAGTGATACCAGCATACATGTGTACATATATAAGTAAAAACAAAATATCTTTTAAAAACCTCCATATATCCTCCATATATATTTTATCATCTGATAGAATTTTCTCTTCAGGTATATTTCTTGGTAAATCATAAACTGTATATGAGTATGGAATACAGATACCTTACATGCATGTTTTCTAACATGTAACACAGTACCCGTCATACCAAATAAAGAAGTAAGGACTTGAACTTGAATCCTGACTCAGAGACTTCTTAGCTATACAGATATGGAAAAATGACTTACCATTCTCTGTATAAGTCTCCTTGTTCCTAGGCGTAAAATCTTCGGAATGAAGGCTTGATGTAGGAATCAGCTTTTTTCTCTCTCCAATAAGTTGTATAGGTGTGGTCTTCAGCAACAGAGACTGGTGTTTAGTTTGGAGAGAGGAACAAATAGCTTTGGCAATGGTCTTCATGGTCTCAGGGTTCCTAATGGGAGCCTTTTGGCCAACTACTGGATTAGTTATAACCAATTCTGGTACTGGAAGCTTCATTTGGTGATGAGACATGTCTGGTTCAGCCTCTGTCTCCCCTGTCATTCAGCAATTTCATTCAGATTGGCTTTATACATGTATATGTGCTTAGGAAGCTTTTATTAGGTTTTCATATGACCTCTCAAATGACCCTTAATTTTAGCTCCCTATGTTCCCTCCCTTGTCTCCATGTTTGCTCCTCTTGTTCATTCGGTCATTCATCCTTGCGCAGGGGCCATGCTAATCTTCTCTGTATCGTTCCAATTTTATATATGTTGCTGGCGAAGCGAGCACTCATTCGATCATTCAAATCTAAGTCCTTCCCCCAACCTCCCTCATGTATCTATAACTACTATTTTATTTCCTCTTCCTAGGGAGATTCCCTCCCTCCCTGATAGTCTCCTACTCAGTAGAATAACTCTGTTTATCACGGAAGTATGAACTTGATCAGAACAGAAGAAAGAAAATTGACATTCAGTCCATTGGATAAACGTTATCTTTTAGGCATTTACATAAGTCCTTTGCACTATGAGTTCCTTTCCTACTGTGTCATTATATATACTGTCATCCTTATACCAATGGCCTCCATATACTGATGGCCAAAGGAGGACACAAACAACATCAACCAGTAAGTCTGTGAAATCTCTTTTGTATCTGTGACCCTGTCTCATACTTTACTATTAAGCCTGCTGAAGAGTCCAAGAGGTTCTGTGATGTTTTCCTATTCGACCTTGATGACAGAAACCTCAAGTCTGCCCCTTTTATCACTACAGTTCTTAGACCAAACAGTTAAGTTACTATGGCCCACTTCTGCTTTCTCTGAGGTTTGCATAGCTCATGGGGAAAAAATATGGAGCCTCCATGAGATTGATTTAGGAAGCAAGATCTAAGTACATTTGACTTTCATTCTAATATTAAGATTGACTCAGTTATTCCCCATATGAATGACTTTATTGTAGACTGTAAATTTCTTGGTCACTTGTCACCTCTTCAATATAACTCCCCTCATTTCTAATCTCTCTTCATTTGTTAATGAATGGAACCATGAGAGGGGCAATGGCCCATGATAACTGATATGACCCAATGATAAACTTACCATTGCATTTTGCTGAGCACTGGCACTAGAGTTTTTGAGTTTCAAACTGAGATGATAATATTTTGAAAATCAAGTCTCACTCCCTATACTTACTTAGGATAAAGTAGATTTTTTATTTATTACCTTTATCATCGAGAATGAGAATTGAAAAGTAAGCTGATGGATGTCTAAACCCTGAGCTATTTAACACCCATACTTTCAATGTCAATCTTAGTCTCAAGTCCAGATGATTATTTTCTGTATTATCAGTCTACCTATATCAGTCAAAAAAAAAAAAAAACAGTTCGGAGGAGTCAGTATGGCTTCTGAGTGAACAATGGAGACAATAGCTCCTGACAGTACTCTCAGACATCAGAGCTCCACTAGTGCTGAAAAACCAACACTATTGCTGAAATAGCCTGTCCAGGCACACATGTTTGAATACTTGTTTATATTTGGACAGCTATAGAACCTTTAGGAGGTGGGGTCTGGCTGGCAAAGGTGGCCCTATGGAGGTTTTTGTTTGTTTCATTGTGTGTGTGTGTGTGTGTGTGTGTGTGTGTGTGTGTGTGTGTGTGTTTGTGTGTGTTTGAGGGTTTTAGCCAAGCCTCACATCTGTACTGGTCTCTGCCACCCTGTGAAAAACTCTGACCACCATATCTTATCTTTAATGCCCCTTAAAACACCACTGAAGTAAGCTTCTTACCAGGTCTGGTAACACATGTCTATAATCCTAGTTACTCAAGGCAGTAATATCACACAAAGTTCAAGGCCAGTCTGAGAAACAGAGTCCTTTCACAGCCACTCTGAACAATGTCATGAGACCCTGTCTCAAAAAGATACAGCTCAATAGAACGATGCCTGACTGACATGAAGGAGCTCCTAGGTTCAATCTAGAATACCAGAATACATAAGTAAATGAATAATGAGGAGGTTGGTGAGTAGATCAGTATATAAATTGGCCCCCTGCCCCTAATTGATTCTTTCAGGTGCTTAGTCATGGAGAAAACAAAAATGAACTAGCACAATGATGTCTAAGCACACTGTCAAGTCTGTACAATATTTAAAGTAGGAACTATTATGCATTTTAAGCATAGAAGTAGACTTTGATGAAACACTATTTCATATACGGAGAGGCCTGAGGCTAAACAAAGCATCTGATCTCTGTAATCATATAATCTGATGGGTTTGGGAATGACTGCCGTCCATGAAAGATGGAATCATGAAGACAAATGAGAAAGCCAGTTACAAATCAATATGCAAAACAGCCAGTGCATCAATCAGTAGCTCTCATAACAGTGCTCCAGGAAAAACCCATACACACTGGAGATAAGCAGTACGAATGAGAAATAAAGCCATGCATATTTACCTAATGTGCTGATCTGAAGTCAGGAAAATTGAAGTCGAAGGTTGCAGAAAGATATTCAGCTTGCAGAACACACAATCTACCTAAAAGGAAATAATACTTACATGTGCGTATCTGCACATGTATAACCTCCATGTGATTCTAAGGCCAAGAATTTTTTTTTTCCTAGCCAAAACAAAACAGTGTCGAAGAGTAATAACGTTTTTTTTTCTGAACATTAAGGACACAAGTGATTTGCATTCATCCATTGTGAAATGAAAATAGAACTTGTCAACTCTTCATGACTAGGACATAAATCTTTATGCCACCTACCTGGCAATGATATACAATGCCACGTCAAGTTAATCACATCTAGTAGTGGGAAGATGTGAATAGAAAACTTGACAGTGCAGAAGAAAAGCCCTTATGGACTTCCAGGTACAAATGTGGAAATTGGAATATGGGTTATAAGCTTTATCGTTACAGAGTCAACACTCTGTTTCATATACTATGAAATAAAATTTGGACTGATGGTTTGTGACCAGGCACAGTCAAGAATGGTAGTTCCTTTCTTAACAGGTGCAAAAGTTTTCTAAAGGTATCAGGGGAAACAGATCTATTCAAACTTATTTTTTAAGAGGCCTGAAGCAACTAGTAATGGCATCCAAGTAAGAATGTGTTTCATTTTCTGATAAATATTTGGGAGGTAAATAGAAGCTTATATAGCTGCTGAAACATTTGTGGGTCTATCATCTCTATTCCTGTATAGGAAAAATATGACTCCTCAATCTCAGAGCATACTGTGTACTCTGTGCAATACAAATTTCCTAAAATATCTCCTCTGGATGAATACATAGGAAAATAAAATGTATATTTCCTAGCATAAGGTGCTGCTGCACACCCGGTTCCTGAAGCATGTGGATAAAGACAGACCAGACCATTGTTGAATTCTTCCATCAAAGGATACTTGCACAGAGGAAATGAACTTGAACAGATTAAAACAGACAAAGAGTATTAAGGTCAGCCCTTTCTTGGCATGCTCGCATTTATCTCCTATTCTGCATGGGAAGAGAAAGTGGACAAATTGTCTTAATGGTGAGAAGGGCAACCTTATCTTCTGTTCAGGTCGCAGGCATCTGACACTCACACAATCACTTTGCCACTTGAGCTGTCTCTTGCCACTGAGCTGGTCTCGTTTCAGACACGACTGTAGTTCTGGAAGAGAACCGAGTCTTAGAAATCGTAATAGAAAGATATGCAAATAAGGCTGGGCTCCCTGTTTTTTCTTAGTCACTTAGCACGTCAGAATTGCATTTACTGCAAATTAAACTTATGCTATTAGACTCTCATGTGACACAAACATTCTATTAAGTGAACTAAAAAATTAGCTATTGCTGCTGCCCTGAAAGTTCTCAAATGACCTTGATTTTTTAGTTAGCTCTCATTATTTCCACCTTATGCTTCTTCAGGTTTGAGCAACCTTGTCTCAACTAGATCTTGAGGGCTGAGTTTCCTGCTATCTGAATTCAATGCAGTGCCCTTAAGCCTCATTCTCCTTTCCTAGGTTTGGTTAAGTAGCAATGGGTTAGGATCACATCAGTTTTACTGAAGCTGAACCCTGTGGTTTCTCTCATATTTTATGGCATTGTTAAAGATTATATTCATAGCCTCAGATAAGCTGGACTTTAAAGAACTTTTATGGACACATCAAGGTCTGGTATTTTATTGTGTTCTCACCTCTTTCTGTTTTCTCTGGAATATTAGAAACCAACTTATGGACACAAACCCATTATATTGTACTGTACTTGCTATTGGAAAAAAAAGTAAAGAAAAATATGTGTTCAAATTTATGTATCTCTTTGGAAAAAATATCTTGTGCACTCTGCTACTGTTAGTGCAGCTCATCAGAATAAAATATGAGCACTTTAGTGCAGCTTTCTGTGGGGTGGTTTTCTATCTCTGCCTTTTGTATCTCTAATTCTTTGTTTTTCTCAGCCTCTTTCATATAAAGTATACTGTCTAAACCTATAAATGGAAAAATTTGGAAACTGAAAAGTTACATTCTCTTTGAATGTATTCATTGTGGAAATTTTATTTATAGCCGGTCTTAACCACAGGCTTTGTGAAGTTTGAGTATTGCAATGTAAAACTCGGTTTGGGGTACATTTGTGAGAGTGCATCTTTGAAGCTACTTAGGAACTGGTGAGAAGTACTTTATCAGAAAAAGTTCTTGCAGTGCTATTTTTGAAGTTTGTTATTTTAAGCTGAAAAGATACAGTTAGCAATCTAATACGAATTAATGCATTTTTTCACTCTGTATAGAGGTTAAATATGGGCTAGCATCAAGCACCTTTAGGTTCTGAAAGGTAAACCTGGTGACTTGATTTTGATCTCTGGGATCCACGTGGTGGAAAGACAGAGCCAACTCCTGCCCAAGTCACCTAATGACTTTCATTTATGTGCTATGATGGCACCACCATAAATAAATAGATGTCATAAAATATATCAAATAAAATATAAATTCAACAACTTTGAAATTACATTTTATTTATTTATTCTATTCTATTGTGTTCTACAGAAGAGTGGAAGGGATATGCATAATAAATTTAACTAATTAATTTAAGTTAATTCATCTGTATGAAGAATGACAAGTCCTTTCTGATTAGTTATCCAAGATGGGCTGTTTGTTATAGAAGTAGTTAAGAGCTGATCTTCTTGCTGGAAGGTTGTGAAGTCAGAGAATTCTGTATTACCAAGGATGTGGTCAGCGTTTGGTTCTCTCAGGTATAGGTTGAGTGGGTGGCATCCAGCCATATTTTGAAAGCCAATCTACTCTATTAACATAAATGTTAATCACATACAAAACACAGAAACAATCAGAGTAATTCTTTTGGTCAAATACCTGGGTACCCGGAGGCTCCATCAGTTTGACAGATAAACATAATACCATATCAAACAACCTGTTCTTTAAAGTTATATTAGACAATATCATCACACTATTTTTCTAAGAATAACATGAAAATTGTTTTGTAGAAGTGTTACTTTAAATATGCTTTAAGTATGCAAATAATGTCTAAAAAATTTTAATAATACTATAGGCTGTCTCACTGAGAATGAACTGTCCAGTTTATTGAAGGCTGTTGTCATTTTTCATACAATTATATATCCATTAGTCTTCCTTTATCCATGGTTTCACATTCTACAGTTTCCTTAGGTCTAAATATATTCCAAAAATACTGAAGAGAAAAATCCAGAAGACATTTTGGGGAGAAATTTTTTATGTTTTATGAAGAATGAACTTTCTGCCAAGGATTTAAACTTGAAATAACTTATTGACCATCTTTGATAATCATTTAAAAAATAGTCTTAGGATTTCTAGCAATACAGTGTTAAAATTATAAGGTATTATTGTAAATAATTATATTATGATTTTTATTAAGAAATTTGTTACAATTTTGCAATTTTTCTCCTTAAACGTCTCAAAGGAGAAAATGTTTTGATTTATTATTGTTAAATTGTTTTTTTATTAAAATATTACAGCATTTGTCCTTCTCGAACTCCACATCCATCCTGTTTCATGCATTCTTTCAAACTAATGACTTCTTTTTCTTTAATTACTGTTGTTACATATGTATATATACAAATAGATGTAAAAATACAACATACTGTGTAATTATAGTGTTGGTTTTATGTATATAATTTCACGGCTGACCATTTGGTATTGGATAACTAATTAGTGACACATCTCCAGGGAATACTAATTTCCCCTCTCTCAGCAATTGTCCCTTGTTTTTAACTTCTCATCTATGCTTGGGACCCTAAGCGGTGTCTCCCACCCATGTTGGCATATTGACTGGTGATGTCACCGTTCAGGTATTTTTGAACTTGTGTTGAGATCTCATGTCCGTGGCTCTCCTATCCTATGCAGAAGACATGATCTTGTAGCCGACTTCCTAGTCCTCTGACTCTTAAATCTTTCCATCCCCTCTTTCCTGATGCTCTCTTAGCCTTATGTGCAGGAATTGTGTGGTAAGTGCATCAGCTGAAGCTAGGCAGTTGTTCTCTACATTGCTCCAGTTGAGGCTTTCTGTAGCGTTTTCCATCTGCTGCACACTTTCACTGATGAGAAGTGGGAGCTATACTTCCCTGTCGGTTTAGAATGTAGTTAGAGGTTGTGCTGGTTTAGGAAAGTGAGAGTAGTAGCTTCCCTAAGACTCATGACCTCCCTGGCTGCATATAGAGTACCAGGCATAATTTCCCCCATTAAGTGGGTTAAAACATCAGTAGCTTAGAACGCTGGAGAATCACAACTTTCCTAAGGTTAGATATTAGTGTTCTCTGATGTCTCTATTTTTAACCATAGGAAATATTACTGAAAACATGGGACCACTCATTTTACTGTTGTTCATCATTCATTTAACAGACTGGACAGTTTATTCTCACTGAGCCAACCTATAGTAGTATTAAAATTATTGTAGACATTGTTTGCATATTTAAATAGAACAGGATACAGTATTTTGGTAGATACAGTTATAATCTTTGGAAACTTTTGAACTACCAGAGTTATAGACTTTTGAATGGTAAACTCCATAGACTATTTTGATCTTCAACTAAATTCCTGTTGACTTATTTATAAAGGATTTTATGATAATGATATTAATTGTGGCTTCACAGTTGTGTGATTCCATTCTGTATTAGTAATGCTTCATTAAGTCTAGTGGGACAATAAATGATGAATGACCAAAACAAAATTCATCACTGAAATCGAAAGGTAGATGAGCTTCCTCTTAAATAGTGAGAATAGAAATCAGTGTGAAGTAAGTGTGCAGGGCATCTTGCCTTTGTGCTAAAGTAAAAGGGACGTTCTGAAGTATGTTTAAAAATTCTGTTACCGATGTCATTTGTTTTCTTGATGATGACAATTATACTCTCAAAACAGTTTTATTAGCTCTTCTCTGTTGGTGATAGATACTGAGCACTTCAAATATTTATTTTTCATTCATATTTCTTCATCTGCAAGCTATTTAGTCAATTCATTTGCCAATATATTAGTTTACTTTTTGGTGCTTAATTTTTCAGTTCTTTTTTATATTTATTCTTATCTTTTTAATGTTTTAATTCTTTTCTCATGTACTATGCCCCAACTGCATTTCTGCCTCCCCCTTCGCCCTCCCCCATGCACCATTCCTCCCTTAGATCCATACCCCATCCTTCCCACCCTCAGAGAAGGACAGGCCTCCCAGGGGTATCACCCAAACATGGATTAACAAGCCATAAGAAGGGCAGGCAAATACTATCACATCAAGGCTGGACAAAGCGACTCAGAAGGAGTAAAAGGGTCCCACAAGTAGGCAAAAGCATCAGGGACAGACCCTGCTTCCACTGCTAGGATTTTCACAAGAACGCCAAGCTACTCCACCATAGCATATATGCAGAGGACATAGGTCAGAATCCCCTATAGGCTCTTCATTTTTTATATATTCAAGATAGTGGTCCACTGCCTGATGTGTATTCAAGAATTTTCCCATTCAGTATCTGTCTCTTGACTCTGATGACATTTTATTTTACTGTGCAGAAGCTATTTAATTTCATGAAATCATATTTGTCAATTCTTAGGGTTATTTCCAATGCTATTTAGAGTCTTATTTAGAGAGTCTTTGGTTATACCTGTATCTTGGTTATGCTGCCTGTTGTCCTAATGTTTTAAGGTTTAAGAAAATGCAAGATGGGGGGTTGGGGATTTAGTTCAGCAGTAGAGTGCTTGCCTAGCAAGCACAAGGCCCTGGGTTCGGTCCCCAGCTCCGAAAAAAAGAAAAAAAAAAGAAAATGCAAGATGCAAAGGCTGCCTATGCTCATGGATTGGCATATTTGATATTTTAAAATTGGCTATATTATGAAAACTAACTTAAGTACTTAATGTAACCCCTATTGAATTTTTAATTATATTTTTCTGAGAACTACAAAGAAACAATTTTGAAATTTATATGGAAATATAGGAGATGACAAATAGTCAATGCAACAAAAAGCAGAAAGATCAAAGCAGATGGCATCACAGTATTTGACTTTGATTCACACTATGGAGATATAATAATAAAAGCTATATGGTGTTGGCATAAAAATAGACATTTAATTCAAAGGAATAGATTAAGAACCCATAAATAAATCCATGCCTCTGCAGAGGCCCAATTTCTAAGAAAATTATAAAACAAAACCTAACATATATCTGGAAAAAGGCAACATTTAAACTAAACATGCTTCAAAGGCTGTATATTCATTTGTAGGTAAATGAAACTACATCCATATCTTTTACTCTGTAAGAAAAGAAAAGCAAATCCATCAATGATCTTAATATACCATTTATATGTATAGTTATTGTTAAAGACAACTTGTACCAGATAAGGTTATGAGACAAGGAATATATTATACCAGCTATCACTCTAAGAGAGACTGAGTGTCGTTCTTTAAACAAAAGGGGGGAGAATTTGCAAGCACTTGTAAGTTAATGTAGCAGAAAAGTCTGGAAGAATGCATTATGGTAGAAGTCTGTCAGTGTGGCTAGCAAGTCTGTGTTTGCTAAATGCTACTAATTGAAGTTAGGCTCTTATTCTCCCAGAGGTTGAAGACAAAAGATACTGTCTCACTTGGGTAATCATATATTTTAATGGAATGGCTCTCAGGTCTTAGAAAAGACATTGCCGTGTATAGCAAATCCATATCTCAAGGGGCAGGAAAAGAATTTTACATTTTCAAGGTGTCTAAAGTAATGTTGACATAAAGGGGAAAACATGGAACTAGAGTCAAGGTGAACAATGTCAAATATTTATTCAAGGTGAAACTGAAAGTCCCTTAATTTGCATGGTGTTATAGATGCTTTATGGTAGACTCTGGCTGTCTCTTGAAGTCAACTTCTCTCCCTCTATGTATCCTTATCTGCTGGAAAAACCATTTCTTTGGACTCTGAATACCCTTCCCCAGCTAGCCTAACTGTGTTCTGGACCCTCAGGGCTCTTTCTGCTGAGTCATAGGAGCACCAGAATTAGTCACACATGAACAAAGACCAAGTCTTTGTTTTGGGGGAATCTTTCATTCAGAGATATTTTATTTGAGGTTAACTACTCCTGTAGAAACCATTGGATCCCAGACAATCCATTGGGATGCCAACTCCACAGTGTTGGGATCTCCAGCAAACTCTGGGAAGATGGGTGCCACAGGACCGAAAACAAAAATGTATTCAAATAGGTTTGAATTCTCTGTGTTTGGGAAATTGCACTCTTTTTTTCCCCATCTTTATTAAATTGGGTATTTCTTATTTACATTTCAAATATTCCCTTTCCCAGTTTCCAGGCCAACATCCCCCTAACCCCTCCAACTCCCCCCTCTATATGGGTGTTCCCCTCCCTATCCTCCCCCCAATTATCACCCTCTCCCCAAGAATCCCATTCACTGGGGGTCCAGCCTTGGCAGGACCACGGGCTTCCCCTTCCACTGTTGCCTTTAGTAGGCTATTCATTGCTACCTATGCAGTTTTAGTCCAGGGTCAGTCCTTGTATAGTCTTTGGGTAGTGACAGTCCCTGGAAGCTCTGGTTGCTTGGTATTGTTGTTCATATGGGGTCTCAAACCCCTTCAGCTCTTTCAGTCCTTCTCTGATTCCTTTAACAGGGGTCCTGTTCTCAATTCAGTGGTTTAATGATGGCATTCCTCTATGTATTTGCTGTGTATTCTGGATGTGTTTCTCAGGAGAGATCTACATCTGGTTCCTGTCGGCCTGCACTTCTTTGCTTCATCCATCTTATCTAGTTTGGTGGCTGTATATATATGGGGCACAGGTCGGGCAGGCTCTGAATGGGTGTTCCTTCAGTCTCTGTTCTAAACTTTGCCTCCCCTCCTAAAGGTATCCTTGTTCCCCTTTTAAAGAAGGAGTGAAGCATCTAAAATTTGGTCACCCTTGAGTTTCATGTGTTCTGTGCATTTAGGGTGATTCGGGCATTTGGGCTAATATCCACTTATCAATGAGTGCATACCATGTGTGTTTTTCTGTGATTGGGTTACCATACTCAGGATGATATTTTCTAGTTCCTTCCACTTCCCTATGAATTTCGTAAAATCATTGTATTTGATAGCAGACTAATATTCCATTGTGTAGATGTACCACATTTTCTGTACCCATTCCTCTGTTGAAGGATATCTGGGTTCTTTCCAGCTTCTGGCTATTATAAATAAGGCTGCTATGAACATATTGAAGCATGTGTCTTTGTTATATGTTGAAGAATCTTTTGGGTATATGCCCGAGAGGTATAGCTGGGTCTTCAGGTAATGCAATGTACAATTTTCTAAGGAACCTCCAGACTGATTTCCAGAATGGTTGTACCAGTCTGCAATCCCACCAACAATGGAGGAGTGTTCCTCTTTCTCCACTTCCTCGCCAGCATTTGCTGTCACCTGAGTTTTTTGATCTTAGCCATTCTGACTGGTGTGAGGTGGAATCTCAGGGTTATTTTGATTTGCATTTCCCTTATGACTAAAGATGTAGAACATTTCTTTAGGTGCTTCTCAGCCATTCTGCATTCATCAGTTGTGAATTCTTTGTTTAGCTCTGAACCCCATTTTTAATAGGGTTGTTTGACTCCCTGCGGTCTAACTTCATGAGTTTTTTGTATATTTTGGATATAAGCCCTCTATCAGTTGTAGGATTGGTAAAGATCTTTTCCAAATCTGTTGCTTGCTGTTTTGTCCTAATAACAGTGTCCTTTGCCTTACAGAAGCTTTGCAGTTTTATGAGATCCCACTTGTCAATTCTTGATCTTAGAGCATAAGCCATTGGTATTTTGTTCAAGAAATTTTCTCCAGTGCCCATGTGTTTGAGATTCTTCCCCACTTTTTCTTCTATTAGTTTGAGTGTATCTGGATTGATGTGGGGGTCCTTGATCTACTTGGACTTAAGCTTTGTACAGGGTGATAAGCATGGATCGATATGCATTCTTCTACATGGTGACCTCCAGTTGAACCAGCTCCATCTGCTGAAAATGCTATCTTTTTTCCATTGGATGGTTTTGGCTCCTTCATCAAAAATCAAGTGACCATAGGTGTGTGGGTTCATTTCTGGGTCTTTAATTCTATTCATCTCGTCTATCTGCCTGTCTCTGTATCAATACCATACAGTTTTTATCGCTATTGCTCTGTAATACTGCTTGAGTTCAGGGATAGTGATTTCCCCAGAAGTCCTTTTATTGTTGAGGATACTTTTAGCTATCCTGGGTTTTTTGTTATTCCAGATGAATTTCCAAGTTGTTCTGTCGAACTCTATGAAGAATTGGGTTTTGGTAAAATGGCCATTTTTACTATATTAATCCTGCCAATCCACGAGCATGGGAGATCTTTCGATCTTCTGAGATCTTCTTCAATTTCTTTCTTCAGAGGCTTGAAGTTCTTATCATACAGATCTTTCACTTGATTGGTTAAAGTCATACCAAGGTATTTGGGACTATTATGAAGGGTGTCGTTTCCCTAATTTCTTTCTCGGCTTGTTTCTCTTTTGTAGAGGAAGGCTACTGATTTATTTGGGTTAATTTTATACCCAGCCACTTTGCTGAAAGTGTTTATCAGGTTTAGTAGTTCTCTCGTGGAGCTTTTGGGATCACTGAAATATACAATCATATCGTCTGCAAATAGTGATATTTTGACTTCTTCCTTTCCAATCTGTATCCCGTTGATCTCCTTTTGTTGTCTGGTTGCTCTAGCTAGGACTTTGAGAACTATATTGAATAAGTAGGGAGAGAGTGGGCAGCCTTGTCTAGTCCCTGATTTTAGTGGGATTGCTTCAAGTTTCTCTCCATTTAGTTTAATATTAGCTACTGGTTTGCTGTATATGGCTTTTACTATGTTTAGGTATGGGCCTTGAATTCCTATTCTTTCCAGGACTTTTATCACAAAGGGGTGTTGAATTTTGTCAAATGCTTTCTCAGCATCTAATGAAATGATCATGTGGTTTCTGTCTTTCAGTTTGTTTATATATGGATTACGTTGATGGTTTTCCATATATTAAACCATCCCTGCATCCGTGGAATGAAGCCTACTTGATCATGATGGATGATTGTTTTGATGTGCTCTTGTATTCGGTTTGCAAGAATTTTATTGAGTATCCTTGCGCCAATATTCATAAGGGAAATTGGTCTGAAATTCTCTTTCTTTGTTGGGTCTTTGTGTGGTTTAGGTATAAGAGTAATTGTGGCTTCGTAGAAGGAATTCGGGAGAGCTCCATCTGTTTCAATTTTGTGGAATAGTTTGGATAGTATTGGTATGAGATCTTCTATGAAGGTCTGATAGAATTCTGCACTAAACCCGTCTGGACCTGGACTCTTTTTGGTTGGGAGACTTTTAATGACTGCTTCTATTTCTTTAGGAGTTATGGGGTTGTTTAAATTTTTTTATCTGTTCCTGATTTAACTTTGGTACCTGGTATCTGTCTAGGAAATTGTCCATTTCCTGCAGATTTTCAAGTTTTGTTGAATATAGGGTTTTGTAGTAGGATCTGTTGATTTTTTTTTAAATTTATTTTCTTTTATTGGATTTTTTAAAATTTACATTTCAAATGTTATCCCCTTTCCTGGTTTCCCCTCTAGAAACCCACTATCTCCCCCTGCTTCTTTGAGAGTGCTCCCCTCCACCCACTCCCATCCACCTCCCTGCCCTGCCATTCACCTACACTGGGGCATCGAGCCTTGAAAGGACAGGCCATCTTCTGATACATATGTGACTGGAGCCATAGGTCCATCCTTGTGTACTTTGAGGATGGTGATTTAGTCCCTGGGAGCTCTGGTTGGTTGGTATTGTTGTTATTATGGGGTTGCAAGCCCCTTCAGCTCTTTCAGTTTTTTTTCTTTAACTCCTTCATTGGGGATCCCCATTGGGGACCCATTTCTCAGCTCAATGATTGGCTGCGGGCATCCGCCTATGTATTTGCAGGCTCTGGCTGAGCATTTCAGGAGATGGCTATATTAGGCCCCTGCCAGCATGCACTTCTTGGCTCCACAATATTGTCAGGGTTTGATGGATGTATGAATATGGGCTGGATCCCCAGGAGGGGCAGTCTCTGGATGGCTTTTCCTTCAGTCTCTGCTCCAACTTTGCCTCCGTATTTCCTCCTGTGAGTAATTTTATTCCCCCTTTCAAGAAAGACTGAAGCATCTGCACGTTAGTCTTCCATCTTGAGCTTCATGTGGTCTGTGAATTGTATATTGAATAATCACAGCATGTGGGCTAATATCCACTTATCAGTAAGTGCATACCATGTGTGGTTTATTTGTGATTGGGATACCTTACTCAGGATGATTTGCCTATAAAATGATCTATCTGGGGTTGGGGATTTAGTTCAGTGGTAGAGCGCTTGCCTAGCAAGCACAAGGCCCTGGGTTCGGTCCTCAGCTCCGGGGGAAAAAAAAAAAAGAAATGATCCATCCGTTTGCCTATGAATTGCATGAACTCATTGTGTTAATAGCTGAGTAGTACTCCATTTTGTAGATGTGCCACATTTTCTGTATCCATTCCTCTGTTGAAGGGCATCTGGGTTCTTTCCAGCTTCTAGTTATTAAAAATAAGGCTGCTATGAACAGTGTGGAGCATGTGTCTATGTTGCAGCATCTTTTGGGTATATGCCCAGGAGTGGTATAGCAGGGCCCTCAGGTAGTGCTATGTCCAATTTTCTGATAAACTTACAAACGGATTTCCAGAGTGGGTACCAGCTTGTAATCCTACCAACAATAGTGGAGTGTTCCTCTTTTTTTTTTTCCAGTTTTTTTTTATTTATTTAATACTTAATAATAATTCTTTGGTTTCCGGGCAAACATCCCCCTCCCCCCTCCCCTTCCTTATGGGTGTTCCCCTCCCAACCCTCCCACCATTGCCGCCCTCCCCCCAACAGTCTAGTTCACTGGGGGTTCAGTCTTAGCAGGACTCAGGGCTTCCCCTTCCACTGGTGCTCTTACTAGGATATTCATTGCTACCTATGAGGTCAGAGTCCAGGGTCAGTCCATGTATAGTCTTTAGGTAGTGGCTTAGTCCCTGGAAGCTCTGGTTGCTTGGCATTGTTGTACATATGGGGTCTCGAGCCCCTTCAAGCTCTTCCAGTTCTTTCTCTGATTCCTTCAACGGGGGTCCTATTCTCAGTTCAGTGGTTTGCTGCTGGCATTCGCCTCTGTATTTGCTGTATTCTGGCTGTGTCTCTCAGGAGCGATCTACATCTGGCTCCTGTCGGTCTGTACTACTTTGCTTCATCCATCTTGTCTAATTGGGTGGCTGTATATGTATGGGCCACATGTGGGGCAGGCTCTGAATGGGAGTTCCTTCAGTCTCTGTTTTAATCTTTGCCTCTCTCTTCCCTGCCAAGGGTATTCTTGTTCCCCTTTTAGAGAAGGAGTGAAGCATTCACATTTTGATCATCCGTCTTGAGTTTCATTTGTTCTAGGCATCTAGGGTAATTCAAGCATTTGGGCTAATAGCCACTTATCAATGAGTGCATACCATATATGTCTTTCTGTGATTGGGTTAGCTCACTCAGGATGATATTTTCCAGTTCCAACCATTTGCCTACGAATTTCATAAAGCCGTTTTTTTTTGATAGCTGAGTAATATTCCATTGTGTAGATGTACCACATTTTCTGTATCCATTCCTCTGTTGAAGGGCATCTGGGTTCTTTCCAGCTTAAGGCTATTATAAATAAGGCTGCGATGAACATAGTGGAGCACGTGTCTCTTTTATATGTTGAGGCATCTTTTGGGTATATGCCCAAGAGAGGTATAGCTGGATCCTCAGGCAGTTCAATGTCCAATTTTCTGAGGAACCTCCAGACTGATTTCCAGAATGGTTGTACCAGTCTGCAATCCCACCAACAATGGAGGAGTGTTCCTCTTTCTCCGCATCCTCGCCAGCATTTGCTGTCACCTGAGTTTTTGATCTTAGCCATTCTGACTGGTGTGAGGTGAAATCTCAGGGTTGTTTTGATTTGCATTTCCCTTATGACTAAAGATGTTGAACATTTCTTTAGGTGTTTCTCAGCCATTCGGCATTCCTCAGCTGTGAATTCTTTGTTTAGCTCTGAACCCCATTTTTTAATAGGGTTATTTGTCTCCCTGCGGTCTAACTTCTTGAGTTCTTTGTATATTTTGGATATAAGGCCTCTAGCTGTTGTAGGATTGGTAAAGATCTTTTCCCAATCTATTGGTTGCCGATTTGTCCTAACCACAGTGTCCTTTGCCTTAGAGAAGCTTTGCAGTTTTATGAGATCCCATTTGTTGATTCTTGATCTTAGAGCATGAGCCATTGGTGTTTTGTTCAGGAAATTTTTTCCAGTGCCCATGTGTTCCAGATGTTTCCCTAGTTTTTCTTCTATTAGTTTGAGTGTATCAGGTTTGATGTGGAGGTCCTTGATCCACTTGGACTTAAGCTTTGTACAGGGTGATAAGCATGGATCGATCTGCATTCTTCTACATGTTGACCTCCAGTTGAACCAGCACCATTTGCTGAAAATGCTATCTTTTTTCCATTGGATGGTTTTGGCTCCTTTGTCAAAAATCAAGTGACCATAGGTGTGTGGGTTCATTTCTGGGTCTTCTATTCTATTCCATTGGTCTATCTGTTTGTCTCTGTACCAATACCAGGCAGTTTTTATCACTATTGCTCTGTAATACTGCTTGAGTTCAGGGATAGTGATTCCCCCTGAATTCCTTTTATTGTTGAGGATAGCTTTAGCTATCCTGGGTTTTTTGTTATTCCAGATGAATTTGCAAATTGTTCTGTCTAACTCTTTGAAGAATTGGATTGGTATTTTGATGGGGATTGCATTGAATCTGTAGATCGCTTTTGATAAAATGGCCATTTTTACTATATTAATCCTGCCAATCCATGAGCATGGGAGATCTTTCCATCTTCTGAGGTCTTCTTCAGTTTCTTTCCTCAGTGTCTTGAAGTTCTTATTGTACAGATCTTTTACTTGCTTGGTTAAAGTCACACCGAGGTACTTTATATTATTTGGGTCTATTATGAAGGGTGTCGTTTCCCTAATTTCTTTCTCGGCTTGTTTCTCTCTTGTGTAGAGGAAGGCTACTGATTTATTTGAGTTAATTTTATACCCAGCCACTTTGCTGAAGTTGTTTATCAGCTTTAGTAGTTCTCTGGTGGAACTTTTGGGATCACTTAAATAAACTATCATATCATCTGCAAATAGTGATATTTTGACTTCTTCTTTTCTGATCTGTATCCCCTTGACCTCCTTTTGTTGTCTGATTGCTCTGGCTAGAACTTCAAGAACTATATTGAATAAGTAGGGAGAGAGTGGGCAGCCTTGTCTAGTCCCTGATTTTAGTGGGATTGCTTCAAGTTTCTCTCCATTTAGTTTAATGTTAGCAACTGGTTTGCTGTATATGGCTTTACTATGTTTAGGTATGGGCCTTGAATTCCTATTCTTTCCAGGACTTTTATCATGAAGGGGTGTTGAATTTTGTCAAATGCTTTCTCCGCATCTAATGAAATGATCATGTGGTTTTGTTCTTTCAGTTTGTTTATATAATGGATCTCGTTGATGGTTTTCCGTATATTAAACCATCCCTGCATGCCTGGGATGAAGCCTACTTGATCATGGTGGATGATTGTTTTGATGTGCTCTTGGATTCGGTTTGCCAGAATTTTATTGAGTATTTTTGCGTCGATATTCATAAGGGAAATTGGTCTGAAGTTCTCTTTCTTTGTTGGGTCTTTGTGTGATTTAGGTATAAGAGTAATTGTGGCTTCATAGAAGGAATTCGGGAGTGATCCATCTGTTTCAATTTTGTGGAATAGTTTGGATAATATTGGTATGAGGTCTTCTATGAAGGTTTGATAGAATTCTGCACTAAACCCATCTGGACCTGGGCTCTTTTTGGTTGGGAGACCTTTAATGACTGCTTCTATTTCCTTAGGAGTTATGGGGTTGTTTAACTGGTTTATCTGTTCCTGATTTAACTTCGGTACCTGATATTTGTCTAGGAAATTGTCCATTTCCTGTAGATTTTCAAGTTTTGTTGAATATAGGCTTTTATAGTAAGATCTGATGATTTTTTGAATTTCCTCTGAATCTGTAGTTATGTCTCCCTTTTCACTTCTGATTTTGTTAATTTGAACACACTCTCTGTGTTCTTTGGTTTGTCTGGCTAAGCGTATATCTATCTTGTTGATTTTCTCAAAGAGCCAGCTTTTGTTTCTGTTGATTATTTGTCTAGTCCTTTTTGTTGCTACTTGGTTGATTTCAGCTCTGGGTTTGATTATTTCCTGCCTTCTACTCCTCTGGGTGTATTTGCTTCTTTTTGTTCTAGAGCTTTTAGGTGTGCTGTCAAGCTGCTGATATATGCTCTCTCCCGTTTCTTTCTACAGGCATTCAGAGGTATGAGTTTTCTTCTTAGCACAGTTTTCATTGTGTCCCCTAAGTTTGGGTATGTTGTACCTTCATTTTCATTAACTTCTAAGAAGTCTTTAATTTCTTTCTTTATTTCTTCCTTGACCAGGTTATCATTTCATAGAGCATTGTTCAACTTCCATGTATATGTGGGCGTTCTTCCCTTATTGTTATTGAACTTTAGCTCGTGGTGATCTGATGGGACACATGAGATTTTTTCTATTTTTCTGTATCTGTTGAGGCCTGCTTTGTGACCAATTATATGGTCAGTTTTGGAGAAAGTACCACGAGGTGTTGAGAAGAAGGTATATCATTTTTTTTAGGATAGAATGTTCTACAAATATCCATTAAGTTCATTTGGTTCATGACTTCTGTTAGTTTCTCTATGTCTCTGTTTAATTTCTGTTTCCATGATCTCTCCATTGATGAGAGTGGGGTGTTGAAATCTCCTACTATTATTGTGTGAGGTACAGTTTGTGCTTTGAGCTTTAGTAAGGTTTCTTTTATGTATGTAGGTGCCCTTGTATTTGGAGAATAGATATTTAGGATTGAGAGTCATCTTGGTGGACTTTTCCTTTGATGAATATGAAGTGTCATTCCTTATCTTTTTTGATGACTTTGAGTTGAAAATTGATTTTATTCGATAGTAGAATGGCTACTCCAGCTTGCTTCTTCAGAGCATTTGCTTGGAAAGTTGTTTTCCAGCCTTTCACTCTGAGGTAGTGTCTGTCTTTGTCTCTGAGGTGTGTTTCCTGTAGGCAGCAGAATGCATGGTCCTCATTGTCTATCCAGTTTGTTAATCTATGTTTTTTTATTGGGGAGTTGAGACCATTGATGTTGAGAGATATTAAGGAATAGTGATTATTGGTTCCTGTTAGCTTCGTATTTGGAGTTGAGATTATGTTTTTGTGCTTGTCTTCTCTTTGTTTTGTTGCAAAAGTATCAGTTTCTTGCTTTCTTGTCTCTCTCTCACTCTCCCTTTACTGAGTGAGCACAAGGCTCCTGGTGTTGCCTAGCCTCATCCTCCCCCCACCTCCCATCCTTACCTCCCTCTGATCCTTGTGTGGCTTTGTCTTGGCATCCACAGCAATGGCAACAGCAGCAGTAGCAAAGGTGACAGGTGAACAACCAGCCTGCTCGTTTTGAAGTTCCCACAGTGTCACGGAGGAAAATACACACCCTGGGTATATAGCACATGACTGGTTACTATCCTGACTTTGGGATAAAGGGAGACTAATTATGAGTTCACTGCCATCTTACTTAAGAGCAGCAACATGTGACATGACATAAGCATACCAGGGAGTAGAGCTCCAGAAGATAATTTTGAATTGAGATGGGAATTTCATACATAAACAAACTGCTTAAAATATTGCTCTATGCTTTCACTCTTTAAATGATGGCTTATTTTAATATTACTTTAGGTTTTGCAACATTCAAAAAGTTAAAGATAACTGCCTTAAAATGTTTGGCCTTGTTCTTGCTAATGTACAATTAAGAACAGATAACTAGAAGCAGACAAACTGTCTAATCCAGATATGCTTAATTTATACTGGTCCTCAAAGTCCTGCTGAATATGGCATTTGAAAATCTTAAATGCGAGATGCTTAAAATCACGGAGACTCCCAAATTCTAGCAGTCACACTCCTAAGTAATCCTAGAAGATGTGGACACAACAAGAAAGGATTCTACCTGGATTGTGGTTGGTTAACCATTGAATAAGACTGCCCTCTTGCTTTTCCCCCTGCCAGGGCCTGGCCTGAACTATGGACAAACAGGAACCCAGACATGCCTCGTGTTGCTTAAGATAAAGCAAGGTCAGTCTCCCAAGTTCCTCCTCCACAGAAAGGCTTCTCAGATTTGCTGGGCTGCAGTTGAAGATTGATCCTTCCCTGGGACTCATGTCCCCAGCAAAACCATTGACATCACAGGAACCTAATGGGATGACCCTCTGGGTAACGGGTAAGTATGTCATTTTAATTGACACATAGGCTATTTAGATTACAGTACATCCTTCTCAGGTATCTGAGGATTTTAACTCACTAATCAACCACCTGTGTCTTATGGTAAATAATTGGATAGGAAGAGTTTATGTAAGGTGTGAGGATAGGAAAGATTTTAAGAAACTATTTCAAGGTCTAAGAAAGTGTTTTGAGGTTGGTAAATATAAATTATGAAAGATTTAGCTTCTTATGAACTTAAAAAAGATTCTTGTAAGCTTCAGGGTACCACTCAACTCCACCTCTCACAAGTCAAATGAACTCAAGACAAGTACTGTCAATTAACAAACAGCCTGTTTTTTTCCCCCACCTGCCCATTCCTGGGAGTGGGATCTATCTCCTTCCCCTATACACATTCCTCCCTATTCCTGAGCATCAGATCTATTTCCCTTTCCCAGGTCCTGGGACCCATGCCCCTCCTCCAACTACCAAGACCATTTGGAGTTTCAAATAACCAAAGAAAATGTTTTTCTTCCTCAATTCCTTAACTTTATCTTCTGCCCCTAAAACCCAGGTATTCTCTCAGAACCTGCATCCAGCAAAGTTTCCAAACAGTTACGCACAGGTGCTTTGGTCTGCCCTCACAGATAGTTCTGCTTGGCTTGCAGTCTCCTAGCCACAAATGGTCCCTCAGATCCTGGACGGCAAACAGTCAACTTCCCAGGACTTGACCAGCATCCCAATTTTCTTAGGTTCCCCCAAACAAAATTGAGCCCCAGTGTTAGCAGGAAATAGTCATGGACAATTACAGCATCCCTTATTCATTTATAATCAACCAAAGGATGAAATATGTGGTTTCAGACCAGGGCAAGGAACTGAGGTGATATCTTATAAAGCAAAGCTAACCTGATCTCCTGGTTTTTCCAACATCCTTCAGTCCCTGCCATACTGTACCCCAAATCTTGAACTTTCCAGCCCACGGGCTGGGTTGTTCTTCCCTCCGAGGCTACTCCCTGTATAATCTAGACATTATTTGGTGTCTTCCCCCATCCACTCCTCCTCCTCCTTTTCTTTTTCTCTTCTCTCTCTGTGAGTGCCCTTTCTCTTTTTCTGCCCACCCCTGACACCCTGCCCATGGTGAGTCCCCTGGCCTCAATTCTTAGGGCCAGTGAACACATCCAAGAGTAGCTTCTCAATAAACCCACTTTTAATACATCTAATGTGGCTTGAATTGGCTCATTTGACTGCCGGGAAAATAACATTTCAGTGTTTATTAAAGTTGTTAAATATACAAATTATTCAATAAATGATTACAATGTTAAGTTAACATGAGTATCTTTTCATTGTGGAACAGATAAATTTAATTAGAGTGTGAGAATACATGGATAATAACATAACTGTCACTTGTAAGCATCAGCATTTGGAGTGACAGGGAGGTTGTGATATCACACTTTTGTAGATCTTCCTAACCAGGCAGGACACTTATTTCCAAGGGATAGTTTTACTGTGGTTTCATTTTGCAGCCAGGAGATTGCCTGTTACTGACTCTTGAGGTTTATTTCAAAGCTGCATAAAAGTATAGGAGAATTCTGCAGCATTGGAATAATTTTGATGTCTTTTAAAAGCATATTTTGTGAAGCAATTGGAAGTGTAGAAACAAAAAATGGATTCATTATAATCCATTCTGAATTGCTGTCGAGGTGAAGAACAGAACCCAGAAAATAACATTAAGTCGTATTGGGATTGCATACAAGGATTGCAGAGCTCTAAAGCCCTTATGGGTTTATTGATGAAAGACAGTACAATCTCTCTCACAAAAGCAAAAACTTTAGAGAAACCAGAGGATTTGAGGCTTTACCTGAAGTAGTCATGGAAATAAATGTCCCCACTCTTTCAGTCCATTTGAACTGAAAAAAAAATTGAAATTCATTTTAATGCTTTTCAAATCCTTTCAGTGTTTCAGCTATTCTAACTTCTCCAAGAAGCTCCAGGAAGCAAGGAAATCCTTGAGAGTCTATCTTTGTTACAGTGGCCTTCACTGAGGGGAGTAGTTTGTCTTGAAAGTGGCTTAAATTGAAACAAGCCTCCTACTGGCATGAGGACAACAATTCTGTCAGGAGCCTGTTGTCATTGTTTGAAAATGATGTAAGAAAAACACATGAACAACAATAGACAGTCCTCTGAATCTCTTCAGGGATGCCTCTGAGCAGAGGTTAGGTTATGGAGATCAATGTATATGACAGTGTATGATCAAGCCAGCAGACTCAGAATAACTCCATGACTGAAGTTTGTTTGGAAGGTTTTAGGGTACATTCTAGGCTTTGAGGCAACTGAGACAAGTCTCCACTGTCAGGGTCCCTTCAAACATCACAGCTGGTAGGATAATGATCCATGTGAGGCAAGAAAGAAATCCAGTTCAGTGTGACTTAGTTAGATGGTCAAGTTATATAGTCAACTCTGAGCATTTTACCTTTGACATTTAAGCTCAGTACAACTTTGGAAAAAAAGTTTCTTAATGACAATGATCACAATAAAGTTTAAGGAATCACCATATCTATACTCCTTTGCAAAGTTCATTTCTTTTGCAAAGTATCTGCTATGATTTCCTTAGGAAAGGGTCCTATTGACTCAGAAATCATCCTCGGGATAAAGGTCTATTGAGGAAAGGTCTGGGATAAGCCTAATAGTAAATTGTTTGCAAAGTATATAGAGCCACTTTCATGAGAATGGGTTCTGTTGACTGAGAGACAATGCTCAAGAGTCTGGGAAATGTCTGGAAGCGTGAGATAACCTAAAGAGATGGCCAAAATTGTACAAGAAGCCTACAGAACACCAAAACGATTGGACCAGGAAAGAAAATGCTCTTGTTACATTAAACATTAAATGCATAGAACAAAGAAATATGAAAAGCTATAAGGGAAAAGGGCCAAGTAACATATAAAGGCAGACCTATCAGAAATTCACCAGACTTCTCTACAAAGACTCTAAAACTCTGATCAGATGTCATCCAGACCCTAAGAGAACACAAATGCCAGCCCAGGATACGATACCCAACAAAACTCTCAATCATCATAGATGGAGGAACCAAGATTTTCCATGACAAAACAAAATCTTTCTACTAATCCAGCTCTTCAGAGGATACTGGAATAAAATTTCCAATACAAGAAGAATAACTACACCAAATAAAACACAAGAAATTAAACATTTGACAACAGACCCAGAAGAAGAGAATCATATACACATAATACCACCCCTAGCTGAGGAAATTAAAAAAAAATTGTCAGGTCCTACTACAAAAGCCTATACTCTATAAAACTGGAAAATCTAGATGAAATGGATGACTTTTGAGACAGATATCACCTACCAAAGTTAAATCAAGATCCGGTAAACCATATAAACAGTCTCATAACCCCTAAAGAAATAAAAATAGCCACCAAAAACTACTTCCAACCAGAAAAAGGCCAGGGTTTATGAAGCCACAGTTACTCTGATACCTAAACCATACAAAGATCAAGTACACTTCATATCAGGGATGCTGGGATGGCTCAATATGTGAAAATTCATCAATGTAATACACTGTATAAACAAACTCAAAAAGTCACATGATTATCTCCTTAGATACTGAAAAAACAGACAAAATGCAACACCCATTCATGTTAATAGTCATAGAGAGGTCAAGGATTCAAGGCATATGCTTAGACATAATAAAAGAAATATACAGCAAGCTAATAACCAACATCTAATTGTAAAACAATCCCACTAAAATCAGGTTCAAGACAATGCTGCTCACTCTCTCCCTATGTTTTCAATATAGTTCTTGAAGTTCTAGCCAGAGCAATTAGGCAACAAAAGGAGATCAAAGGGGATACAAATTGGAAAGGAAGAAGTCAATGTATCACTATTTGCAGATGATATGATTAGTATATATAAGCAACCCCCAAAGTTCTACCAGAGAAAGATGACAACTGGTCTAACTGGTGTACTTACTGCTGGTATGAATTATACTTGATCATGGTGAATGATCATTTTGATGTGTTCTTGGATTCAGTTTGTGAAAATTTTATTGATTATTTTTGCATCGATATTCATAAAGTGAAATTGGTCTAAAGTTCTCTTTTTGTTGAGTCTTTGTGTGGTTTAGGTATCAGAGTAATGGTAGCTTCATAGAATGAATTAATGTTCTTTCTGTTTCTATATTGTGTAATAGTTTGAGGATTATTAGTATTAGCTCTTATTTGAAAGTCTGGTAGAATTCTGCAATAAAACCATCTGGTCTGACAGCTGGTCTAATAGGTGGTCTGTATGTAGAAAAATAAAAATAGATCCATATTTATCACCTTGAATAAAACTCAAGTTCAAGTGGATCAAGGACCTCAACATAAAACCAGATACACTGAATCTCACAGAAGAAGAAGTGGAAAACAGCCTTGAACCTTGAACTCTTTGGCACAGGGGGATATTTTCTGAACAGGACACCAGTGGCTCAGGGTCTAAGATCAACAATTGATAATGAGATCTCATGAAAGTAAAAACCTTCTGTATGGCAAAAGACATCATCAATAGTACAAATCAGCAACCTAGAGATTGGGAAAAAAAATCTTTGCTAACCCTACATCTGACAGAAGGCTAATATTCAAAATATATAAAGAAGTTAACCTCCAAAAACCAAAATAATTTAGGTACAAAGTGTGGTAGAGAGCTAAAGAGAGAACTGACAACAGAAGAATCTTTTTTTTTCCTTTCTATTTATTTTTATTGGATTTTTTTAAAATTTATTTAATACTTAATAATAATTCTATGGTTTCCAGGCAAACATCCCCCTCCCCCCTCCCCTTCCTTATGAGTGTTCCCCTCCCAACCCTCCCCCCATTGCCGCCCTCCCCCCAACAGTCTAGTTCACTGGGGGTTCAGTCTTAGCAGGACAACAGAAGAATCTTAAATGGCCAACAAACACTTAAAAGAATGTTCAAAGAAAGTCCTTACTCATCAGAGAAATACAATCAAAATGACCTTGAGATTCCACCTTATACCAATCACAATGACTAAGATCAAAAACTTAAGTGACAGCACATGCTGGCAAAGATGTAGAAAAAGAGGAACACTCTTCCATTGCTGGTATGGTTGCACTCTGGAAATCAATCTGGCAGTTCCTCAGGAATTTAGAAATAGTTCTATCCGAAGACCCAGCTATACCACTCTTGGGCATATACCCCCAAAACATCCTACTATACCACAAGGACACATGTTCCACCATGTTCATAGCTGCCTAATTTGTAATAGCCAGAAACTGGAAACAACCCAGATGTCCCTCAACTGAAGAATGGATACAGAAAATGTGGTTCATTTACACAATGGAATACTATTCAGCTATTAAAAATGAAGACATCGGGGTTGGGGATTTAGCTCAGTGGTAGAGCGCTTACCTAGCAAGCACAAGGCCCTGGGTTCAGTCCCCAGCTCTGAAAAAAAAGAAAAAAGAAAAAAAATGGGGACATCATGAATTTTGCAAGCAAATGGATGGAACTAGAAAATATCACTCTGAGTTAGGTAAAACCCAAAAGTACATCCACTGTACTCACTGATAAGTGGATATTAGCCAAAAATTACAGAATACCTAGGATACAACCTACAGACCATAAGAAGTATAACAAGCAAAAAGTCCCAAGTAAGGATAGTTAGAAGGGTGAAGGAAATAATCGCAGGAGGCAGAGGAAGGAAAGGACCTAGGTGGGAGCAGGGAGGGGAGGAGGAGACAAAAAGGGAAACAGTATCAGATATGGACACAAGGGACAGGAGAGAAGCACAGAGTGCCAAGAGAATGAATGGGAATAAGTGGCCTCAGGGCATGGGAAGTGTGTGTGTGTGTGTGTGTGTGTGTGTGTGTGTGTGTGTGTGTGTGTGTATACCCTGGGAGAATGTACCAGAGCCTCAGGAGGTAAGACACTCTCAGAATTAATAGGGGATGACCTTAGCCAAAATGCCCAACAATGGGGAGAGGGAACTAGAAGAGTCTACCTCCAGTAGATAGACAGGGCCTCAAGTGGAGGGACAGGGTTATTAACCCATAGTCAAAATTCCTAACTCAGACTTGTTCCTGTTTAAAAGAACTTCAGGGACAAAAATGGAGAGAAGACTGGAGGAATATCAGTGTCGGCATCAGCACCGACACAGTACCGAGAATCGGGTGGAAGCCTACAGGATGAAAGAAACACACACACACACACACACACACACACACACACACACACACACAGGTTATCATGTCAAGCCAGGAGAGGAAGAGAGGAAGAGAGAGAGAGAGAGAGAGAGAGAGAGAGAGAGAGAGAGAGAGAGAGAGAAAGAGAAAGAGTGGAAGAGCGGAAGGAAGAGTGAGAGTGAGGAAGAAGAGTGAGAGTGAGGAAGAAGAGTGAGGAGGAATAGTGAGAGACTCCTGTAGCTTTATTCACCACTTATATACCCAAGTCTCCAGGTAGAAAATAACTGGGAAGCACAGTGGGAAACCCTGGCTCGTGACTACCTGGCTCGTGACTTCAGTGACAAAAGACCAACTATGAGACCTGAATTAATTAGGGAGAAATCTGAGAAGACCAGCCTAAATCTCCAGGATAAAGGCTGAGGAAGTAAAAGGCAGAAGTAAATTGACCACCACCCAGGTGTGGTCCAGGTGTGTTGGTTCCACATGCGTCAGCCAGGCTCAGCAGAGGTCATGCAGTGGAGACACTGGGTGTTACTACTTGGTCTTTTCTTCCTGTGCTATAAATACATGGGAGAGGCCTCTGTCCAACAATCCCATGACTTCTTAACTGTGGCCTTGCAGTTACAAAGCAGCCAGGCCCAAATCCAATATGGCACTACATATCAGTTCAAGTACTGGTCCAACTTGGGATTCATCTCATGGTGGGACACCAAAACCTGTTATTACTATGCTATGATGTGCTTACATAGAAGAACCAGGCCTGGCTGTCTTCTGAGAGTTCCTACCAGTAGGTGACTGGGACAGAAGCTGATACACCCAACCATTGGACTAAAGCCAGGGACTCCTATGGTGGAATTAGGGGAAGAATCAAAGAAGCTGAAGGGGAGAGCCAACTAGTAGGAAGGCCAGAAGTCTCAACTAAATCAGGCCCCAGGGATCTCCCAGAGACTGAGCCATCAACCAGGCAGAATACATGGGCTAGTTCAGGACCCTTGATACATATGGAACAGAAGATTGCCTGGTCTGGCTTCAGTGGGAGAAGATGCACTTAATTCTCGAGACAGCTGAGGCCCTAAGAGGGAGGCAAGGGGAAAGGGGGGTGGGATGATGAACTGTAGGAGGGGGGGTACCAAAGGGTCTTCCATATACCTCCAAACCCCTCCATGTACCTCTCCTTGGTCTTTTTCAACTTCTTGACCTCTGTTTTCTTTCCTTTTCTTTTTTTTTCTTATTAACTTGAGTGTTTCTTATTTACATTTTGAGTGTTATTCCCTTTCCTGGTTTCCAGGCAAACATCCGCCTAATCCCTCCCACGCCCCTTTTTATGGGTATTCCCATCCCCATCCTCCCCCCATTGCCGCCCTCCCCCCAACAATCACGTTCACTGGGGGTTCAGTCTTAGCAGGACCAAGGGCTTCCCCTTCCACTGGTGATCTTACTGAATATTCATTGCTACCTATAAGGTCAGAGTCCAGGGTCAGTCCATGTATAGTCCTTAGTTAGTGGCTTAGTCCCTGGAAGCTCTGGTTGCTTGGCATTGTTGTTCATAAGGGGTCTCGAGCTCCTTCAAGCTCTTCGAGTTCTTTCTCTGATTCCTTTAATGGGGGTTCCGTTCTCAGTTCAGTGGTTTGCTGCTGGCATTTGCCTCTGTATTTGCTGTATTCTGTCTGTGTCTCTCAGGAGCGATCTACATCCGGCTCCTGTCGGCCTGCACTTCTTTGCTTCATCCATCTTGTAAAATTGGACGGCTGTATATGTATGGGCCACATGTGGGGCAGGCTCTAAATGAGTGTTCCTTCTGTGTCTGTTTTAATCTTTGCCTCTTTATTCCCTGCCAAGGGTATTCTTGTTCCCCTTTTAAAGAAGGAGTGAAGCATTCACATTTTGATCATCCGTCTTGAGTTTCATGTGTTCTAAGAATCTAGGGTAATTAAAGCATTTGGGCTAATAGCCACTTATCAGTGAGTGCATACCATGTGTGTTTTTCTGTGATTGGGTTACCATACTCAGGATGATATTTTACAGTTCCAACCATTTGCCTATGAATTTCATAAGTCATTGTTTTTGATAGCTGAGTAATATTCCATTGTGTAGATGTACCACATTTTCTGTATCCATTCCTCTGTTGAAGGGCATCTGGGTTCTTTCCAGCTTCTGGCTATTATAAATAAGGCTGCGATGAACATAGTGGAGCACGTGTCTTTTTTATATGTTGGGGCATCTTTTGGGTATATGCCCAAGAGAGGTATAGCTGGATCCTCAGGCAGTTCAATGTCCAATTTTCTGAGGAACCTCCAGACTGATTTCCAGAATGGTTGTACCAGTCTGCAATCCCACCAACAATGGAGGAGTGTTCCTCTTTCTCCACTTCCTCGCCAGCATTTGCTGTCACCTGAGTTTTTTGATCTTAGCCATTCTGACTGGTGTGAGGTGAAATCTCAGGGTTGTTTTGATTTGCATTTCCCTTATGACTAAAGATGTTGAACATTTCTTTAGGTGTTTCTCAGCCATTCGGCATTCCTCAGCTGTGAATTCTTTGTTTAGCTCTGAACCCCATTTTTAATAGGGTTATTTGTCTCCCTGAGGTCTAACTTCTTGAGTTCTTTGTATATTTTAGATATAAGGCCTCTATCTGTTGTAGGATTGGTAAAGATCTTTTCCCAATCTGTTGGTTGCCGTTTTGTCCTAACCACAGTGTCCTTTGCCTTACAGAAGCTTTGCAGTTTTATGAGATCCCATTTGTCGATTCTTGATCTTAGAGCATAAGCCATTGGTGTTTTGTTCAGGAACAAAACAGTGCCCATGTGTTCCAGATGCTTCCCTAGTTTTTCTTCTATTAGTTTGAGTGTGTCTGGTTTGATGTGGAGGTCCTTGATCCACTTGGATTTAAGCTTTGTACAGGGTGATAAGAATAGATGCATTCTTCTATATGTTGACCTCCAGTTGAACCAGCACCATTTGCTGAAAATACTATCTTTTTTCCATTGGATGGTTTTGGCTCCTTTGTCAAAAATCAAGTGACTATAGGTGTGTGGGTTCATTTCTGGGTCTTCAATTCTATTCCATTGGTCTATCTGTCTGTCTCTGTACCAATACCATGCAGTTTTTATCACTATTGCTCTGTAATACTGCTTGAGTTCAGGGATAGTGATTCCCCCTGAATTCCTTTTATTGTTGAGGATAGTTTTAGCTATCCTGGGTTTTTTGTTATTCCAGATGAATTTGCAAATTGTTCTGTCTAACTCTTTGAAGAATTGGATTGGTATTTTGACGGGGATTGCATTGAATCTGTAGATCGTTTTGGTAAAATGGCCATTTTTACTATATTAATCCTGCCAATCCATGAGCATGGGAGATCTTTCCATCTTCTGAGGTCTTCTTCAATTTCTTTCTTCAGTGTCTTGAAGTTCTTATTGTACAAATCTTTTTCTGGCTTGGTTAAAATCACACTGAGGTACTTTATATTATTTGGGTCTATTATGAAGGGTGTCGTTTCCCTAATTTCTTTCTCGACTTGTTTCTCTTTTGTGTAGAGGAAGGCTACTGATTTATTTGAGTTAATTTTATATTCAGCCACTTTGCTGAAGTTGTTTATCAGCTTTAGGAGTTCTCCGGCGGAAGTTTTGGGATCACTTAAATATACTATCATATCATCTGCAAATAGTGATATTTTGAATTCTTCTTTTCTGATCTGTATCCCCTTGACCTCCTTTTGTTGTCTGATTGCTCTGGCTAGAACTTCAAGAACTATATTGAATAAGTAGGGAGAGAGTGGGCAGCCTTGTCTAGTCCCTGATTTTAGTGGGATTGCTTCAAGTTTCTCTCCATTTAGTTTAATGTTAGCAACTGGTTTGCCGTATATGGCTTTTACTATGTTTAGGTATGGGCCTTGAATTCCTATTCTTTCCAGGACTTTTATCATGAAGGGGTGTTGAATTTTGTCAAATGCTTTCTCCGCATCTAATGAAATGATCATGTGGTTTTGTTCTTTCAGTTTGTTTATATAATGGATCACGTTGATGGTTTTCCGTATATTGAACCATCCCTGCATGCCTGGGATGAAGCCTACTTGATCATGGTGGATGATTGTTTTGATGTGCTCTTGGATTCGGTTTGCCAGAATTTTATTGAGTATTTTTGCGTCGATATTCATAAGGAAAATTGGTCTGAAGTTCTCTTTCTTTGTTGGGTCTTTGTGTGGTTTAGGTATAAGAGTAATTGTGGCTTCATAGAAGGAATTCTGTAGTCCTCCATCTGTTTCAATTTTGTGGAATAGTTTGGATAATATTGGTATGAGGTCTTCTATGAAGGTCTGATAGAATTCTGCACTAAACCCGTCTGGACCTGGGCTCTTTTTGGTTGGGAGACCTTTAATGACTACTTCTATTTCCTTAGGAGTTATGGGGTTGTTTAACTGGTTTATCTCTTCCTGATTTAACTTTGGTACCTGGTACCTGTCTAGGAAATTGTCCATTTCCTGCAGATTTTCAAGTTTTGTTGAATATAGGCTTTTATAGTAAGATCTGATGATTTTTTGAATTTCCTCTGAATCTGTAGTTATGTCTCCATTTTCATTTCTGATTTTGTTAATTTGGACACACTCTCTCTGTCCTCTCATTAGTCTGGCTAAGGGTGTATCTATCTTGTTGATTTTCTCAAAGAACAAACTCTTGGTTCTGTTGATTCTTTCTATGGTCCTTTTTGTTTCTACTTGGTTGATTTCAGCTCTGAGTTTGATTATTTCCTGCCTTCTACTCCTCCTGGGTGTATTTGCTTCTTTGTGTTCTAGAGCTTTTAGGTGTGTTGTCAAGCAGGTGACATATGCTCTTTCCTGTTTCTTTCTGCGGGCACTCAACGCTATGAGTTTTCCTCTTAGCACAGCTTTCATTGTGTCCCATAAGTTTGGGTATGTTGTACCTTTATTTTCACTAAATTCTAAAAAGTCTTTAATTTCTTTCTTTATTTCTTCCTTGACCAGGTTATCATTGTGTAGAGCATTGTTCAATTTCCATGCATATGTGGGCATTCTTCCCTTATTGTTATTGAAGACCAGCTTTAGGCCGTGGTGGTCTGATAGCACGCATGGGATTATTTCTATCTTTGTTACCTGTTGAGGCCCGGTTTTTTAACCAATTATATGGTCAATTTTGGAGAAAGTACCATGAGGAGCTGAGAAGAAGGTATATCCTTTTGTTTTAGGATAGAATGTTCTACAAATATCTGTTAAGTCCATTTGGCTCATGACTTCTCTTAGTCTGTCTACGTCTCTGTTTAATTTCTGTTTCCATGATCTGTCCACTGTTGAGAGTGGAGTGTTGAAATCTCCTAATATTATTGTGTGAGGTGCAATGTGTGTTTTGAGCTTTAGTAAGGTTTCTTTTACGTATGTAGGTACCCTCGTATTTGGGGCATAGATATTTAGGATTGAGAGTTCATCTTGGTGGATTTTTCCTTTGATGAATATGAAGTGTCCTTCCTCAACTTTTTTGATGACTTTTAGTTGAAAGTTGATTTTATTTGATATTAGAATGGCTACTCCAGCTGCTTCTTCTGCCCATTTGCTTGGAAAGTTGTTTTCCAGCCTTTCACTCTGAGGTAGTGTCTGTCTTGGTCTCTGAGCTGTGTTTCCTGTAGGCAGCAGAATGCAGGGTCCTCGTTGCATATCCAGTTTGTTAATCTATGTCTTTTTATTGGGGAGTTGAGGCCATTAATGTTGAGAGATATTAAGGAATAGTGATTATTGCTTCCTGTTATATTCATATTTGGATGTGAGGTTATGTTTGTGTGCTTTTCTTCTCTTTGTTTTGTTGCCAAGACGATTAGTTTCTTGTTTCTTCTAGTGTATAGCTTGCCTCCTTATGTTGGGCTTTACCATTTATTATCCATTGTAGTGCTGGATTTGTAGAAAGATATTGTGTAAATTTGGTTTTGTAATGGAATATCTTGGTTTCTCATCTATGTTTATTGAGAGTTTTGCAGGGTACAGTAACCTGGGCTGGCATTGTGTTCTCTTAGCGTCTGTATGACATCTGTCTAGGATCTTCTTGCTTTCATAGTTTCTGGCATAATGTCTGGTGTGATTCTAATAGGTCTGCCTTTATATGTTACTTGACCTTTTTCCCTTACTGCTTGTAATATTCTTTCTTTATTTTGTGTGTTTGGTGTTTTGACTATTATGTGACAGGAGGAGTTTCTTTTCTGGTCCAATCTATTTGGAGTTCTGTAGGCTTCTTGTATGCTTATGGGTATCTCTTTTTTTAGGTTCGGGAAGTTTTCTTCTATGATTTTGTTGAAGATGTTTACTGGTCCTTTGAGCTGGGAGTCTTCACTCTCTTCTATACCTATTCTCCTTAGGTTTGATCTTCTCATTGAGTCCTGGATTTTCTGTATAGTTTGGACCAGTAGCTTTTTCTGCTTTACATTATCTTTGACAGTTGAGTCGATGATTTCTATGGAATCTTCTGCTCCTGAGATTCTTTCTTCCATCTCTTGTATTCTGTTGGTGAAGCTCGTATCTACAGCGCCTTGTCTCTTCTTTTCGTTTTCTATATCCAGGGTTGTTTCCATGTGTTCTTTCTTGATTGCTTCTATTTCCATTTTTAATTCCTTCAACTGTTTGATTGTGTTTTCCTGGAATTCTTTCAGGGATTTTTGTGACTCCTCTCTACGGGCTTCTACTTGTTTATTTATATTTTCCTGGAATTCTTTTAGGGATTTTTGCGATTCCTCTCTGTAGGCTTCTACTTGTTCTCTAAGGGAATTCTTCACGTCTTTCTTGAAGTCCTCCAGCATCATGATCAAATATGATTTTGAAACTAGATCTTGCTTTTCTGGCGTGTTTAGATGTTCTGTGTTTGCTTTGGTCGGAGATTTGGGCTCCGATGATGCCATGCCATCTTGGTTTCTGTTGCTTGGGTTCCTGTGCTTGCCTCTCACCATCAGATTATCTCTAGTGTTACTTTGTTCTTCTATTTATGACGGTGGCTAGACTGTCCTATAAGCCTGTGTTTCAGGAGTGTTGTAGACCTGTTTTCCTGTTTTCTTTCAGCCAGTTATGGGGACAGAGTGTTCTGCTTTTGGGCGTGTAGTTTTTCCTATCTACAGGTCTTCAGCTGTTCCTGTGGGCCTGTGTCCTGAGTTCACCAGGTGGTTGACCTCTGTTTTCATTCATTTTTGTTGATTTCCTTTTAAAGCTGGCTCATTATGTTATGCTTTCTTGGTTTTCTGTTATTCAAGATGAAAAGATGAATTGAAAATTCTGCCTTATTCCCCATCAAATATAAATACTACTCTCTGGACTCAAATGGAGGGACCTTAGATGAAATGCCTAAAAGTGGGGAGAGGGAACTTGTAGAATCCACCTCCAGCAGAAAGACAGGGCATCAAGTAGAGGGATGGGGCTGCCATTCCACAGTAAAAAACTCTGACCCATAATTGTTCCTGTCTGAAAGAACTGCAGGAACAAATACAAGAGAAGAACCTGAGGAAAAGGAGGTCCAGTGACAAGCCCAAACTGGGTCCCAGTTCAAGGGGACACTATTACTGAGGCTATGGGGTACTCACCAAAAGGGACCTATCATGACTGCCATCCAAAAGACTCAACAAGCAGCTCAGTCAGATGTAGATATTTATGCCCCATCAATGGACAGAAGCTGCTGACTTCTGTGGTTGAATTAAGGAAAAGCTGGAAGAAGTTGAGGAGGAGGGCGACCTGTAGGAAGACCAGCAGACTCAACTAACCTGGACTCCTGGGATCCCTCAGATACTACCAACCAGGCAGCAAAAACCAGCAGATATGAGGCCACCAACACATATACGGCAGAGGAATGACTGGTCTGGCCTCAATGAGAGAAGACGCACCTAACTTTTGAGAGATTTGAGGCCCCAGGGAGTAGGGAGGTTTGGTAGGGGTGGGGTGGGGACATCTTCTTGGAGACAGGCATAGGGCGGAGAAGGTGTGGGATTGGAACAGTTGGAGGGTGGACCTGGAGGAGGGTAAAGTCTAGACTGTTAAAAAATGTAAGAGTTTAAAAACTATATAAATACTGACAAAATAAACACAAATATATGGTATATTGAATAACAAATGTAAAATGTGATTTTCTTCTTCATCTTGATTATTTCAAACAAGTTTCAGAATACTTTGTTTTCTCCCTCTGCCCTACTTTTTATCTGTCTCAGGTTATTCAGAGGAAGGCCTGGGATAGTTTGGGTTCTCCTGTTAACTAGGGAAGCAACTATGTTAGGAGGGGCATCGCCCTGGGTGATGTTGACCTGGTATAAGGGGGACTTGAAACAAAGATGAAAGGCCAACAAAAGCTATCCTGGACAGACCTTAGCTTTCAAAATCAACTGCAAATACAATGTTAAGGTAAGCATTATTGATGCTTCTGAGAGAAGCATAATGTTCCCACACTGATTTGAAATAAGTGACCCTGCTTTTTGTTCTGCCTGGAAGGCTTAGATTATGTGGCTCAACCTGTTTCTAAAATAGAACTGCCTTGGTTTCAAAAGGCTCTGCTTATTCTGGGTAGATTAGTTTTCCATCAGTGCGCCCAAGGTCACAGCATACAGTTGAGCCGAATGCGTGCTGTCTCCTCCAAGCATTGCCATTTGCAGGATTGGCAAGGGGACTGGCATTTTGGGTAAACATCCTTCTGTTATGAGTGTGATTTTCATAGTTAGGGTCCCTTGCTAGCCATGTCTTTAGATTATAGCTACAGTAGAACTTTCCCCCATAGCAATCTTTTCCTGGCAAGAATTCTTACCAGGCCTTTATACATAACGTGGGCTTACTCTGAATAATATCCAAACTACTGTATCTGAGAAAATTACATTTCCTCCATAGAAATAGCACATTAATTGCCTGCTTTTTAATTTTATCAACATCTCTGCCACTTTGCACTTCTGTGAGGTGGGGACAGGCTAAGGAGAATTAAGTGCTACCCCATGGAGCACAGTGACTCATATTTTTTTGCTTATCTTTTCCCAATTGCTTTTCCCTAAAGCAAGGAAGAAATCTTTCAAGTCTAAGATTTTCTTTTGAAAAGAGAAGTGGCTTGTCAGAATTGATAATGATCTTATAGTTAGATTAGGCAAAATATATAGAACCCCAACTATGTTTTAATTTAAAAAGCGTATTTACTCTTTAGGAGTTTAAAGATAGATGCCATTGTTGTCTTAATGAACATTTACTAGGTTCATATAATCCACAACTAAAACAAAGATTTATAAGTGGTGATCATCTTAGTGGTATTATTTTATAAATAAAAGCTTCAGACTGATACAATCCAATGGCTTTATTCTCTAGTTTTTTATTTTTTCATTGTAGGTATCTGACTCTTTATTTTTGCAATTAACTTCATGACTGATCTAAGTCCTGATATGAGAAAACTCCAAAACAAAGAGTGCTTTGACACCAATTGCAACTGTTATCTTGGTGATTCTGACAAAAATACTTTTAGACTAGTTCCCCTTTGGCACAATAGGGATGTGCTCTCTGAGAACTTTATTCGAAAAGTTTTTATACATCTGAAGTACTCCCTTAAGGCTTGAGACTGAAGAGCACAGTCAAACCACTGTCCTTGGGGACCTCATTCGCTACCGAGCTCATTTGGCTAGCCTCACAGGACCTCATTTGGCTTTCAGTGAGCAGTGTTGTTGTGTCCACACACTTGAGATACACAGAAGGTAAAAACCATACTCTGACCGCCACTTACTCTCACTTTCTAGTACTCACTCTTCTTGCTATGCTCGGGGAGATGGGTGTCTGACTCTCAGGAGCCTTTGACACCCTCTGATAGTTGTCTCTGGCTGAGAGTACACTGATTGCTTTAGTTGTCCAATTGAAATGAGGAAAGACAAAATCTATATTTGTCCTTAATTCTACTCATGTTCTGAATGTGATTCTCTGTGTTTGGGAAACAAGATTGTCCGTGGTCTGTCAAATGCTGAACTTCAGACAAGCTTTTGTCCTTATTGCTAGGAATGCAATCTGTGTGTACACCAAGGAGGGGAAAGGATACTTTAAGAAGGAAAACTGGGAACCAGTGCATTTCAGCCTTGTTGTTTTGTAACTTCTGTTGTGGAGTGTGTTGCCTTCTTCTTACTTTATGAGCCAGGACTTACGGCTGTAAGTTTTAAATTCAGAAAGACATGGGCTTCAGCTACACCCCTCCATTTTCTAAGTTCATGGCCCTGGACCTAACTATATGGTGTTTAGCTGAGAATCTTTAAATATCCTCAGAACTGCGTCTGAGAGTTATAAACCTGTGTTTAAAAGCAAAAGAAAACATTATTAATGGTAATTTCACTATGATTCCTAACAAGTTGACAAATCATGTCAATACTCATTTAATGGAGGTCCTTACTATTGTCTCTCTGAGCAACAACGGGAATCTTTCCCTGGGTAGGAGTCATGCCTAGCAGAAGTACTCTCAACATGTTCTCCTCATAATCCTTTAGACTAATATCATTGACTTCCTTTCACTTCCTGTTCTCAATGATACCTCCCTCCCTCCCTCCTTCTCCTCCTTCTCTCTCCTTCCCCACTGTGTGTGTGTTCAGGTGTGTCAGCGTGTATGGTATGTTTATGTAGAAGCCAGATGTTCACATCTGGAGTTTTTCTCAATCGCTTTTCTGCTTTACTTTTAAAGGTAGTCTCTCTCTTAATCAGGAATTCATTGTCTCAGCTAGACTTGCTGCCCAACAAGACATAGCATTCCTCCTGTCCCTGACTTTAATCCCAGAAGCCATTAAAAGCTGGACACAGTGGCAAGTGTCTATACCCTAGCACTGGGGATGAAACTCAGAGCCACAAGCTTGTGTGGGAAGGCATTTGCCTTTTGAGTCACTTCTCTTTACTTTCTGGGCTTCTGTTTTTTCCCCTCTTGTATTGAAAATAGACTTTTTAAAATTTATTCTCCAAATAGATCTAAATAAAGTAATAAAATAAATCTAAATAAAATTTATTCTGTTGATTGTTTCTCATCCCCCAATCCTTCCCAGTGCTTCTTCCCCTTTCCTTCCCTCCCAGCCAGATCCACACCCTTCTGTGTCTCTTAGAAAACAAGCAGGCATGCAAGGAACAAAAATAAAATAAATTAAGAAAAGATAAAATAAAACAAGCAAACAAAAACAAGTCAGCATAGAACAAAATGAATGGAATACAAAGCCTTGAACCTCTTTTTCTTATTTCTTTATATTAACACCTTCACCCCTTTTCTATATAGGTAAGGAAAGAGATTCTGCAAAGGCCTAAACTTAAAGAGCAAACTAAACCTCAGCATTCAATGGAAGAAAGTTATAATGTAGTTAAAAAAATAAAAGTAAGGCAAAAAGGTATGTGCTGATTAAAATTATCAACATTTCAAATAAAAAGAACAAGTATCTCTATAGTGAGGTGAGTCACCTTACCCTGAGCCTGGGCCTGAGAGCCATTCCTCCATTTACCTGAGTCCATGCCTTACTTTATGTTTCTGCCAATTTCTTACCAGCCCTCAAACAGGTGGGGATATGGTCCATTTCTGTGGTAACATGATTGACTGCTTCAGAGATAAGCTCCACACATGGGCACCCAAGTTCATAAAAGAAATACTGCTACAACTTAAATCAATACACAGTTATGGATGGATGGAGGGGTGTTGACTAGAATGGGAGGACAAGTGGGGTGCAGAGAAGTGAATGATGGAGAGAATACAAGGAGGAAGAAGAAGTGAATGATGGAGAGAATCCAAGGAGGACGGCTAAAGGACCACTTGAAACATAGTATGGAAAATTAAGATAGTAGAATCTTCTTGGAAAATATGCAAATATGAAGATAAGCTAAATGAAATCATTAAATCACAGGGAGACAGAGCTACATCTGTACCTCTCGTGTTACCAAATGAAACTTCCAGTACTGGGATTGGGTTGCACTTAATTGAGTTGTTGGCCAAAGAAATCTCATGTAAGTCCTCAAACAACCCATGCTGTTGTCAAGCCTATAGGCTGGTCTCCACAAACTGAAGGCAAGGCTGCGTTGCTGAAGAGAACACCTACACAACTCATCAAACGTGGAAAAGTCAAGCTGGTGCCTATATAGAGCCTTGTCTCTTACTTGGTACTATCTTTGGTATAGCAAGCTACTTGGACTGCTATCACATAAGTATAAAAACCTATGCCATCACAAACCCTGTGATTTATAATGTTGTCTTGCTTGCCCTGGTGGCATAAAGCTTGTGGGAATTACCAATGAATATCTAATTTGACTTTATGCTTATTTCACAAGATGGAACCCATATCTAACACTACTTAGGTGACCAAGAACCTGAGAGTAGATAGCTCAGGGGCTTACGGTAAAACAGATATTAAAACATTGTTCTACCAGAGGCAGAAGGAACACCCATTCAGAGCCTGCTCCACATGTGGCCCATACATATACAGCCACCCATTAGACAAGATGGATGAAGCAAAGAAGTGCAAGCTGACAGGAACCAGATGTAGATCTCTCCTGAGAGACACATCCAGAATACACAGCAAATACATAGGGGAATGCCATCATTAAACCACTGAACTGAGAACGGGACCCCCGTTGAAGGAATCAGAGAAAGGACTGAAAGAGCTTGAAGGGGCTCGAGACCCCATATGAACAACAATGCCAATCAACCAGAATTTCCAGGGACTAAGCCACTACCCAAAGACTATACATCGACTGACCCTGTCCAACCGCATAGGTAGCAATGAATAGCCTAGTAAGGGCACCAGTGGAAGGGGAAGCCCTCGGTCCTGCCAAGACTGAACCCCCAGTGAACGTGATTGTTGGGGAGAGGGTGGTAATGGGGTGAGGATGGGGAGGGGAACACCCATAGAGAAGGGGAGTGGGAGGGGCTAGGGGGATGTTGGCCTGGAAACTGGGAGAGGGAATAACAATCAAAATGTAAATAAGAAATACCCAAGTTAATAAAGATGAAAAACAAAAACAAAAACAGAAATGAAAACATTTTTCTACTAAAGAACTTATAATGAAAAACTGACTCCTAAAGATATTCTGCTTTTTAGAATACATACAGTCTAGTTCCTTGCTCAGTCATCATCAGAGAAGCTTCCTTCTCCTGCGGATGGGACCCACATCTAGAAAATGTACAGAGAGTTACAGCTCTAAGATCATTCAGAACTGAAATGTATGTATTGACCAAACACCTCACCTCAGGACTCAGGGAACCCTGGGGGAAGAGGAGGTAGAAAGAATCTAAGAGCCAGAGGGGATGGGTCACACTGAAAAAGGCCTTGGAAATCCACAGGACTGAAGCATGTATGAAGGAACTCAGAAAGACTGAGGCATCATGCAGTGTCCGTATTGTACTCTAGAGCTGAAAGAAGTGAGCACTTGCTGCCGTCGTTAACCAAGAAGCGATCAGTAATAGATAACCACTCACAAATGACAATTTAATCCTTTACAAGGACGTCTCACTGGGAAAACAAACTAATCTTGAGTGTAGGCTCCATACCCAGCAATGAATGGTCAACAGAAAACAAAGTAAATGACATTCTTTGGAGGTCCCTTGACTCATAATGCTTAGTTGTTTTTTTTTAATTCTTTTTATGTCATTTTATGTTGCTATCTATCTATCTATCTATCTATCTATCTATCTATCTATCTATCTATCTATCTATCTATCACCTATCTATATCTACATTTTACACTATGGATCCTTGGAATACATATTAGGGCTACCAGTTTATTATTTGTATGGGATTCCTAAATGGGTGTCTCTGAATCTATATGTTTCTTTTCTTGCAGCTTTTCTTGGGCTCTTTATTTTTTGTGTGTTTGTTTTGACCTACTCTGATGTGTTTATTTCATTTTAGCATATTATATTTTATTTTTAACCCTTGGAAGATTGCTGGTCTTCTAATAAGAAATAGAAATGGGTGTTTCCAGAAGGGAGTGATGGTGGAGAACTGTAATCATGATAAATTATATAACAAAAAAAAATCTATTTTCAATAAAATTTAAAATCTTCAGGGATTTTTAAATTATATTATTTGAATTATTCTGAAAATTTCCAGGATTGTTTGCTAATTTCATTTCTTGTTTTCTGATCCTCTTCCCCATTTTATTATTCTGCTTTACTATTGGGACTTTCCTATTTCCCTAAACAAACTTCACAAAGCATTTTTATTACATTGATCTTAAATCTAGTATACATTTTGGATGTATTGGATTTTTTTAAATTGAGTTTCAGTGAAGAAATTGTTAACATTCTATGCAACATAATTCATGTTTAAATATTTTTCTATACTTTTTACACCTTATAATGCCTCTATTCTGGAGAAGTTTGGTGAATATTTAACTTGGTTTTAACTGATATTTAAGGAGAACATTTTTATCCAAATTATTAATCAAATGACAAACCCTATTAAATAATCTTGGTCTTCAATGAATGTTTTAGCTACACTTTTAGTTTGAAATGATAGTAGCATCACATAAAATTGTAAAACAACGTCACAAGATTCTGTGTATACCTCAGTCTTTTTTTTCAGTGGCTAAAGCCAGCAAGAACATGCTAGAATATGTCAGTCAGAATGTTGTTATTGATCTAGGTAAAATAGAAAATATTTTTTCTTCCAAGGATCTTCCACATTTTATTTTTCTATCACTTCCTTTGCTCTGACACATAACTCCTTCTTTCTTTCTGATAAGCAATATGTTTCCATTTCCATACTGTCATTATTTAAGAATCTTGAATAAGTAGAACATATCATACACAAACCCACATATAATATATCCTGAAATTGGATATACTGACTCAATGACACAGGATAGAGAAATCATAAGTAGACAGCACATATTACATATTTGCAACTGGCCTTTCTGCAAAAGTACAAAACTATCCATTAGGAAAGAATGCAGCCTCTTTAATAAATATGCCTTTAAAAAAATATCCAAAGGGCAGAGAGAGGAGTTCTGACCCAGTTCCCACCCTTGATGCAAAACATTATATAATCTTAAATCTTAATTTGAAATTTAAAACTTTGATTAAAAACTTCTGGATCTAGACCTAGACAAAAATTTCATATGATTTCTGTAGTACTCACAATCAAATTCAGAAGTCCTCTCTCATTATTTCAGAGTTTTTGTGATGAAAGCAATTTTACTTCTGTTATATGCTGTTAATGTAAAAATTGATACAACCATGACTTTTCTTTAATGGGTGGTTTCATTATTGATCATAAGGACTGATGATTTTCATTTATCATATTACTAGATTCTATTTTCTAATTTGGTAGTATTTTAAAGTTTATGTTAATGAGCACTAATAGCCTATAGTGTACTAATTTGTATAGTATTCTTTTAATTTTTATATTATCCTAATACTTGTTTCACACCACGAATGGGTAAACGTTTCTTTTTCTATTTTCTAGAGGAGATTGTTTAAATTTGGCATTGAATTTTCATTAAATGTTAATTAATATTCTCTAGTAGAATCACCTGGTCCAAGAGACTCTTAAGAAGTAATTTTAATTATGTATTCAGTTTAATAGTTATTTGCTATCCAAATTACCTGCTTTATGTAGTATGAGTTGTGGTTTATATTCTTCAATGAGTTATTCCATTTCCTTTGAGATATTATATTGTATGTAGCTCTTCATGCTATCTCATTACCTTTTCTCCTAACAAATAGTAAATATTTTTATGGAGTCCAATATGATTTTTGACACGTGTGTACATATTAAGTTAAGGTAAGCACCACCATTTCTTTTAGGAGTTAGGAACATTTAAAGTCTACTACCGCAGCGATTTTATGACATAAAATGTTTTATTGTACCTGATCAGTAAAACTTCTTCCTTCTGTCTGATATTTGGCACGTGTTAGCAAACAACTTCCCCTTTAATAACAGAAGTCTTCTTCCCAAACCTCTAGTAACTGCTCAAAGTATTACTTTGACTGGATCATTTCACTAACCATTTCTATGAATTCTGTGAGCTTTTGGTACATTCTGTAGATTCGTTATTTTGGTTTTGGTTCAAGTCGATTTCTCTTGATTTTTCTAGAGGAACATGACTTATTAGATACATACTGATATGAACAGTTACAAATATAAAATATTAAAGTCAAAGATTTAAAATATCCAAATTAGTATCCAAATGGCATATAATGATGATTAACTTTCTGCTGTTAATCAAGAAAGTAATACTGGGGTTCTCTGATAAATCTTTAAAGACTTTAATTCAATGTTTCCCATGTGACTAGAAATTCAAAAGGCCAAATAAAACATTCCATACCATCAATAATTTCTACCCTACGTCTCCTCAGTATAAAACAATATACACACTGTGATGTATTAGACAAAAGAGGCTCCAGAAAAGACAGTCGACATGGTTGTTTATGAGACTGTGGAATCAAAATTCATTCTGTAAAATTTCCAATGACGGGCTGGAGAGATGACGCAGTGGTTAAGAGCACTGACTGCTCTTCCAGAGGTCCTGAGTCCAACTCCTAGTAACCACATGGTGCTTCAAAAGCCTCTGTAAGGGGATCTGATGCCCTCTTCTGACACAGGGATACACTATGGCACTCGTGTACATACGTGTCGCTTCTGTTTCCGACCTGCAGAAAAGAGTGACACCACGACGTTCTTCTCAAAGCAGTTTATTCAGGAACCTTTCTTTCTGCATGCAAGCAGCAATCTTTCTTTTCTTTTCTTCTCTCACCCTCCCAGCCCCTGAGCACACTCCCTTCTATCCTCCCTCAACTCTGCCTCCTCAGTCCAGACTGCGTAATCTCAGTTCATAGGTCCATGTCACATGGCCTGATCTTGCGTCATGGTGTGCCTGTGCAGCTCTCACAATGGACGTGGCTAGTTTCAGGTGTGTGAGGAAGTCAGGTGTTAGTCATGAGACTTAGCTGCAGTCCCGGGTGCCATCTTGGGACTGCCGCCACACCCACTCCCCACACATATGTAGGTCTTTAAAAATAAAATAAAATAAAAATATTTTAAAAATTCCAGTGGCTCATATAAGAGACTATCTTTGTAACTGTAAGGACAATTAAATAGGAGCCTTTCACAGCTGGTATAAAAAAAATGGAGCTCAGATAACCTGACCCAACAATCATCTTGCTCTTGAACAAATTGGGGTTAGTACTCATCACACATTTTCTCAGGCCAAATGATAAGTATATCCTTCTTCTACTGGTCTTTCCTATCCCTTTAAGTTGTTGTCTGGTACTTTAAGGGAGTGGGAGCAAGGTGACTTGGATTTACTGATGTACATTAACACTCTACCACTGTGGAATTTCTTGCTTAGAAGTAATTTAAACCACTTTTATCTTCCCAACTACTCCTCCTCCCAATCAACAACTTTCATTTTAGTTAGGTATTTCTGTGAAGAAATTGACACATCCCTTCCTAGTTCTCATTTTGCCTTAGCATTCAATTTACCCTTGACTCCTTTAACATTTTTCTGGTTATCTACTTGGCAAGCCATTCAGCAATTTCGCCCTGTAACTGCTCTGGCAATGGGGGGGTTCAAAGGTATAACTACCTACAAATGAGAATCTAACTACACCAGAGACTAACATGTCTGTTTCACTTACATATTTGAAAAGGACCGGAGGAGAACTTTCCTTTGACATAAAATGTTAAAATTCAGCCCCCATCCTTTTGGTGCTCAGTTCTGAGCACAAATGCTGAGTCACAAATTTATGCAAATGTATGCTGTTACAATCACTATAATTTTAAAATAAAAATAGTCAGAGAGCCAAGCTATTAAGTTTTTAACATAGGGATGCGAATCTGTGCTTAGGTGGAATGGTTAGTTTTAAGTCAGTGGTATATAAAATCTAGACATTAATAAAATATTTTCAGTGATTTATTGAAAATGACTCAATTATAGTCCACTGAATGCTTTAATTTCTTTGCTTATTTTATTAATACCTTATATTATGTTCCAAGTACTGAGCCTAAATTGAATTCACTTGAAGGTGATTAAAATCTTCATGTCTGTAGCTTTCCTTTCCCTTTAATAAAATATGAGAAGTATAAATTTTATAGCATTATGAAATTAAAGATAACAGCTAGTATTTTGCTTTATTATGTTTGGAAGATATCTGAATGTATAAAATGCATTACGACTTTTATAACAGTCACTAGAATTTATCTTGACTTACTAATGTCCTTTTATTTACATGGTGTGGTGGTAGTGGTAGTGGTGGTGGTGGTGGTGGTGGTGGTGTGTGTGTGTGTGTGTGTGTGTGTGTGTGTGTGTGTGTTTGCTTTTTAGTTGCTTGGAAAAGTGATTTTTGTAACATCTGTATACACTGAATGGCTTATTTTCATTATGATTTGTATTACAATGCTGTTCTCTAGTAAGTCTTAGGGAGCTTGTGTTCCTTTATTGATTACTATATTTATTTATGCAAATAAGTAACCTATTAGCCCCAATTATACATTTTCTTTCAATTTAAAGTTAATTAAAAAAACAAATTTTCTATTGCATTCTTGGCAATGACTCAACATAATTCATTAGTCTACAATGGCTAGCAGGAACATGATGAAAATACTGGAAATCCTTTTATTTAAATTAATGTGCAGGAGGTGGTGTGCAAAAAAGATAACTGTGACACTTCAAATGAAATAAAGGAATTCTTAATTAAGATATAAGAGAGAAATGTCTTTAAGTCAGGATATAGGAAAATATGGATATTAATAAAGACAGTGTTCAATGAATAGAACACTGAAATATTTGTGTCTACTTAATGGACATGTAGTTCATACTATGTAAGTCCCAAGAAACAACATTCTCTGTAGACAAAGTGACTAGATAATATTTATAACAAATATTAATCTAGCTAAAATTCCATTTATTCTGCACCTTCCTAAACACATATGTAGACTAAGAACAGGGTAGAGGAATATGCCTTTTTGAAGTTATAAAGTCCTCGAAAGTGATTGAAGTGGTTCAGAACATTGGTTAATAAGATCAAAGCAAAAATCCCATTAAGAAGTGTGGGATTCAGTCCTTGTCTTGTTCTTTACTCAACTAGAAAGGGCACATTTTGAATACCAAATCAAGATTACAAAATTAAGATTTATTGTTTGCATTTTTGATAAGATTGACAACTGCATGAATCTTATGATGTTTAGAAATGTGTTTACCATTTTCTCTCTAGATCTATACTTACTGTGATTAAGGATAAGAAGTTTTTACCTTTAGGGATAATTGTGTATGAGTTGTGTTGAGTGAGTGAGTGATACTTAATCTGAAAGTTGCTTTACAAATGGAGTTACAGGAAGGCCCCTCTGAGATCCATGGAGAAAAACAAATTTCAGTTTGTTCTGGGGTCCAAGTGAAACTAAATCCTGAGTTTCTAATTGACCCCACCATCAAAGCTAGGTTGGGCTTTCCAGGCTTGGAGTCATTCATTACTGATACCAACCGAACATTTGTGTTTTATTGGGAGCCGCTTACAAAGAAAGAGATTGGTGTTAGGTCTGGGGGAGGGAAAATGGAGGATATTTGACAGAAAGACATAGATTTAAATAACATTTCAGCAAGAGAGACATTTACTTTATTATATTAATGTGTGTGGGGGTGTGTGGAAAAAAGTGGAGTTTAAGACACAGCTTTCAAGAGTGGATTCTCTCTTTCACTATGAGTTCCAGAGATCAAACTCAAATTATTTGTGCTTTTACCTGAGCCATACCCAACTCTCCCAGCAAAAGACTTATAAATGCTGTAGTGTGCAGTGTGGTGAAAAGTCTGAAATAAGTAAGTTTAAGCCTCATCAGACATAGTAATATGTCTTCTCTCAATGGGTTTCTAAAGATGGGGTGTCTTGCATTGTGAAGAAGCAAGATTTAGTATGCTACCTAAGCTATCTTAACAAATCACAGAAACACACACTAATTAGATTATATGACAGGGGTAAATTTCTGAGTAGGGGACTGGGATTTGATTAATGAATGACTCATGCTACCTCACAATAGTCAAGGCATCTTCATCCTCAGGGCAGTAGTGATCTGAGTGTTTAGCCACCCTGATCACAGTCCCAAGTGTTCAAGGCCAAGGTTCACTAACAATTAGGAAGAGAATGATTCACCTGTGGAAGAGACATGTGCCAGTTTTGTGGACAGGAGGACGGAGGAGCAAGCTTAGAGACTGAAAATACAGAGATGAGGCATTGAGAATGTCTTGATTGGCAAAATGCTTGACTCTTAGACTACAATTGTTATATTTAGTAGACATCTTAATTCTTTTTTCCCTCAAATACTCTTTTAGCTTATGCTTGAGCATTCTGTAAAACTTGATATAAACGTAAAAACTTGCGTGTATATTGAATAGAATGAAGGGTGACACAATAAGAACTCTGCTCCATTCAGTGCTGTCTACTCTGATTGTCATGCTAGAGAGCATGAAAAAAGAGTGATGATGTCTGAGAGAAAGGGTGGAAGCCTAGGAAATATTAAGTGGAAGCAGTGTTGGGAAAGATGGAGAAAAACATGTACATTTTAGAGGAGTCAGTTCTGGGTCATCTCAAATTGTCTGACAATGATGTGGGAAGAGATGGATAAAAGCCAAGAGCCAATTAAGTATTTGTGAGCAGCCTTGGTTGTCTCTTTCCAAGACTATATGCCTTTGTTGGCTACAAGTTTGCCGAAGTGAATTAAGAAAATGTGATTTTATTATATCTTAAAGGGGTCAGCTTTGATGGTAATTTCTTTCTCTAGTACTCATTCAACAGTGGATAATACATGAAATGAACCCTTAATTATTGAAGTCTTTAGAATTTATCCTTTATGGGAAGATGTGATTACAGACTTCTTATTTGTAGTATTACTTGTGAAAATTGTGGAGTTAAACATGCAGGAGCTGATTTTGTTATCTACAGTTCACACTATTTGTCTTTGCCTTTGGCATTATTACTAATTTTATGGTGCCTGATTGACAGGTGTATAATAGATTTTGGTATTACTAAAATGCAGTTGGAAAGTTTATTTTCTGAGTCATCCCCTTGTGTCCATACTTAGCATTTTATATAATTTATTCTACAGGATTTCAGTCTATATATTTAATAAAAGATTTTTATTTTATTTTCTACTCTCTTCTGTTTTCCCTCTTCTCTTATATTCTCCTTTTTGGTCCTTTTCCCTCCCCCTCCTTCTTTTCTCCTTCCTTTCCATTTCTGTTTTATGTACTTGCCTACCCTGTGGCCATGTGTGTATCCTATAATGTGTGTATACACACAATCTTGGATATTGCCTTAAGGACTATGGATTCCCAGAAACTTTCTATCTTTTTAAAACTTAGTTTATTTGGCTCCAAATATCAGGCTTCTCTGCTCCTTTCATCCCAGCCACTTCCTTTTTTTTTAAATTTATTTAATACTTAATAATAATTCTTTGGTTTCCGGGCAAACATCCCCCTCCCCCCTCCCCTTCCTTATGGGTGTTCCCCTCCCAACCCTCCCCCCATTGCCGCCCTCCCCCCAACAGTCTAGTTCACTGGGGGTTCAGTCTTAGCAGGACCCAGGGCTTCCCCTTCCACTGGTGCTCTTACTAGGATATTCATTGCTACCTATGAGGTCAGAGTCCAGGGTCAGTCCATGTATAGTCTTTAGGTAGTGGCTTAGTCCCTGGAAGCTCTGGTTGCTTGGCATTGTTGTACATATGGGGTCTCGAGCCCCTTCAAGCTCTTCCAGTTCTTTCTCTGATTCCTTCAACGGGGGTCTTATTCTCAGTTCAGTGGTTTGCTGCTGGCATTCGCCTCTGTATTTGCTGTATTCTGGCTGTGTCTCTCAGGAGCGATCTACATCCGGCTCCTGTCGGTCTGCACTTCTTTGCTTCACCCATCTTGTCTAACTGGATGGCTGTATATGTATGGGCCACATGTGGGGCAGGCTCTGAATGGGTGTTCCTTCAGTCTCTGTTTTAATCTTTGCCTCTCTCTTCCCTGCCAAGGGTATTCTTGTTCCCCTTTTAGAGAAGGAGTGAAGCATTCACATTTTGATCATCCGTCTTGAGTTTCATTTGTTCTAGGCATCTAGGGTAATCCAAGCATTTGGGCTAATAGCCACTTATCAGTGAGTGCATACCATGTATGTCTTTCTGTGATTGGGTTAGCTCACTCAGGATGATATTTTCCAGTTCCAACCATTTGCTTACGAATTTCATAAAGCCATTGTTTTTGATAGCTGAGTAATATTCCATTGTGTAGATATACCACATTTTCTGTATCCATTCCTCTGTTGAAGGGCATCTGGGTTCTTTCCTCCACCTAATCCCCTTCATATTTCCTCAAAGAAGGGGAGGCTTCCTATTTGTATCAGTTCTCCTTGGCATATCAACTTGCCAACTTGTGTACAACATGAGTCCAGACATGGCAGCAGGGTTAGAACAAAGGGGTCCAAAGGAAGGCAACAGAGTCAGAGTCAGAGCAGGACCCTTACTCTGTTAGGGGTACCATGTAGACTAAACTGTGCATCTGTTACATATGTGCAGAGGTGCCTAGTTCATAGTGCTCCCAGGTTGGTGGATCAGTCTTTGTGAGCTCCTATGGCCCTAGATTAGTTGGTTCTGTAGGTCTTCTTGTGTTGTCCTTGATCAATCTGGCTTCTTCAATCCTTCCTCACCCTCTTCCATGAGATTCCTTGAGCTCTGCCTAATGTTTGGCTCTGGGTCTCTGCATCTGTTTCTATCAGCTGCTGGGTGAAGCCTCTCAGGACAGTTAGGCTAGACTCCTGTCTGCAAGTGTAGGAGAATATTAATAGTAGTGTCAGGGGGGGAAACTTTATATCTTAATTCACATTTTGCATATCAATCCTCAAAGGAAAGAATCTTCTTACAGTCTTTATTTGAATAGCAGAATTTCTCAAGACCCCCAAAATGACAAAGATGCTTTAGGCCAGAATGTTTTGTAGACTTTTAGTAGTATCCATCAACACATGTGGGCAGCAATAGGTCACACTAATTAAATACTAAAATTCATAATCCAAGAACCTCTGTTGTTATGCTGGGGGTTAATTTGAGAAAAGATTAAACAGATGTGAGCGTACTGGTTCACACTGACATTGGTCTCTTTAATAAAGGATTTTTAAAGTGAATTTTCTTAGTTATTGTTGATGGTGATTCTTGATTCATGAAATTATCTTTGCTTGACTTGAGACAATTCAAGTCAAAGATGTATTTCTAAGACAAAAAATGATGTTTCCTTATGTTAGCTCATGAACTCATAACAATTTGCATTTATTTGCTTGGTTCATTTTTAATTCCCCTTTTCCTTTCTGGTATGGCTTTGGGTATCAACATAATTTGTATTAGCTACTATGGCTATACCAATAAGTCTAAATATTCACTCGATTAAAAATTCTACTATTGCATCTCATCCAGCTTCCAGCTCCAGACCACATATGTGACGTGTCCTGAGTCCTCTGCTCATTTATGTTCGTCATTGTCATAGGTTAGGTTGACAATGTAATTGATTTTCTTAGTTCTGTTCTAGCACCCATGGATCCATCTATCATATATTAAAATAATTCTTCTAGAGTATATGTTTGCTCTTCTAGCCTTCCCATGCTTATTCCTTAACAGAATTTTACAGTTCTCATGACAATTTGAAAACTGTTTAGCTTTGTGTATATAATGATGCTGTTCATGCCACTGATCCCAAGATTCTCTCTCTCTCTCTCTCTCTCTCTCTCTCTCTCTCTCTCTCCCTCTCTCTCTCTCCCCCACCTCCGTTCCTCTTTCTCCCTCTCCCTCCCTAACCCCTCCCCCTCCTCCCCTTCCCCTCTCCCTTCCTCTTCCCCTTTCACGTCTCCAAACTTCCTTACTTTTGATAAAGGATATTCATGAAGCATCTGGCATGGGTCTCCTATGTTATTTTGTAAAGACAAAAATGTCAACAATCATCAGTCATATTTGCCAATGTATGTTAATTACCCACCTAAACATGGCACTGTAGTCTGCATATTAATATGTGTAATCTCAAATAATTTAGTCACAGGTCAGTGTGAAAGGTGCTATTACTAGACTCAGTTTATTCAGAGCTGAGAGGCCTAGGAAACTTGATGAAGGATGCAGCTATTAATAAAATAAATAGAAAACAGTGAATCTAGAACTCTTTAGTTCTTTGCACATACTGAGGTTTGTTTCCTGAATAATAAATATTTCTTTTAACATAGAACTCAGTAATTGGCTTCCATTAAGAATGTTTTCTGGTGTCCCCTACAACTATAATTTGGTCATTTTCATGCCTTTCTGAGGAACCTTGGCAATACCTTTACTATAATATTTCATTACTGTCCTAACAGTCCTTGATTAATTTCCATATTAACTTACCAATTTTGTTAATTAAAAATTCCATGTTTTCCGGTTATAAACTCAGGAGATTCTGTTGGTAAATCTGTTAACAACGTGCTATAATTGGGTTGTTTTAATGCATCTGATCTCAATGTGTGGCCTGCATACAAAAGGCATTAGCCTCAGCTGGGACTAAGTAGAAACGCAAATCCTCAGGCTTCACTCTCAATCTACTTAATCAGAAAGTCTGGAGGCATGGAGTCCAGCAACTTCTGTTCTGTTTAGTACTCAGGTATTTCTAATGCACACCCAAACCAGGGAAGCATTGATTTAAGATCACATAACTAATAGAGACTGCTCCTAAAGCTTGATTTTTTTTCCCTTTTATCAGTTATAACTACCTCACTGATGCATGGTGGACCTAATTCTGGAAATTACTAGTGCTAAGCACTTAGGTAGCATAAACAATGCTGTCGGTTTAAGTATGAGCAGTGGATATTGGTTTAAATCTTCTTTAGATAATATCCTTGTATCAGTTATGGGTAGAGGACAGTAAGAGAAGCTTGCCTATGAGGTCATTGATGTGTACCTGTCCATTCTTCTTGTGCTGGCTTCTGACTTAAAATGTAGGACCTAATACTGCCCCACATTATTTAACTGGTTCTCTTTCTGAAAAAATTATAATCTCCTAGGTTAGCAGTTGTAATTTATAAAATTTTTGATTCTCTTACCTAGTGTTCAGGAGCCTTTTAAATAAGTATACTTGTTAAGTCCCCAAATAAGGCAATCTGCAATGTAAGCAGCAACAGGCAGTTTAATCTCCTGTCTCTCTGTATTTGTGACCCAAAGGTTAAACAAAACGCTGTACAAAACTAGTTGGAAAGAAATGTCTAGGCCTGGAAAGTTTCTTCCCTATTTTATTGACAAAAATGCTGGACTGGGTGTTAGGTATATTTTATACTTTATACATTACAAAGTGAAAAAAGCTGTGCTCAGCTTAAATTTGAGGGAAAAGTTGTTTTTAATTAGACAGAAGGGGTGAAGTGTAGGTTGATGTCTATACGCAGGTGAGGGCTGGCACGACTTAGGTCAAGGTCCATGATGGACAGTAAAAAGTAAGGCAGGGACAAAGTTTTTGTAAGGAGGGAAGGAAGAGGAAAAAAAGGGAGGAGAACAAAGATGAAGGCAGAGAAGGATGACCCTGCTTCACGCCCTCTTTGTTACTTAGTCTCACCGAGTCAGTGCAAGGTAGCGTGGTTGTCTTTTACTTTACAGCTAATGTCTACTTGTAACTGAATACACACCATGTTTGTCTTTCTGGGTCTGGGTCTCACTCTGATTTTTTTTTCTAGTTTCATCCATTTGACTGCAAATTTCACGATGCCATTGCTTTCAACGGCTGAGTGATGTACCACATTTCCTGTGTGTCCATTTCTTGTGTAAATGTATTGCATTTTCTTTAACTATTATTCAACTGAGATGGATCTTGGCTTTTGCAGTTTCTGGATATTATGAATAAAGCTGCTCTGAACATAGTTGGACATACTTGTCATAGAATGGAGTATTCTTTGGACATATGCTCAGGAGTAGTTTTGAGGTAGATCAATTCCCAGTTTTCTGAGAAACTGCCATATTGATTCCCAAATTAGCTGTACGAGTTTGTACTCTCACCCTCAGTGGAAGAGTGTTCCCCTTGCATCACATCTTCATAAGCATTTAGTTTCTTGAGTTCTTTATATAATTTGGGTATTAGCCCTCTGTCAGATGGGCAGTTGGTGAAGATCTTTTCTCATTCTGTAGGTTGCCTTTTTGTCTTATTGATGGTGCTTTTTTCCCTTATAGGAGCTTTTGATTTCATGAAGCCTCATCTGTTAATTATCAGTTTTATGCCTGAGCTGTGGGTGTTCTGGTTAGAAAGCCTACTATTCCAATGAATTCAAGACTATTCCTCACTTTCTCATCTATCAGTTTCAGTATATCTGGATCTAGGTCGAGGTCTTTGTTCCACTTGGACTTGTTTTGTGAAGAGTGATAGATATGGATTGATTTACATTCTTTTTCATACTATGCCAGTTATACCAGGACCATTTATTGAAGATGGTTTCTCCTTTTCGTTGTATATCTTTGGTTTTTTAATTAAAAATCAAGTGCTCATAGGTCTGTGGTTTAACAACTGGGTTTTTGATTCAATTCGATTGATCAACATGTCTGTTTTCATGCCAATACCTTGTGGTTTTTGCTATTACAGTTCAACAGTACAACTTGAAATCAGGGATAGCATTGCTTCAGTTATCCTGGTTTTTCATATTAAGTATAATATTCTTGTTTCAAGGTCTATAAAGAATTGTGTTGGAATTTTGATGGGGATTGCATTGAATCTGTAGATTGATTTTGATAGAATAGTCATTTTTACTATATTAATCCTGTCAATCCTTAAGCATAGGCGATCTTCTATCTTCTGATAGCTTCTCCAATTTCCTTCTTCAAAGACTTGGAAGTTTTATTATACAGGAATTTCACTTGTTTGGTGAGAGTTACCCTAAGATATTTTATATTGTTTGTGGCTATTTTGAAGGGTATTGTTTGCCTAATTTTCTTTTCAGGCCATTTCTCATTGACATATAGGAGGGCTACTGATTACTTTGAGTTAATTGTATATCCAGTCACTTTGCTAAAGGTGGATCTGGTAGTTTTTTTGGCATAATTTTTGTATACCATTATATCATCTACAAATAGTGACACCTTGTCTTCCTTTCCAATTTATATCTCCTTTATATCATTTTATTGTCTTATTGCTTTAGATAGAACTTCAGTATTATATTAAATATCTATGGATCAAGAGGTCAGCCTTGTCTTGTTCCTGGTTTAAAAATTGCTCTGAGTTTCTCTCCATTTAGCTTGATCTGGGATATAGGTTTGCTGTAAATTACCCTTATTATGTTTAGCTTTGTCTCTTGTATCTGTGCTATTTCCAGGACTTTTATCATGAAGGGATAATGGAATTTGACAAAAGCTTTTCACCGTTTAATGAGATGATCCTGTTTTTTTCTTTTTCTTTCTTTTAGGTTGTTTATAAAGGTGACTCCCATTGACAGATTTTCCTATGTTGAACTGTTCTTGAATTCGGGATGAAGCCTATTTGATCATGGTGGATAATAGTGGAAGATGTATTCTAGATTCACTTTGTGAGTATTTTATTGAGTATTTTTGCATCAGTGTTCACGAGGAAACTTGATATGAAATTCTCTTTTTTGTTGAATCTTTGTGTGATTTGGGTATCATGATGACTATGGCCTCATAAAATGAATGTAGCAATGTTTCTTCGGTTTCTATTTTGTGGAGAAAAATTTGAGGACAAATGATATTCTGTTTTCTTTGAACATCTTATAAAATTACATGCTAAAACCATTTGGCTCTAGACTTTTTTGTTTGGTAGACCTTTAACAATTGCTTCTATTTCTTTGGGAGTTATAGGTCTTTTTAAATTGTTTATCTGATCTTAATTTTACTTTTAAAATTTTGTTTTCTATTGAGAAAATTGTGTATTTCTTTTAGAATTTTAACTTTTGTGAAGTACAGGTTTTTTAAAGAATGAATTAATGTTTTTTTGGTATTTATTTATTTGTTTGTTTATTTATTTATTTTTACACTCCAGATTTTATTCCCCTCCTGGTGTACCCCACAAGGGTTCCACATCCCATACCTCCTCCCCTCCATCTGCCTCCACAAGGATGTTCCCACCCCACCAGACTTTAAACTTCCTGGGGCCTCCAGTCTCTTGAGGATTAGGTCCATCTTCTCTGACTGAATCAGACCCAGGAGTCCTCTGCTGTATACGTGTTGGGGTCCTCATCTCAGCTGGTATACGTTGCCTGGTTGGTGATCCAGTGTCTAAGAGAGCTGAGGGGTCCAGGTTAATTGAGGACCAGGACTGCTGGTCCTCCTACAGGATTTCCTTCGTCTTAGCTTCCTCCAGCTTTCCCCTAGTTCAATCTGAGGGGTCAACAGCTTCTGTTCATTGGTTGGGCGCACATATTTGCATCTGACTCTTTCAGTTGGATTTCTTTGGTGTTTTTTGTTTGTCCCCATTTTTATTTCTGGTTTTGTTAATTTGGATATTCCCTCTGTGTCTTTTGGTTAGTTTGTATAAGGGCTTGTCAATCTTGTTGATTTCCTCAAAGAACCAACTCTTTGTTTTTCTCTTTGTTTCTATTTGATTGATTTCAGTCTTGCCTTTGATTATTTTCTGCCTTCTACTCCTCTGGGATACGTTTGCTTCTCTTTGTTCTAGAGCTTTCAGTTGCGTTGTTAAGTTGCTAGTATGGAGTCTCTCTGATTTCTTTATGAAGGCGCTTAATGCTACAAACTCTCTTCTTAGTGTTGCTTTCATTGTGCTACCTGAGTTTGGGTGGGTTGTGCCTTACTTTCTATTGCACTCTAGGGAGTCTTTGGTGTTTATATTTTTACCTCGATGCCAATGCCCTTCAGTAGGGAGCTGCTCATTTTCATCAGTTTGTAGGCTTTCTGTTGCTGTCGACCTGCAGTTTTAATCCATGATGATTTGACAGGATACAAGGGGTTATTTAAAATTTGTTCTATCTGTTGAGACTTGTTTCTGACTGAGTATATGGTCAATTTTTGAGATTGTTGTCCCACGCTGAGAAGAAGGTATGTTTTTTTTTGGGGGGGGGGTTAGATGAATTATTCTGTGGTATCTGTTGCATCCATTTGGATCATAATCTTTGTTGTTCATTACTTCTGTTTGGTTTTTGTTTGCATTACCTGTTAATTGGTGAGACTGCGGTTTTGAAGTATCCCATGTGTGGGCTTTGATGTGTAATTTAAAATTTTGTACTGTTTCTTTTGCAAATGCTGGTTCCCTTGTGTTTGGGGTATAGATGTTCAGAATTGAGATCTCATATTAGTGGATTTTGGTTTGAGGTCTACTTTATTAGATATTAGAATGTCTATGCCAGCTTGCTTCTTGGGTCCATTTGCTTCAAAAATCTTTTTCCAATCCATTACTCTGAGGTAATGTCTACCTTTGATGTTGAAATGTGTTTCTTTATGCAGTAGAAGGATGGATCCTGTTTTTTTCATTCTTTGGGTTTTGCTGTTAAGAGATTATTTATTCCTTGAGTTTTCATACTTGTATTTACTCTTCTCATGTTGGTGGGGTTTTTTTCTAGTACTTTGTATAGGGCTAGAATCGTGGATAGATATTGCTTAAATTTGACTTTTTGATGAAATATTTTGTTTTTCCGTCTATAGTTATTTAAAGTATTGGTTTGTCTAGAAGTCTGAGTAAGCATCCATGGTCTCTTAGAATCTTCATGAAATCTGTCTAGACCCTTATGGTTGCTGTTGTGCCCTTACTCTGGCATTTAGGTGTTTTGGTTGTGGATGATAGGACTAGATGCTGATTTCTGAGTTTGTCTTTATCGGATGGGTTCCTAGGTTTCTATTTCTTCTTTGATCTTCTGATCTTTGTGGCCTGAATTTGTGGCAGCTGGCTTGGCCTCTGGTCCAAATAGAGAGTCTCTGATCAAATTGGAGGCTTGACTTTTAGTAACTGGCTTGGCCTTTGGTACAACAGGGTCTCAGTTCTTTTGTCTGGAGTGGCCTGCACCTGTTCTTTTGATGGTGTTCATCTGAGCAGCAGGACTTTGCTAGAATTGCGGGGAGGGGCCTGGATAGAGGGCAGGCAGTGAGGTGGTTGAGGGGACTGTTGAACACATCTTTGAGAACAACATTTAGGTAGTACAGCGTTTCAGCTGACAGACATGTCTGGGCATCATCAGTTCTGATTCTAAACATTAATATTCTCAACAGTATTCTCATTTTAAATTTACAGGAAATACATTCTTCCTTATTTAAAGATTAGTAAATATTCTTTTAGGGAAAAAAGAATGGTACATTTCTATTTTGAGTTTTTACTAATATATGTAGATTTATTTCTATGCTTTCCCTGTGGGTTAGCGAGACACCATAGATGGAAGATAGGCCACTTACATGCTCTAATCACATCTGTCCTGCAGCTTCTTTTGTCAGTGTCACTTTTTTGAAAAATTGTGATATGGATAATTCAATAATAACATGCTTCAATTCAATTAATCTCAACAGGCACTTGCATCAAAGGAAGTGTGCATTCACAGGTGATTAAATCCTATTACTTATCCTCCAGATACTCTGATCCTAATGGAGAAGAAAAATACAGAAGCAATGATTTCAGTTGCTTGATTTGAATTTGTCTATTTATTATTTCTTTTTTTATTATTCTGTGTTATTTCTCTTATAACTCTGATTTGGTCTCTACACTGTCATGTCTGTTGCCTTGATTTTAGAAACATATATTTCTTGTATTTTCTTGTATAAGATAATATGTATAAGATAATCTTGTATAAGATAATATGATATTAAATTGACAATTCTCTCCCCTTCCTTCCCATTCCACCTTATTCCCTCCCCTATGAACCTCTCCTGTCCACTCATCAGGGCATGAGAGAATAGCTAAGTGGTCCCTGTTCAGCTTTCTCAGTTGACTGAGTGCATGTTTACCTGGGCCAGGCTGACTCATAGTTCGTTTCTTTCCCAGCACAGCTATGAATTGATTAAAAAGTAACTTGATGTTACTTGGAGGTTTTTGAGAAATTACTAAGGAATCTAAGAAGTCTTTCTTATGAACAAGGTTACGTGAATGTTAATGGAGATACCCTGGAGGTATTTTTTTAATAAACATTATCTATTATGTTTGAGACAGCAGGTGCATGGCACATTGTGTAGAACAACCTGGAGGAGATTATTAATACTTAGGAAGAAGCCAAATGCCATGAAGAGAGCTAAAGTAACTGAGGCATTTTTCTTCTTTTATGAAGTGTTTCACATAAAGGAGGAACTTCGTGTGCCATTTGTCATTCTTAAACACGACTAGTTACAGACTGGACACCAGTTTTAAAACTATGAAAAGAATAACTGAGAGTAGCCTATGGGAGTTGGTGGGAGAAGGAGGGAGGGAGAGTGATGAGAAAGAGAGTGAGGATTTGATGTTAGAAGTGGATCAGTGAGTAGTATGAAAACATTGTTTGCATGAATACTAGGACTCTGTGACTGAGAAGAAAATCAAGAAGTCTGAAATTGCTACAAAATGCAAATACAAAATGGAGATTCAGCCACCTTTTTGACCTGCGCGTACAAGCATAGACTTTGGTATGTGGAAAGAACTTAAGAAACAGTCTAATTTACATACTGGGAGGTCTGATGCTTGGATATATTATTCTCCAAAAAATAGAATTTGAGTATGGAAGATATTAGGTGGTCTCTGTCCTATGTTTTGAGCTGACATGTGACTTCTTTAGCTCACTCATTCTTAAGAGGTTACCACATCACTTTTTAAACACAGATACTTCTTATTTATAGTGGTTATGACCTGCAAAGTGGCCCTTGAGACTGAATTTGTGGACACTGAATTATTACTCTTTATATAAATACAGGGTGATGTATCTTTCATACTCTGGTTACACTTTTATCAATAAAAGAATATATTGTGTTATTGTTTATATTTCAACAAACAAGATATTTTATTTATATTATATTTTTATTTCTATCAGAGTCCTATAATCCTTGCTTTGATGGAATGGTCTATGTGATTTGTGATTTTTTTTTTTTGGTTTTTTTTTATTTATTTTTTTTTATTAACTTGAGTATTTCTTATATACATTTCGAGTGTTATTCCCTTTCCCGGTTTCCGGGCAAACATCCGCCCCTCCCCTTTTATAGGGGGGTTCCCCTCCCCATCCTCCCCCCCTTGCCGCCCTCCCCCCAACAATCTAGATCACGGGGGGTTGAGTCTTAGCAGGACCTAGGGCTTCCCCTTCCACTGGTGCTCTTACTAGGATATTTAATGCTACCTATGAGGTCAGAGTCCAGGGTCAGTCCATGTATAGTCTTTAGGTAGTGGCTGAGTCCCTGGACGCTCTGGTTGCTTGGCATTGTTGTACCTATGGGGTCTCAAGCCCCTTCAAGCTCTTCCAGTTCTTTCTCTGATTCCTTCAACGGGGGTCCTATTCTCAGTTCAGTGGTTTGCTGCTGGCATTCACCTCTGTATTTGCTGTATTCTGGCTGTGTCTCTCGGGAGAGATTTACATCCGGCTACTGTCGGCCTGCACTTCTTTGCTTCATCCATCTTGTCTAATTGGATGACTATATATGCATGGGCCACATGTGGGGCAGGCTCTGAATGGGTGTTCCTTCTGTGTCTGTTTTAATCTTTGCCTCTCTATTCCCTGCCAAGGGTATTCTTGTTCCCATTTTAAAGAAGGAGTGAAGCATTCACATTTTGATCATCCGTCTTGAGTTTCATTTGTTCTAGGCATCTAGGGTAATCCAAGCATTTGGGCTAATAGCCACTTATCAATGAGTGCATACCATGTGTGTTTTTCTGTGATTGGGTTAGCTCACTCAGGATGATATTTTCCAGTTCCAACCATTTGCCTACGAATTTCATAAAGTCATTGTTTTTGATAGCTGAGTAATATTCCATTGTGTAGATGTACCACATTTTCTGTATCCATTCCTCTATTGAAGGGCATCTGGGTTCTTTCCAGCTTCTGATTATTATAAATAAGGCTGCGATGAACATAGTGGAGCACCTGTCGTTTTTATATGTTGGGGCATCTTTTGGGTATATGCTCAAAAGAGGTATAGCTGGATCCTCAGGCAGTTCAATGTCCAATTTTCTGAGGAACCTCCAGACTGATTTCCAGAATGGTTGTACCAGTCTGCAATCCCACCAACAATAGAGGAGTGTTCCTCTTTCTCCACATCCTCGCCAGCATCTGCTGTTACCTGAGTTTTTGATCTTAGCCATTCTCACTGGTGTGAGGTGAAATCTCAGTGTTGTTTTGATTTGCATTTCCCTTATGACTAAAGATGTTGAACATTTCTTTAGGTATTTCTCAGCCATTCGGCATTCCTCAGCTGTGAATTCTTTGTTTAGCTCTGAACCCCATTTTTTAATAGGGTTATGTGTCTCCCTGTGGTCTAACTTCTTGAGTTCTTTGTTTGTTTTGGATATAAGGCCTCTATCTGTTGTAGGATTGGTAAAGATCTTTTCCCAATCGGTTGGTTGCCGTTTTGTCCTAACCACAGTGTCCTTTGCCTTACAGAAGCTTTGCAGTTTTATGAGATCCCATTTGTCGATTCTTGATCTTAGAGCATAAGCCATTGGTGTTCTGTTCAGGAAATCTTTTCCAGTGCCCATGTGTTCCAGATGCTTCCCTAGTTTTTCTTCTATTAGTTTGAGTGTGTCTGGTTTGATGTGGAGGTCCTTGATCCACTTGGACTTAAGCTTTGTACAAGGTGATAAGCATGGATCGATCTGCATTCTTCTACATGTTGACCTCCAGTTGAACCAGCACCATTTGCTGAAAATGCTATCTTTTTTCCATTGGATGGTTTTGGCTCCTTTGTCAAAAATCAAGTGACCATAGGTGTGTGGGTTCATTTCTGGGTCTTCAATTCTATTCCATTGGTCTATCTGTCTGTCTCTGTACCAATACCATGCAGTTTTTATCACTATTGCTCTGTAATACTGCTTGAGTTCAGGGATAGTGATTCCCCCTGAAGTCCTTTTATTGTTGAGGATAGTTTTAGCTATCCTGGGTTTTTTGTTATTCCAGATGAATTTGCAAATTGTTCTGTCTAACTCTTTGAAGAATTGGATTGGTATTTTGATGGGGATTGCATTGAATCTGTAGAGTGCTTTTGGTAAAATGGCCAGTTTTACTCTATTTATCCTGCCAATCCATGAGCATGGGAGATCTTTCCATCTTCTGAGGACTTCTTAATTTTCTTTCTTCAGAGTCTTGAAGTTCTTATTGTACAAATCTTTTACTTGCTTGGTTAAAGTCACACCGAGGTACTTTATATTATTTGGGTCTATTATGAAGGGTGTCGTTTCCCTAATTTCTTTCTCAACTTGATTCTCTTTTGTGAAGAGGAAGGCTACTCATTTGTTTGAGTTAATTTTATACCCAGCCACTTTGCTGAAGTTGTTTATCAGCTTTAGTAGTTCTCTGGTGGAACTTTTGGGATCACTTAAATATACATCATATCATCTGCAAATAGTGATATTTTGACTTCTTCTTTTCCATTCTGTATCCCTTTGACCTCCTTTTGTTGTCTGATTGCTCTGGTTAGAACTTCAAGAACTATATTGAATAAGTAGGAAGAGAGTGGGCAGCCTTGTCTAGTCCCTTATTTTAGTGGGATTGCTTCAAGTTTCTCTCCATTTAATTTAATGTTAGCAACTGGTTTGCCGTATATGGCTTTTACTATGTTTAGGTATGGGCCTTGAATTCCTATTCTTTCCAGGACTTTTATCAAGAAGGGTGTTTAATTTTGTCAAATGCTTTCTCAGCATCTAATGAAATGATCATGTGGTTTTGTTCTTTCAGTTTGTTTATATAATGGATCACGTTGATGATTTTCCTTATATTAAACCATCCCTGCATGCCTGGGATGAAGCCTACTTGATCATGGTGGATGATTGTTTTGATGTGCTCTTGGATTCAGTTTGCCAGAATTTTATTGAGTATTTTTGCGTGGATATTCATAAGGGAAATTGGTCTGAAGTTCTCTTTCTTTGTTGGGTCTTTGTGTGGTTTATGTATAAGAGTAATTGTGGCTTCATGGAAGGAATTTGGTAGTGCTCCGTAAGTTTCAATTTTGTGGAATAGTTTGGGTAATATTGGTATGAGGTCTTCTATGAAGGTCTGATAGAATTCTTCACTAAACCCGTCTGGACCTGGTTTTTGGTTGAGAGACCTTTAATGACTGCTTCTATTTCCTTAGGAGTTATGGGGTTGTTTAACTGGTTTATCTGTTCCTGATTTAACTTTGGTATCTGGTATCTGTCTAGGAAATTGTCCATTTCCTGCAGATTTTCAAGATTTGTTGAATATAGGCTTTTGTAGTAAGATCTGATGATTTTTTGAATTTCCTCTGAATCTGTAGTTATGTCTCCCTTTTCATTTCTGATTTTGTTAATTTGGACACACTCTCTGGGTCCTCTCGTTAGTCTGGCTAAGCATTTATTTATCTTGTTGATTTTCTCAAAGAACCAACTTTTGGTTCTGTTGATTCTTCCTATGGTCCTTTTTGTTTCTACTTGGTTGATTTCAGCTCTGAGTTTGATTATTTCCTGCCTTCTGCTCCTCCTGGGTGTATTTGCTTCTTTTTGTTCTAGAGCTTTTAGGTGTGCTGTCAAGCTGCTGACATATGCTCTTTCCTGTTTCTTTCTGCAGGCACTCAGTGCTATGAGTTTTCCTCTTAGCACAGCTTTCATTGTGTCCCATAAGTTTGGGTGTGTTGTACCTTCATTTTCATTAAATTCTAAAAAGTCTTTAATTTCTTTCTTCATTTCTTCCTTGACCAGGTTATCATTGAGTAGAGCATTATTCAATTTCCATGTATATGTGGGCATTCTTCCCTTATTGTTATTGAAGACCAGTTTTAGGCCGTGGTGGTCCAATAGCATGCATGGGATTATTTCTATCTTTCTGTACCTGTTGAGGCCCGTTTTTTTGACCAATTATATGGTCAATTTTGGAGAAAGTACCATGAGGAGCTGAGAAGAAGGTATATCCTTTTGCTTTAGGGTAGAATGTTCTATTAATATCTGTTAAGTCCATTTGGCTCATGACTTCTCTTAGTCTGTCTACGTCTCTGTTTAATTTCTGTTTCCATGAAATGTCCATTGATGAGAGTGGGGTGTTGAAGTCTCCTACTATTATTGTGTGAGGTGCAATGTGTGTTTTGAGCTTCAGTAAGGTTTCTTTTACGTATGTAGGTGCCCTTGTATTTGGGACATAGATATTTAGAATTGAGAGTTCATCTTGGTGGATTTTTCCTTTGATGAATATGAATTGTCCTTCCTTATCTTTTTTGATGACTTTTAGTTGAAAGTTGATTTTATTTGATATTAGAATGGCTACTCCAGCTTGCTTCTTCTGACCATTTGCTTGGAAAGGTGTTTTCCAACCTTTCACTCTGAGGTAGTGTCTGTCTTTGTCTCTGAGGTGTGTTTCCTGTAGGCACCAGAATGCAGGGTCCTCGTTGCGTATCCAGTTTGTTAATCTATATCTTTTTATTGGGGAGTTGAGGCCATTGATATTGAGAGATATTAAGGAATAGTGATTATTGCTTCCTGTTATATTCATATTTGGATGTGAGGTTATGTTTGTGTACTTTTCGTCTCTTTGTTTTGTTGCCAAGATGATTAGTTTCTTGCTTCTTCTAGGGTATAGCTTGCCTCCTTATGTTGGACTTTACCATTTATTATCCTTTGTAGTGCTGAATTTGTAGAAAGATATTGTGTAAATTTGGTTTTGTCATGGAATATCTTGGTTTCTCCATCTATGTTAATTGAGAGTTTTGCTGGATACAGTAACCTGGGCTGGCATTTGTGTTCTCTTTTGGTCTGTATGACATCTGTCCAGGATCTTCTGGCTTTCATAGTTTCTGGCAAAAGTCTGGTGTAATTCTGATAGGTCTGCCTTTATATGTTACTTGTCATTTTTCCCTTACTGCTTTTAATATTCTTTCTTTATTTTGTGCGTTTGGTGTTTTGACAATTATGTGACGGGAGGTGTTTCTTTTCTGGTCCAATCTATTTGTAGTTCTGTAGGCTTCTTGTATGCCTATGGGTATCTCTTTTTTTTTAGGTTAGGGAAGTTTTCTTCTATGATTTTGTTGAAGATATTTACTAGTCTTTCGAGCTGGGAGTCTTCACTCTCTTCTATACCTATTATCCTTAGGTTTGATCTTCTCATTGAGTCCTGGATTTCCTGTATGTTTTGGACCAGTAGCTTTTTCTGCTTTACATTATCTTTGACAGTTGAGTCAATGATTTCTATGGAATCTTCTGCTCCTGAGATTCTCTCTTCCACCTCTTGTATTCTGTTGGTGAAGCTCGTATCTACAGCTCCTTGTCTCTTCTTTTGGTTTTCTATATCCTGGGTTGTTTCCATGTGTTCTTTCTTGATTGCTTCTATTTCCATTTTTAATTCCTTCAATTGTTTGATTGTGTTTTCCTGGAATTCTTTCAGGGATTTTTGTGACTCCTCTCTATGAGCTTCTACTTGTTTATTTATGATTTCCTGGAATTCTTTCAGGGATTTTTGTGATTCCTCTCTGTAGGCTTCTACTTGTTCTCTAAGGGATTTCTTCACGTCTTTCTTGAAGTCCTCCAGCATCATGATCAAATATGATTTTGAAGCTAGATCTTGGTTTTCTGGTGTGTTTGGATATTCCGTGTTTGCTTTGGTGGGAGAATTGGGCTCAGATGATGCCATGTAGTCTTGGATTCTGTTGCTTGGGTTCCTGTGCTTGCCTCTCACCATCACATTATCTCTAGTGAAATGACAGTGGCTAGATTGTCCTCTAAGCCTGTGTGTCAGGAGTGTTGTAGACCTGTTTTCCTGTTTTCTTTCAGCCAGTTATAGGGACAGAGTGTTCTGCTTTCAGGCATGTATTTTTTCCTATCTACAGGCCTTCAGCTGTTCCTGTGGGCCTGTGTCTGGTGTTTACCAGGCAGGTCACTTGCAGCAAAAAAGTTGGTCTTACCTGTGGTCCTGGGGCTCAAGTTTGCTTGTGGGGTGCTGCCTACGAGCTCTCCGCAGTGGCAGCAACCAGGAAGATCTGCGCCGCAGTTTCCGGGAGCCTCAGCGCACCAGGGCGCCAGATGGCGTTTGGTGTTTTCCTCTGGCGTCAGAGATGTGTTCAGAGTGCAGTCTCTTCTGGTTTCCCAGGCGTGTCTGCCTCTCTTTAGGTTTAGCTCTCCCTCCCACGGGATTTGGGTGCAGAGAACTGTTTATCTGGTCTGTCCTTGCAGGTTCTGGTGGTGTCTCAGGCGCAGGGGTCCTCGATTTGTGATTTTTTTTTCCTGTAAGGTAGTCTTCTCATGCTTAGGAGAAATAAACAGCAGTTGAGCAATGTGGCTTATAAAATCACCAACCAAAATTAATGCAATGAAAAAAAAAAACAAGGACAGCACAGGGTGCTTTATGAGGGACTAGGATGCATGTTTATAGCATGTGAGATGGAACCCAGAGTCAGCACTTTGCCCCGTGTAGCCTGAGCTGGTAATGTGCAGAGTAGGAAGTTCATGTGTCTTCAGCTTAATGTGTGTATAGTACTCACAGATTACACATAAACAACGTGAAAGCATTGATCTGGGTATCATAGAAAAAAATGTTATCAAGGAAGGGAGTTTGCAAATGGAAAGCCTCACATTATGGGGACAACTATAATATCAGTGACAGGAAATGAATTAAAGAGGTTGACTATGATCCACCTTTCTGTGTAACCCATTCTTAGCTTTCTTGTTTCGATTCCTGGGGCTACATGAGAAGGTTTGAAATCTGAATTTCCTATATGTCTTATAAACATTTTCTGAGAGTCACTGATTCCCATTCCCTAAGGTGTTCCCACCATTCACTCAATTGTATCTTAGCACAAGATGGGTTGTGATTTGTGGAGGGGTTGATGGAACATTGATGAATCTGTAATGACTCCTTGTGCTGCATTCACTGCTCTGGCCACTGTGCGATACATGACCAAGTAGTAGCCAAATGCAGCAAAGACCTTTATTTGGGATGTAGTCCTTTGGATATTCATGGTCTTTACCATTTGCTTTGCTTTGCCAATTCTGCGGTTCTTTCTAACTTTTGTATAAAGCTATTTTTTCTTTTGTCTCCTGTTTTACCAGATAAAATAACATTTATTTCATACCATAAATACTTAACTCATTTTCTTTCTACACAAAGTACTGAAAATATGAAATTGGGTATGATATTTGGGAACCTCCTGGCTTATTGTAGGCCAAGCCTAGTGTGTTTAGTAATACCAAGCTGGAGAGAAAACTGTAGCTAAATTTATTCATTACTTATACAAAGCCGTTTTCTTGTGTTTTGCCTTCTTGGCAGCATCTGTGTTCCTTATTGTCTGTTCCTTCCCTGTAGGTAAGTATTTGGATCAGGAAACAAGCTTCAACACCCAACAGCTCCTCAGGTGTGTTGCAGGAGCAATACTGAAGTTATTTTGCATATTCAAAGGCATGCTTTCTGCTACCAAGAGTAGCTCTCAAGATATATTACTTTGCTTAGTTGTGGATTCTTAGCTACTAATCTTCAATGCATAGTTCACTGTCCAATCACTGCAAACCCCTCCGAGATGCAACAGCACAGTGAGTGGAACAAAAGGATTTGAGCCATAGCATTGGCTGCAGCTACGTTCTGCCTGCAATGACACAGCACAGCCTCTGACTCATATTCGCCATTTTCCCTCCACTACTAACAAGAATGAGGGGATGTCTTGCTGGACTCTATAACTGTATGTGCGTAGGAACTGAAGTAATATGCTTTTTCTCTTTAATGCAAATGACACCTATGTATCATAATTTTGTATTATACAGAGGGAACAAGTGTTCATGTATTTTAACCCATAGCCCCTTCCTTCTCTGTGGCAGACATTTACTAGATGTTTTTATTTTGCTTTTTTCTGACTTGTGCATGTATGGATCTTGTTTATTACAAGTTCAAACTTCTGCTCTGGCATGAGTTATGAGGATTAGTGGTTTTACGTTAGAAATATGAGGTGATGCATGCATAATGAATTTTTGCATGAACCATGAATTTGTGTTGCAGGTAAGTCATGTCAGGTCCCAGATGCAAGTTCTTTTCACAATACGATCATTAAATACTTTACCGCGATGCTCAAGAGCTCATTTAGTTTCTCTTATGTGTCATATTGAAATTTTATAATTTGTGATGAACGAATTGTAACCTTAACATTTCACCAGATTGGAACACAGATTATCTCTACCACTTTTGTTATGAAGTGATTTTAATTTGTTTCAAGTGAATAATTGTCCCTTTTCTGGGCTCATCTAGTGCCATGTGGAATTCTGTTCCTTGCAGCTGTTCCCAAGTATAAAATTCAGCATTCATCACATCCATCTTAAACTACAACTGAACACAGAATAATTTTTGCATTAGCTTATGATTTAGGATTTTTCATTGAAGTAACTTAATCAAAATATGTCCACTGGCTCTGTCTCTGGGGTCCTATCATCAGGGGGAGGGGCCACTTGTTATTCCCGATTACAGCTGCATGATACGATTTTGATTGTTATGCTAGATATCACACTACATATTCGACCTCAAGATCACATTCATGGTGTTTTCTGAGCCTTCAAGGATCCGTTGCCCACTCATGTTATATGTCAATTATAGTCCATTGCTTGTGATTTGGGTACTGAGCTGATAGGGGAACTCCTGTTTGAGGCACTGTCCAATTGAAGGATAGCAGAAGACATACTAGACTTTCAATGCCCCTTAAAGCTTATCAGGAGCCACAAGTTTGCTTGTTTGTTGTAAGTTGCATTTTAATCAGATCATGTGACTGAGAATGGTCCTAGTAGGGCAGATAATTACAGTAATTCTATCAAAAGAACCACATTTCTTTGGAAAGAACAATACATTCAACATAAATATCTTGCTTGGACACAGGCATTCATTTATCTACATTTGTCTCCCCAATGTAGCTCTGTCTTCCAAGAGAAAAAAACAACAGTGTCATCCAGTCGGGCTCAAAGGCCAGAACTCCATGGCAGGATGGGCAAGTGTCAGCCTTATGCTTCTTGAACTAAGACATGTGAAATCATCCCTTTTTCCTTTACGTTCCTCTGCAAACATTGAGTAGTGACTCTGCACTAAAGTCCTTGGGAAAGAAGAATAGGAGGATGCTGAAGCACTGAGATTAGCAGTTCTCTGCTTCCGTAGGTTATGTCTAGGAGGACTTCTAACACAAAGCCGAGGTGCATATCTCAATTGGGTTCCAGTTCATGCTTTCTGTGGCTCTTGAGACTTCTGCCTTCGCTCGCTGGGAGATCTTTCCATTTTTATTTATCTTCTTTTGCCATATATGAAGAATAAATTGAAATATCTGGGCTAGCTAAGAACCTCAAACCCTGCTTTTTACATTATACAGGCTTATTTTCCCTAATGGCTGAACTGATTTTTATTTTAAACCAACAGTGTTCAAGGATTTCTTTTCTCCATGTGGGGCACACAATGACAATGTAATGTAAGGAAAGGTGTTAAATACTTAGTCTAATCAACATACTTGGCCTTTAATACTTGCTTTTTGTGGTGAGAACCTTTGAAAATTAGTCTTAGAAATTTCAAAATGTACTAACCACCACTAACTGCACTGGCCATGTTGTATATAGATCTAGATAAGAATCTTCAAACATTTCTTTCTTCTAGCTAGACTTGTGTCACTTCAACTTACTTATTTTTAAAATTAGCATGTAAAATTGACAACTTGCATTATTATTTTTGAATAAATGGTTTGTGTTGAGGCTCCTACCTGTTCTCCTCTCCACCCATGGTTGCTTCCTCCCCAGGGTCATCCATTGTACTTACAGTTGCAAATTGCTCTACTGCCCTCTTTTAAACCTCTCCTTCCTTCTTGAAGGCTACTTTCTCCCCTGTCATGGTCCCTTTGCTAGTGTCATTACCTAAACGCTTACTCCCAGACACATATATTAAAATTAAAATTAAATTTAGGATCTATATGAGAGAGAAAATGGGGAACATTTACTTGTGTCCTATCAATTTGCCTGGAAATATTGTGATTTCTTTACAACTGGACGAACATCTCATTACATGCCTACCACATTTCCTTTTTCTATTTATCTGTAGCTGGACATCGGTGCTGATTCAGTGTCCTTGTATGATGACTAGTCAGCAACACAGTGCAGCAGCATCTCCCAGATAGGATATAGAGTGGTTTGGAGCATACGCTCAAGAGTGTGTTAAGTCATGTGGTTGGTGTCTCATTAGCTTCTTAAGAACGTCTGCACTAGACCGACAGGAGCCGGATGTAGATCGCTCCTGAGAGACACAGCCAGAATACAGCAAATACAGAGGCGAATGCCAGCAGCAAACCACCGAACTGAGAATAGGTCCCCCGTTGAAGGAATCAGAGAAAGAACTGGAAGAGCTTGAAGGTGCTCGAGCCCCCAAAAGTACAACAATGTCAAGCAACCAGAGCTTCCAGGGACTAAGCCACTACCTAAAGACTATACATGGACTGACCCTGGACTCTGTCCCCATAGGTAGCAATGAATATCCTAGTAAGAGCACCAGTGGAAGGGGAAGCCCTGGGTCCTGCTAAGACTGAACCCCCAGTGAACTAGACTATGCGGGGAGGGTGGCAATGGGGGGAGGTTTGGGAGGGGAACACCCACAAGGAAGGGGAGGGGGGAGGGTGATGTCTGTCCGGAAACCGGGAAAGGGAATAACACTTGAAATGTATATAAGAAATACTCAAGATAATAAAAAAAAATAAAAAAAAAAAAAGAACGTCTGCACTAATTTCTATAGTGATGGCACAAAATACCAGTAAAGCTCCCTTCCCCACACCTGCATAGCATTTGTTGTCATTCCTTTTTCTTTTCTTTCTTTTTTTTTTTTTTTTTTTTTTTTTTTTTGATGATCAGCATTCTGACTGAGATGAGCTGGAATCTTAAAGTAGTATTTTTTTTTCTTTTTTAATTCATTCTATGTAAGTTTCAGAACATGTGCCCCAGTTCCATTCATCCCCGAGTCCCCTCATACCTGTTCTCCACCCATGCAACCTATCCTACCAACACACACACACACACACACACACACACACACACACAAAACAAAGCACAGAAAACACCTCATTGTGGATGCTGTAGTGAGTTACAGTGTGTCCCACAATATACCCCTCTGTCCATACACTTGAATGTCCATATAAATCATTGGTCTGGTCTGAGGTCTCTGGCTTCTGTGATATCATCGATATTGCCTCCTCATTGGAACTCCTCCCAGTTATCCTGCTTTTGCCATATATTATGGAGATCCTGCAGCTTTGGATCAGCGGGACCAGCCCTTTCACACACCTTAAAAATTAACAGATGATATAGATTTTACCTGGGCCAACTCAAAGCCCTGCCTCTGGGCCTGGTGGTAGTTGAGGTGTTCACCCTGCTGGCTCTCCCTCATCCATATCATCAGGACGAGTGCTTCAGCACTGCTTCAGCTAGGCTGTCTGTTGCCACCATCAGTAGGAGGCAGGGGCAGCCCTCCTGCTCTTGTGCCCTTGGGGCTGGCTCACCTGCACCAAGCCTCCAGAGCCAGCTCCGTTGTGCTGCCCAGTTCAAGTGTGGGGCTCACTCTCTCAATGCTACAGCCAGCAAGTGGGTGGGCCAGCTTTCCTGTTCTCTTTTCTTACACCTTGGGGGTGGCCCACCCATGCCTTCACCATTAGGGCCTGCCCCACTGTGTTGCCCAGGCCACTGTGTTGGCCTGCTCTCCCACCTGCTCTCCTGCCCTTATAACCTTGAGGCCAGCTCTTCCAATTATCGTAGATGATGAGGGGGGAGGGCATCATCCCTACACCCAAGCCACCTCATGTTAAATAAGTGCTGGCCAGCTGTCCTTTGCTTCCTCTGGAGTGGGTACCTGTGCTACCCAGGTGCCAAGCCTTCTTTCCAGAGTGCTGCTCTTATGACCTCATGGTTAGCTCTCTTGACTCTTGAAGGGGGCAAGAGGGGAGGGGAAAGGGCATCACTCCTGTGCCTATGCAACCTCCTGGCAGTGGAGTGGCACTGCTGGCACTCCTGCGCTCTCATCCTCAGGGCTGAAACACCTATACCTGCACCCACACCCCTATTACCAGAGCCAGCTCCAATGCGCTGCCCAGCTGCGGCACAGGGCCTGCTCTCTGCACTGCTCTCACTTGTCAAAGGTGAGGCTACCTCTCCAGACTGCCACAGCCAGTAAGGGACTGGGCCAGTTCCGGGTAGGCCTTGGGCATCCACGTGGTCCCCGGCAGTTGCCAAGACCAGGGAGTTCCCATGGTCTCTAGTGGTAATATGAAGCTTGGGCATTGGCAATGACATTGACCTCTGCTGCTACATAGCCATGGACCCAGACATGGCCTTCAGGGGAAGCAATGGTTCGGACTTCTCCATGACCACAAATGACTGGGCTGGCTACTCATGACAGGCTGTTTCTCTCTTCCCCTGGGACTCCAATTCCATCCCCCTTCACAGTGCTCAAACTGTTCTGCTTCTTTTTCTCTCCCATCTGTCCATCACACTCATGCACATTGTAATCGATCTCACTGCACGGCAGTCGGCAGATCTCTGGATCTGTCCTGTCTTCACGTTTAACCTCTGCTGCCATCAGCACAGCCCTGAGACGCTGTGATGCCCTCTTGTTGCCCTGTCACCACCTAAGCACAGCATCAACGTCTTTTTTTAAATTTGCATTTAGCTGATGGTTTAGGACATGGAGTACTTTATAAAAACATTTTTTTGGTCATTTCTGCTTCTTTTGAGGCCAGTCTATTCAGTTCATTACTCCATATATTGACTAGAATATTTTTGGATATTTTATCTTGTTACTTCTGTGTACATTCTGGTTACTAACTCAGTATCTGAATTATAATTCCCAACAGCTTTCTTCCACTGTGTGGGGTGTCTTTTCACCCTGCTGATTAGTTCTTTTACTCCGAAGAAGCATCTTTAATTTTGTACAGATCCATCTGTCAATTCTTGGCATTATTTTCTGTCTGAATGAAATCGTTCTCCAAAAGGTTTTGCTGTAGATTAAGGTCTTTGTTCCACTTTGAATAGATGTTTGTGGAGGGTTAGGAATGAGGAAATATGAGGGCTCTCTTTTTCTAGTGTATGTTGTTAGAACAAGTGTAAAATAAACTTAGCTGACTGTGGCCGTGTAGTTCATTTCTGGATCTTCTCTTCTGCTCCACTGGTTTAAACATCTAATTTGGTGTTCTTCTATGTTGTCTTTGTTACTCTAGTTCTGTGGTAGAATTTGAAGGCAGATATTGTGACAACAGCAGCAGTGGTTATGTTTATGCTTTGGTGATTTGGAGGATTTTATATTTCATCAGAAGCTTAGAATACTCACAGTCCCACACCACCAGTTTTGTAAAGAATAGAATGGAATTTTGGTGGGGACCATGTTGAATCTGGAGATTACTTGTGGCGGTATAACCATTCTCACAATATTATCTTTGTTGATTATTGTCTGGTATCTTTCTTTTACTGTTCCTATTTTGTTTTTCTTTTATAGGTTTAAATTTCTTTACTAGAGGCCCTTCTTTTTCTTGGTTAGATTTATTTCTAGAAATTTTGTTTTAAATTTTGGGGCTATTGTGAGAACATTATGTTTCCTAATTTCTTTCTTAGCAAATTCACTATTGGTATACATAAAAGCTACTGGTTTTTCAATGTTGATTTTTGTATCCTGCTGCATTGATGAAAACCTTTATCAGATATAAGAGTTCTCTAGAGTCTGTAGGCTTCTAAAATATGGACTCATACTTCCTGAATATGGATAACTTTACTTCTTTTCCTCTGTATCTCTTATATTCCCTTCTTCTGGGCTTTTTTTTTCTAGCTAAGATTTCAAGCACTGTATAGTGTAAGAGTAGAGAGCATTGACACCTTTGTATCCTTTCATATTTAGAGAATATGTCTTTTTTAAATTTCTCCATGTCAGCTACATGTTTGCCTTATATAGCCTTTAATTGAACTTTGTTCAATTTATTACATTTATTCCTGTGTGTGTGTGCATGTGTGTGTGTGTGTGTGCGTGTGTGTGTGTGTGTGTTACAAACACATGCTTCCATGCACCGACCATACTGTACATGTGTTGATCAGAGAACCATGTTTTGTAGTCTATTCATTCCTTCTACTTTGTTGAGACAAGGACTCTCTCACTGTTTTTATTGTCCTATGTACTCCAAGCTAGCTGACCTGCAAGTGTCTAGCTGATTCTTCTGTCTCTGCCTGACAAGTTGCTGGGATTACAGATATTTTTGTTGTGGTGGTTTATGTGGATTCTGTGTATAGAACTTAGTCATCTTGGTTTTGCAGCAAGTTTGAAAGCAATGAGCCATCTCCTGGCTAGACATATCCTTTATTATGCTGAATCATATTCAGCTATTTCTACCTTCATCTGGATTTTTATTATGAAGTCATGCCAAATTTCATCAAACTACATTTTTGCATCTATTAATATGATACTATAATTTATATATTTAAGTCCATGTTGATTATATATTTGCTTTATCTGCATATTTTAAGCCACCCTTTTATCTCTATGAAGAAATGTAATTGTAACAAGATCTTAATGTGCTTTTGAGAAGTGTGCTGGCTAGTTTTCTGTCACCTTGACACAAGTTAGAGTCATCATCGAGAAAGGAACCTTAATTGAGAAAATACCTATATAACACTGGGCTCTGTGTGTGTTATTAGTGTGTGATGTGGGAGCACTCAGCCCTTTGTGGGTGGTGCCACCCCTAGACTGGTGGTCCTGGGTTCTATAAGAAAGCACGCTGATCATACCATGGGAAACAAATCAGTAAGCAGCACCCCTCTATGACCTCTGGGTCAGCTCCTGCTTCCAGTTTCCTGCCTTAACTATTTTGTTGATAAATTATGCATAAAACAGTGAGTAAAATAAACCCCTTTCACTTTAAGTTGCTTTTGAGCAAAGTGTTTCACCATATCAATACCCTTCCTTTGCCATCAAGTATTTTGTTGAGAATTTTTGCACATATGTTCATGAGAGAAATTGTCGTCATCGTTGTCATCGTCATCATTGTCGTCATCGTCTTCGTCATCGTCGTTGTTATTGCCATTGTGTCCTTATACAATTGGTATTAGGGTATTATTGACTTTATCAATGAATTTTATAGTGTTCCTTCCTTTTCTATTTTGTGTATCAGTATAAGAAGTATTGTTATTAGTTCTTCTTTGAAAATTTCATATAAATAAGGAGTGTTTCTGCCCTATTCTGGATTTTCCATTATGTAGGAATTTTTCATTAGTGCTTCAACTTTCTTGATTTTATAGATCTTTTAACTTAGTTCTATCTTCCTAATTCATTTCTGATATAAGTGTTTAGGAATATATTTGTTTATTCTGGATTACCTAGCATTTTGGAATCTAAGTTGTATGTGCAGTGTATTCATGTATAAGTATGTAAGCACCCATTTATGTTGGGATGACGCATGTATGCATGTATATGAACATGTGGAGGTCAGAGGACAACCTCTGTTCTCATTCCTCAGGTGATGGTTACCTTGATTTTGTAGACAGAATCTCTCAATGGTCTGCACTTTGTCCCAGGTAAGCAAATCCAAGGTGTGCCCCACTGGTAGAGTGATTACAAGTGCGTGGTAGCACACTTGATTTTAGTCTGTAGTTTCTAGGGGGCTGATTTCAGGACCTTGTGCTAACACTTTGTTAACCCAGCTACCAATCCAACCTGGAATAATTTCAGTGTATTCCATAATAATCTTCTAGATTTTACTGGGAAGTCTTGTAACAATTCCCTTTTCATGTATAATTTTATTAATTTATGTCATTTTGGTTTCCTAGGGACTTGTTAACAATTTTATTATTATTAAATAATAATTGTTATCTCTGACTAGTTCTCTGTGTTGTTGTAAAATTCGTCATTGGTTTCTGAACTAAATTTAATTATTACTTGCTATTAAATAGATTTAGATTTGACTTTGCATTTTTATTATTTTTTAAAAGAAATATAGAGTGCATTTGCAGTTAATTTATCTGAGCTATAGATGATTTTTAATGTGAACATTGCAGCTCTTAGAATTGCCCTAGCTGTATCCTAGAGGTTCATATGAATCCACATATTATTTCTACTTTCTTTTAGAAGTTTTAGAATTTCTTTCATGATTTCCTCACTGCTTCACTGTTAACTCCAAAGAATGTTGCAAGTCTTAAAGTACTTGCTTTGTTTCTGTGAATTATTTTCCTATTGATGTCTGTCTGTTTTTATATTTGTTTGCTTACTATAGTCTGATAAAGTACAAGGAATTATTTCAATATTTTTATGATTGTTTAAGTTTATTTGTGGCTTACAATGTAATAGATTTTAGAGATGATTCTATGAGTTGTTGAGAAGAAACTATGTTCTCTATCTGCTGGGTATAATATTCTATAGATATGTGCTAAGTACTGTTGGTTTATGATAACATTTAGTTGTGAAGTTTCTTGATTATTTGAGTTTAAGGCTCCCACTACTAAAGTATCAGGACCTGTAAACTTTCATACCTTTTTGTGTTTATTTTATGAAATTGAAAACTCCAGGATTTGATTCATAACTATTTAAGATTACACTGCTTGATAAATTGTTCTCTTGTAAAATATATTCTGACTTTCTGCAACTCTTTTAACATGTTTTGTTTGAAGTCTACTTCATCAGATGTAAGAATTGCTACACCAGATTGTTTAGCTTTTGTTTTCCTTGTCACTTAGTTTATGTCTGTTGCCTTTAAGATTTTGAATATGTTTTTGCCCATGAGTTGTTTTGTGATATTCTCTCTCTCTCTCTCTCTCTCTCTCTCTCTCAAATCTATTTACTCATTTTGTAGCTTTTAGTTGTTGAGTGGGCAGCTCTTCTTTTGAGTTTTGTTGTTGCTTAAAATTATTATTCATGGAACTGACCTGGTCCCACAGCTCTGTACCCAAATCCCATGGGGGAGACAGCTCGACTCTTAGAAGTGCAGACAATACTGAGAACTCAGGGGAGACTGCTACTTCTGTTCACATTCCAGGCCCAAGGGGAACCTGCCTAATGCCCTCTGGATATAGGGACATAGGAGCAGTCAGGAGCAGGACACTTCAGGTTTGTGACTGCACCAAGAACTGAAAGCCAGTCACCAGGAGTGTCAACACACCTGAGAGCAGAGGTAAGATCAACTCTTCTGCTCCAAGCAACCCACCTGGTGGCCTCAGGACACACAAAGTCAGAAGTCATCTGGGACAGGACACTTCTGGTTTCTGCCTGAACCCTGAGCTGAACTGCTCCCAAATCTCATGGGAGAGAGAGCTGGACTCTCAGAAGTGTGGACACTCCTGAGATCTCAGAGGGGACTGCCACTTCTCCTCGCATTCCTGGCCCAATAGAAACCTGTCTATTGCCTGCTAGATACTGGAACCTAGGAGCGGTTAGCATTCCTGCCTGTTCCTAGAGCTGAAAGCCAGTCACCTGGAGATCTGATACACCTGAGAGCAGAGGTAAGGCCAAATCTTCTGCTCCAAGCAACCAGCTTGGAGGCTTCAGGTCACAAAAACCCAGGAGCAGCCTTCCCTTCCCAGATCCAGTCTATAGGAGTGCTGAAACACAGGCTGACAAGAGGGTTAAACTACTGTCAGAGATAGCAAGGCCAGCTAACACCAGAGACAACCTGATGGCAAGAAGCAAACGCAGGAAACTGAGCAACAGAAACCAATACTACTTGGCAACATCAGAGTCCAGTTCTCCCACCAAACCAAATACTGGATATTCAAACATACCAGAAAAGCAAAATTCCTCCCATCACATAATAGTCAAAACACCAAATGTACAAAACAAAAAAGAATATTGAAAGCAGTAAGGGAAAAAGGTCACATAACATATAAAGGTAGACCTATCAGAATTACACCAGACTTCTCACCAGAGACTATGAAAGCCCAAAGATCCTTGGAAGATGTCATACAGACCATAAGAGAACACAAATGACAGCCCAGGCTACTCTATTCAGCAAAACTCTCAATTAATATAGATGGACAGAACAAGATATTCTATGACAAAACCAAATTCACACAATATTTTTCTACAAATCCAGCCCTACAAAGGATAATAGATAGAGAAGTCCAACACAAGGAGAGAAACTATACCCTAGAAAAAGCAAGAAAGTAATCTTGCAATGAAAACAAAAGAAGAGAGACACACAAACATAATTCCACCTCTAAGTAAGAAAATAACAGGAGGCAACAATCACTATTCCTTAATATCTCTTGACATCAATGAACTCAATTCCCCAATAAAAAGACACAGATTAACAGTCTCTATATGTAAAGAGGAACCAGCATTTTGCTGCATACAGGAAACACACCTCTGAGACAAAGACAGACACTGCCTCAGATTAAAAGGCAGGAAAACAATTTCCAAGCAAATGGTCCAAAGAAAAAATCCTGAGTAGCCATTCTAATATCAAATAAAATCTACTTTTGACAAAAGGTTATCAAAAAAGATAAGGAAAGACACTTCATATTCATCAAAAGAAAAATCCACCAAGATGAACTCTCAATCCAAAGTATCTATGCTCCAAATGCAAGGGCACCTACATTCATTAAAGAAATCTTGCTAAAGCTCAAATCACACATAGTAGTACCTCACAAAATAATAGTAGGAGATTTTTACACCCCACTCTCATCAATGGACACGTCAGGGAAACAGAAATTAAACATTGATAGAGAAACTAACAGAAGTTCTGAAACAAATAGATTTAGCATATATTTATAGAACATTCTATCCTAAAACACCTCATGGTACCTTCTCCAAAACTGACCATATAATTGGTCACAAAATGGGCATTAACAGATACAGGAAAGTAGAAATAATTCCATGCATCCTATCAGATTACCATGGACTAAGGCTGGTCTTCAGTAACAACAAAAATGACAGAACTCCCACATATACATGGAAGTTGAACAATGCTCTATCCAATGACAACTAGTTCAAGGAAGAAATAAAGAAAAAAATGAAAGACTTCTTAGAATTTAATGAAAATGCAGATATGGGCGGATCCCGGCCCGCAGCAGCTCTCTGCTCCCAGACCCGGTGAGAGAGAGACCCAACCGCCTGGTCAGGTGGGCACTCCTGAGGCTGCAGAGCGGAAGAGACCACCAACACTGCTCACCCCTGCCCACATCCCTGGCCCAAGAGGAAACTGTATAAGGCCTCTGGGCTCCCGTGGGGGAGGGCCCAGGAGCGGCAGGACCCCTGCCAGAGACACCGCCGGACCCTGAAGGAAACAGACCGGATAAACAGTTCTCTGCACCCAAATCCCGTGGGAGGGAGAGCTAAACCTTCAGAGAGGCAGACAGGCCTGGGAAACCAGAAGAGACTGCTCCCTGCACACACATCTCGGACGCCAGAGGAAAAAGCCAAAGACCATCTGGAACCCTGGTGCACTGAAGCTCCCGGAAGGGGCGGCACAGGTCTTCCTGGTTGCTGCCGCTGCAGAGAGCCCCTGGGCAGCACCCCACGAGCGAACTTGAGCCTCGGGATCACAGGTAAGACCAAATTTTCTGCTGCAAGAAAGCTGCCTGGTGAGCTTGGGACACACGGAAGCAGAATTTCTCTAGAACCGGGCACGTTCTGTGTTTACCGGAAGTCCCACACCCGCGGATCCCGGCCCGCAGCAGCTCTCTGCTCCCAGACCCGGTGAGAGAGAGACCCAACCGCCTGGTCAGGTGGGCACTCCTGAGGCTGCAGAGCGGAAGAGACCACCAACACTGCTCACCCCTGCCCACATCCCTGGCCCAAGAGGAAACTGTATAAGGCCTCTGGGCTCCCGTGGGGGAGGGCCCAGGAGCGGCAGGACCCCTGCCAGAGACACCGCTGGACCCTGAAGGAAACAGACCTGATAAACAGTTCTCTGCACCCAAATCCCGTGGGAGGGAGAGCTAAACCTTCAGAGAGGCAGACAGGCCTGGGAAACCAGAAGAGACTGCTCCCTGCACACACATCTCGGACGCCAGAGGAAAAAGCCAAAGACCATCTGGAACCCTGGTGCACTGAAGCTCCCGGAAGGGGCGGCACAGGTCTTCCTGGTTGCTGCCGCTGCAGAGAGCCCCTGGGCAGCACCCCACGAGCAAACCTGAGCCTCGGGACCACAGGTAAGACCAAATTTTCTGCTGCAAGAAAGCTGCCTGGTGAACTCAAGACACAGGCCCACAGGAACAGCTGAAGACCTGTAGAGAGGAAAAACTACACGCCCGAAAGCAGAACACTCTGTCCCCATAACTGACTGAAAGAGAGGAAAACAGGTCTACAGCACTCCTGACACACAGGCTTATAGGACAGTCTAGCCACTGTCAGAAATAGCAGAACAAAGTAACACTAGAGATAATCTGATGGCGAGAGGCAAGCGCAGGAACCCAAGCAACAGAAACCAAGACTACATGCCATCATCGGAGCCCAATTCTCCCACCAAAACAAACATGGAATATCCAAACACACCAGAAAAGCAAGATCTAGTTTCAAAATCATATTTGATCATGATGCTGGAGGACTTCAGGAAAGACCTGAACACACTTAGGGAAGCACAGGAAAACATTAATAAACAAGTAAAAGCCTACAGAGAGGAATCGCAAAAATCCCTGAAAGAATTCCAGGAAAACACAATCAAACAGTTGAAGGAATTAAAAATGGAAATAGAAGCAATCAAGAAAGAACACATGGAAACAACCCTGGATATAGAAAACCAAAAGAAGAGACAAGGAGCTGTAGATACAAGCTTCACCAACAGAATACAAGAGATGGAAGAGAGAATCTCAGGAGCAGAAGATTCCATAGAAATCATTGACTCAACTGTCAAAGATAATGTAAAGCGGAAAAAGCTACTGGTCCAAAACATACAGGAAATCCAGGACTCAATGAGAAGATCAAACCTAAGGATAATAGGTATAGAAGAGAGTGAAGACTCCCAGCTCAAAGGACCAGTAAATATCTTCAACAAAATCATAGAAGAAAACTTCCCTAACCTAAAAAAAGAGATACCCATAGACATACAGGAAGCCTACAGAACTCCAAATAGATTGGACCAGAAAAGAAACACCTCCCGTCACATAATTGTCAAAACACCAAACGCACAAAATAAAGAAAGAATATTAAAAGCAGTAAGGGAAAAAGGTCAAGTAACATATAAAGGGAGACCTATCAGAATCACACCAGACTTCTCGCCAGAAACTATGAAGGCCAGAAGATCCTGGACTGATGTTATACAGACCCTAAGAGAACACAAATGCCAGCCCAGATTACTGTATCCAGCAAAACTCTCAATTAACATTGATGGAGAAACCAAGATATTCCATGACAAAACCAAATTTACACAATATCTTTCTACAAATCCAGCACTACAAAGGATAATAAATGGTAAAGCCCAACATAAGGAGGCAAGCTATACCCTAGAAGAAGCAAGAAACTAATCGTCTTGGCAACAAAACAAAGAGAATGAAAGCACACAAACATAACCTCACATCAAATATGAATATAACGGGAAGCAATAATCACTATTCCTTAATATCTCTCAATATCAATGGCCTCAACTCCCCAATAAAAAGACATAGATTAACAAACTGGATACGCAACGAGGACCCTGCATTCTGCTGCCTACAGGAAACACACCTCAGAGACAAAGACAGACACTATCTCAGAGTGAAAGGCTGGAAAACAACTTTCCAAGCAAATGGTCAGAAGAAGCAAGCTGGAGTAGCCATTCTAATATCAAATAAAATCAATTTCCAACTAAAAGTCATCAAAAAAGATAAGGAAGGACACTTCATATTCATCAAAGGAAAAATCCACCAAGATGAACTCTCAATCCTAAATATCTATGCCCCAAATACAAGGGCACCTACATATGTAAAAGAAACCTTACTAAAGCTCAAAACACACATTGCACCTCACACAATAATAGTGGGAGATTTCAACACCCCACTCTCATCAATGGACAGATCATGGAAACAGAAATTAAACAGTGATGTAGACAGACTAAGAGAAGTCATGAGCCAAATGGACTTAACGGATATTTATAGAACTTTCTATCCTAAAGCAAAAGGATATACCTTCTTCTCAGCTCCTCATGGTACTTTCTCCAAAATTGACCATATAATTGGTCAAAAAACGGGCCTCAAAAGGTACAGAAAGATAGAAATAATCCCATGCGTGCTATCGGACCACCACGGCCTAAAACTGGTCTTCAATAACAATAAGGGAAGAATGCCCACATATACGTGGAAATTGAACAATGCTCTACTCAATGATAACCTGGTCAAGGAAGAAATAAAGAAAGAAATTAAAAACTTTTTAGAATTTAATGAAAATGAAGATACAACATACTCAAACTTATGGGACACAATGAAAGCTGTGCTAAGAGGAAAACTCATAGCGCTGAGTGCCTGCAGAAAGAAACAGGAAAGAGCATATGTCAGCAGCTTGACAGCACACCTAAAAGCTCTAGAACAAAAAGAAGCAAATACACCCAGGAGGAGTAGAAGGCAGGAAATAATCAAACTCAGAGCTGAAATCAACCAAGTAGAAACAAAAAGGACCATAGAAAGAATCAACAGAACCAAAAGTTGGTTCTTTGAGAAAATCAACAAGATAGATAAACCCTTAGCCAGACTAACGAGAGGACACAGAGAGTGTGTCCAAATTAACAAAATCAGAAATGAAAAGGGAGACATAACTACAGATTCGGAGGAAATTCAAAAAATCATCAGATCTTACTATAAAAACCTATATTCAACAAAATTTGAAAATCTTCAGGAAATGGACAATTTCCTAGACAGATACCAGGTATCGAAGTTAAATCAGGAACAGATAAACCAGTTAAACAACCCCATAACTCCTAAGGAAACAGAAGCAGTCATTAAAGGTCTCCCAACCAAAAAGAGCCCAGGTCCAGACGGGTTTAGTGCAGAATTCTATCAAACCTTCATAGAAGACCTCATACCAATATTATCCAAACTATTCCACAAAATTGAAACAGATGGAGCACTACCGAATTCCTTCTATGAAGCCACAATTACTCTTATACCTAAACCACACAAAGACACAACAAAGAAAGAGAACTTCAGACCAATTTCCCTTATGAATATCGACGCAAAAATACTCAATAAAATTCTGGCAAACCGAATTCAAGAGCACATCAAAACAATCATCCACCATGATCAAGTAGGCTTCATCCCAGGCATGCAGGGATGGTTTAATATACGGAAAACCATCAACGTGATCCATTATATAAACAAACTGAAAGAACAGAACCACATGATCATTTCATTAGATGCTGAGAAAGCATTTGACAAAATTCAACACCCCTTCATGATAAAAGTCCTGGAAAGAATAGGAATTCAAGGCCCATACCTAAACATAGTAAAAGCCATATACAGCAAACCAGTTGCTAACATTAAACTAAATGGAGAGAAACTTGAAGCAATCCCACTAAAATCAGGGACTAGACAAGGCTGCCCACTCTCTCCCTACTTATTCAATATAGTTCTTGAAGTTCTAGCCAGAGCAATCAGACAACAAAAGGAGATCAAAGGGATACAGATCGGAAAAGAAGAGGTCAAAATATCACTATTTGCAGATGACATGATAGTATATTTAAGTGATCCCAAAAGTTCCACCAGAGAACTACTAAAGCTGATAAACAACTTCAGCAAAGTGGCTGGGTATAAAATTAACTCAAATAAATCAGTTGCCTTCCTCTATACAAAAGAGAAACAAGCCGAGAAAGAAATTAGGGAAACGACACCCTTCATAATAGACCCAAATAATATAAAGTACCTCGGTGTGACTTTAACCAAGCAAGTAAAAGATCTGTACAATAAGAACTTCAAGACACTGAGGAAAGAAATTGAAGAAGACCTCAGAAGATGGAAAGATCTCCCATGCTCATGGATTGGCAGGATTAATATGGTAAAAATGGCCATTTTACCAAAAGCAATCTACAGATTCAATGCAATCCCCATCAAAATACCAATCCAATTCTTCAAAGAGTTAGACAGAACAATTTGCAAATTCATCTGGAATAACAAAAAACCCAGGATAGCTAAAGCTATCCTCAACAATAAAAGGACTTCAGGGGGAATCACTATCCCTGAACTCAAGCAGTATTACAGAGCAATAGTGATAAAAACTGCATGGTATTGGTACAGAGACAGACAGATAGACCAATGGAATAGAATTGAAGACCCAGAAATGAACCCACACACCTATGGTCACTTGATTTTTGACAAAGGATCCAAAACCATCCAATGGAAAAAAGATAGCATTTTCAGCAAATGGTGCTGGTTCAACTGGAGGGCAACATGTAGAAGAATGCAGATCGATCCATCCTTATCACCCTGTACAAAGCTTAAGTCCAAGTGGATCAAGGACCTCCACATCAAACCAGACACACTCAAACTAATAGAAGAAAAACTAGGGAAGCATCTGGAACACATGGGCACTGGAAAAAATTTCCTGAACAAAACACCAATGGCTTATGCTCTAAGATCAAGAATCGACAAATGGGATCTCATAAAACTGCAAAGCTTCTGTAAGGCAAAGGACACTGTGGTTAGGACAAAACGGCAACCAACAGATTGGGAAAAGATCTTTACCAATCCTACAACAGATAGAGGCCTTATTTCCAAAATATACAAAGAACTCAAGAAGTTAGACCGCAGGGAAACAAATAACCCTATTAAAAAATGGGGTTCAGAGCTAAACAAAGAATTCACAGCTGAGGAATGCCGAATGGCTGAGAAACACCTAAAGAAATGTTCAACATCTTTAGTCATAAGGGAAATGCAAATCAAAACAACCCTGAGATTTCACCTCACACCAGTGCGATTGGCTAAGATCAAAAACTCAGGTGACAGCAGATGCTGGCGAGGATGTGGAGAAAGAGGAACACTCCTCCATTGTTGGTGGGATTGCAGACTGGTAAAACCATTCTGGAAATCAGTCTGGAGGTTCCTCAGAAAATTGGACATTGAACTGCCTGAGGATCCAGCTATACCTCTCTTGGGCATATACCCAAAAGATGCCTCAACATATAAAAGAGACACGTGCTCCACTATATTCATCGCAGCCTTATTTATAATAGCCAGAAAATGGAAAGAACCCAGATGCCCTTCAACAGAGGAATGGATACAGAAAATGTGGTACATCTACACAATGGAATATTACTCAGCTATCAAAAACAACGAGTTTATGAAATTCGTAGGCAAATGGTTGGAACTGGAAAATATCATCCTGAGTGAGCTAACCCAATCACAGAAAGACATACATGGTATGCACTCATTGATAAGTGGCTATTAGCCCAAATGCTTGAATTACCCTAGATCCCTAGAACAAACGAAACTCAAGACGGATGATCAAAATGTGAATGCTTCACTCCTTCTTTAAATGAGGAAAAAGAATACCCTTGGCAGGGAAGGGAGAGGCAAAGATTAAAACAGAGACTGAAGGAACACCCATTCAGAGCCTGCCCCACATGTGGCCCATACATATACAGCCACCCAATTAGACAAGATGGATGAAGCAAAGAAGTGCAGACCGACAGGAGCCGGATGTAGATCGATCCTGAGAGACACAGCCAGAATACAGCAAATATAGAGGCGAATGCCAGCAGCAAACCACTGAACTGAGAATAGGTCCCCTATTGAAGGAATCAGAGAAAGAACTGGAAGAGCTTGAAGGGGCTCGAGACCCCAAAAGTACAACAATGCCAAGCAACCAGAGCTTCCAGGGACTAAGCCACTACCTAAAGACTATACATGGACTGACCCTGGACTCTGACCCCATAGGTAGCAATGAATATCCTAGTAAGAGCACCAGTGGAAGGGGAAGCCCTGGGTCCTGCTAAGACTGAACCCCCAGTGAACTAGTCTATGGGGGGAGGGCGGCAATGGGGGGAGGGTTGGGAGGGGAACACCCATAAGGAAGGGGAGGGGGGAGGGGGATGTTTGCCCGGAAACCGGGAAAGGGAATAACACTCGAAATGTATATAAGAAATACTCAAGTTAATAAAAAAAAAAAAAAAAAAAAAAAAAAAAAAAAAAAAAAAAAAAAAAAAGAAAATGCAGATATGACATAACCAAACTTATGGGACACAATGAAATCTGTACTGAAAGGAAAACTCATAGCTCTGAGTGCCTGCAAATAGGAACAGGAAAGAGCATACATTAGCAGCTTGATAGCACACCTAAAAGCTCTAGAACAAAAAGAAACAAATATACCCAAGAGGAGTAGAAGGCAGGAAATACTCAAACTCAGTGCTGAAATCAACCAAGAAGAAACAAAAAGGACTATACAAAAGAATCAACAAAACCACAGGTCTTCCTGGTTGCTGCCGCTGCAGAGAGCCCCTGGGCAGCACCCCACGAGCGAACCTGAGCCTCGGGACCACAGGTAAGACCAAATTTTCTGCTGCAAGAAAGCTGCCTGGTGAGCTTGGGACACACGGAAGCAGAATTTCTCTAGGACCCGGCACGGTCTGTGTTTACCGGAAGTCCCACACCCGCGGATCCCGGCCCGCAGCAGCTCTCTGCTCCCAGACCCGGTGAGAGAGAGACCCAACCGCCTGGTCAGGTGGGCACTCCTGAGGCTGCAGAACGGAAGAGACCACCAACACTGCTCACCCCTGCCCACATCCCTGGCCCAAGAGGAAACTGTATAAGGCCTCTGGGCTCCCGTGGGGAAGGGCCCAGGAGCGGCAGGACCCCTGTGCCTGAGACACCACCGGAACCTGAAAGAAACAGACCGGATAAACAGTTCTCTGCACCCAAATCCCGTGGGAGGGAGAGCTAAACCTTCAGAGAGGCAGACAAGCCTGGGAAACCAGAAGAGACTGCTCCCTGCACACACATCTCGGACGCCAGAGGAAAAAGCCAAAGACCATCTGGAACCCTGGTGCACTGAAGCTCCCGGAAGGGGCGACACAGGTCTTCCTGGTTGCTGCCGCTGCAGAGAGCCCCTGGGCAGCACCCCACGAGCGAACCTGAGCCTCGGGACCACAGGTAAGACCAAATTTTCTGCTGCAAGAAAGCTGCCTGGTGAACTCAAGACACAGGCCCACAGGAACAGCTGAAGACCTGTAGAGAGGAAAAACTACACGCCCGAAAGCAGAACACACTGTCCCCATAACTGACTGAAAGAGAGGAAAACAGGTCTACAGCACTCCTGACACACAGGCTTATAGGTCAGTCTAGCCACTGTCAGAAATAGCAGAACAAAGTAACACTAGAGATAATCTGATGGCGAGAGGCAAGCGCAGGAACCCAAGCAACAGAAACCAAGACTGCATGCCATCATCGGAGCCCAATTATCCCACCAAAACAAACATGGAATATCCAAACACACCAGAAAAGCAAGATCTAGTTTCAAAATCATATTTGATCATGATGCTGGAGGACTTCAAGAAAGACATGAACACACTTAGGGAAACACAGGAAATCATTAATAAACAAGTAGAAGCCTACAGAGAGGAATGGCAAAAATCCCTGAAAGAATTCCAGGACAACACAATCAAACAGATGAAGGAATTAAAAATGGAAATAGAAGCAATCAAGAAAGAGCACATGGAAACATCCCTGGATATAGAAAACCAAAAGAAGAGACAAGGAGCTGTAGATACAAGCTTCACCAACAGAATACAAGAGATGGAAGAGAGAATCTCAGGAGCAGAAGATTCCATAGAAATCATTGACTCAACTGTCAAAGATAATGTAAAGCGGAAAAAGCTACTGGTCCAAAACATACAGGAAATCCAGGACTCAATGAGAAGATCAAACCTAAGGATAATAGGTATAGAAGAGAGTGAAGACTCCCAGCTCAAAGGACCAGTAAATATCTTCAACAAAATCATAGAAGAAAACTTCCCTAACCTAAAAAAAGAGATACCCATAGGCATACAAGAAGCCTACAGAACTCCAAATAGATTGGACCAGAAAAGAAACACCTCCCGTCACATAGTAGTCAAAACACCAAACGCACAAAATAAAGAAAGAATATTAAAAGCAGTAAGGGAAAAAGGTCAAGTAACATATAAAGGGAGACCTATCAGAATCACACCAGACTTCTCGCCAGAAACTATGAAGGCCAGAAGATCCTGGACTGATGTCATACAGACCCTAAGAGAACAAAAATGCCAGCCCAGGTTACTGGATCCAGCAAAACTCTCAATTAACGTTGATGGAGAAACCAAGATATTCCATGACAAAACCAAATTTACACAATATCTTTCTACAAATCCAGCACTACAAAGGATAATAAATGGTAAAGCCCAACATAAGGAGGCAAGCTATACCCTAGAAGAAGCAAGAAACTAATCGTCTTGGCAACAAAACAAAGAGAATGAAAGCACACAAACATAACCTCACATCCAAATATGAATATAAAGGGAAACAATAATCACTATTCCTTAATATCTCTCAATATCAATGGCCTCAACTCCCCAATAAAAAGACATAGATTAACAAACTGGATACGCAACGAGGACCCTGCATTCTGCTGCCTACAGGAAACACACCTCAGAGACAAAGACAGACACTACCTCAGAGTGAAAGGCTGGAAAACAACTTTCCAAGCAAATGGTCAGAAGAAGCAAGCTGGAGTAGCCATTCTAATATCAAATAAAATCAATTTCCAACTAAAAGTCATCAAAAAAGATAAGGAAGGACACTTCATATTCATCAAAGGAAAAATCCACCAAGATGAACTCTCAATCCTAAATATCTATGCCCCAAATACAAGGGCACCTACATACGTAAAAGAAACCTTACTAAAGCTCAAAACACACATTGCACCTCACACAATAATAGTGGGAGATTTTAACACCCCACTCTCATCAATGGACAGATCATGGAAACAGAAATTAAACAGTGATGTCGACAGACTAAGAGAAGTCATGAGCCAAATGGACTTAACGGATATTTATAGAACATTCTATCCTAAAGCAAAAGGATATACCTTCTTCTCAGCTCCTCATGGTACTTTCTCCAAAATTGACCATATAATTGGTCAAAAAACGGGCCTCAACAGGTACAAAAAGATAGAAATAATCCCATGCGTGCTATCGGACCACCACGGCCTAAAACTGGTCTTCAATAACAATAAGGGAAGAATGCCCACATATACGTGGAAATTGAACAATGCTCTACTCAATGATAACCTGGTCAAGGAAGAAATAAAGAAAGAAATTAAAAACTTTTTAGAATTTAATGAAAATGAAGATACAACATACTCAAGCTTATGGGACACAATGAAAGCTGTGCTAAGAGGAAAACTCATAGCGTTGAGTGCCTGCAGAAAGAAACAGGAAAGAGCATATGTCAGCAGCTTGACAGCACACCTAAAAGCTCTAGAACAAAAAGAAGCAAATACACCCAGGAGGAGTAGAAGGCAGGAAAAATCAAACTCAGAGCTGAAATCAATCAAGTAGAAACAAAAAGGACCATAGAAAGAATCAACAGGACCAAAAGTTGGTTCTTTGAGAAAATCAACAAGATAGATAAACCCTTAGCCAGACTAACGAGAGGACACAGAGAGTGCGTCCAAATTAACAAAATCAGAAATGAAAAGGGAGACATAACCACAGATTCAGAGGAAATTCAAAAAATCATCAGATCTTACTATAAAAACCTATATTCAACAAAATTTGAAAATCTTCAGGAAATGGACAATTTCCTAGACAGATACCAGGTATCAAAGTTAAATCAGGAACAGATAAACCAGTTAAACAACCCCATAACTCCTAAGGAAATAGAAGCAGTCATTAAAGGTCTCCCAACCAAAAAGAGCCCAGGTCCAGATGGGTTTAGTGCAGAATTCTATCAAACCTTCATAGAAGAACTCATACCAATATTATCCAAACTATTCCACAAAATTGAAACAGATGGAGCCCTACCGAATTCCTTCTACGAAGCTACAATTACTCTTATACCTAAACCACACAAAGACACAACAAAGAAACAGAACTTCAGACCAATTTCCCTTATGAATATCGACGCAAAAATACTCAATAAAATTCTGGCAAACCGAATTCAAGAGCACATCAAAACAATCATCCACCATGATCAAGTAGGCTTCATCCCAGGCATGCAGGGATGGTTTAATATACGGAAAACCATCAACGTGATCCATTATATAAACAAACTGAAAGAACAGAACCACATGATCATTTCATTAGATGCTGAGAAAGCATTTGACAAAATTCAACACCCCTTCATGATAAAAGTCCTGGAAAGAATAGGAATTCAAGGCCCATACCTAAACATAGTAAAAGCCATATACAGCAAACCAGTTGCTAACATTAAACTAAATGGAGAGAAACTTGAAGCAATCCCACTAAAATCAGGGACTAGACAAGGCTGCCCACTCTCTCCCTACTTATTCAATATAGTTCTTGAAGTTCTAGCCAGAGCAATCAGACAACAAAAGGAGATCAAAGGGATACAGATCGGAAAAGAAGAGGTCAAAATATCACTATTTGCAGATGATATTATAGTATATTTAAGTGATCCCAAAAGTTCCACCAGAGAACTACTAAAGCTGATAAACAACTTCAGCAAAGTGGCTGGGTATAAAATTAACTCAAATAAATCAGTTGCCTTCCTCTATACAAAAGAGAAACAAGCCGAGAAAGAAATTAGGGAAACGACACCCTTCATAATAGACCCAAATAATATAAAGTACCTCGGTGTGACTTTAACCAAGCAAGTAAAAGATCTGTACAATAAGAACTTCAAGACACTGAAGAAAGAAATTGAAGAAGACCTCAGAAAATGGAAAGATCTCCCATGCTCATGGATTGGCAGGATTAATATAGTAAAAATGGCCATTTTACCTAAAGCAATCTACAGATTCAATGCAATCCCCATCAAAATACCAATCCAATTCTTCAAAGAGTTAGACAGAACAATTTGCAAATTCATCTGGAATAACAAAAAACCCAGGATAGCTAAAGCTATCCTCAACAATAAAAGGACTTCAGGGGGAATCACTATCCCTGAACTCAAGCAGTATTACAGAGCAATAGTGATAAAAACTGCATGGTATTGGTACAGAGACAGACAGATAGACCAATGGAATAGAATTGAAGACCCAGAAATGAACCCACACACCTATGGTCACTTGATTTTTGACAAAGGAGCCAAAACCATCCAATGGAAAAAAGATAGCATTTTCAGCAAATGGTGCTGGTTCAACTGGAGGGCAACATGTAGAAGAATGCAGATCGATCCATCCTTATCACCCTGTACAAAGCTTAAGTCCAAGTGGATCAAGGACCTCCACATCAAACCAGACACACTCAAACTAATAGAAGAAAAACTAGGGAAGCATCTGGAACACATGGGCACTGGAAAAAATTTCCTGAACAAAACACCAATGGCTTATGCTCTAAGATCAAGAATTGACAAATGGGATCTCATAAAACTGCAAAGCTTCTGTAAGGCAAAGGACACTGTGGTTAGGACAAAACGGCAACCAACAGATTGGGAAAAGATCTTTACCAACCCTACAACAGATAGAGGCCTTATATCCAAAATATACAAAGAACTCAAGAAGTTAGACCACAGGGAAACAAATAACCCTATTAAAAAATGGGGTTCAGAGCTAAACAAAGAATTCACAGCTGAGGAATGCCGAATGGCTGAGAAACACCTAAAGAAATGTTCAACATCTTTAGTCATAAGGGAAATGCAAATCAAAACAACCCTGAGATTTCACCTCACACCAGTGCGATTGGCTAAGATCAAAAACTCAGGTGACAGCAGATGCTGGCGAGGATGTGGAGAAAGAGGAACACTCCTCCATTGTTGGTGGGATTGCAGACTGGTAAAACCATTCTGGAAATCAGTCTGGAGGTTCCTCAGAAAATTGGACATTGAACTGCCTGAGGATCCAGCTATACCTCTCTTGGGCATATACCCAAAAGATGCCTCAACATATAAAAGAGACACGTGCTCCACTATGTTCATCGCAGCCTTATTTATAATAGCCAGAAGCTGGAAAGAACCCAGATGCCCTTCAACAGAGGAATGGATACAGAAAATGTGGTACATCTACACAATGGAATATTACTCAGCTATCAAAAACAACGAGTTTATGAAATTCGTAGGCAAATGGTTGGAACTGGAAAATATCATCCTGAGTGAACTAACCCAATCACAGAAAGACATACATGGTATGCACTCATTGATTAGTGGCTATTAGCCCAAATGCTTGAATTACCCTAGATCCCTAGAACAAACGAAACTCAAGACAGATGATCAAAATGTGAATGCTTCACTCCTTCTTTAAATGAGGAAAAAGAATACCCTTGGCAGGGAAGGGAGAGGCAAAGATTAAAACAGAGACTGAAGGAACACCCATTCAGAGCCTGTCCCACATTTGGCCCATACATATACAGCCACCCAATTGGACTAGATGGATGAAGCAAAGAAGTGCAGACCGACAGGAGCCGGATGTAGATCGCTCCTGAGAGACACAGCCAGAATACAGCAAATACAGAGGCGAATGCCAGCAGCAAACCACTGAACTGAGAATAGGTCCCCTATTGAAGGAATCAGAGAAAGAACTGGAAGAGCTTGAAGGGGCTCGAGACCCCAAAAGTACAACAATGCCAAGCAACCAGAGCTTCCAGGGACTAAGCCACTACCTAAAGACTATACATGGACTGACCCTGGACTCTGACCCCATAGGTAGCAATGAATATCCTAGTAAGAGCACCAGTGGAAGGGGAAGCCCTGGGTCCTGCTAAGACTGAACCCCCAGTGAACTAGTCTATGGGGGGAGGGCGGCAATGGTGGGAGGGTTGGGAGGGGAACACCCATAAGGAAGGGGAGGGGGGAGGGGGATGTTTGCCCGGAAACCGGGAAAGGGAATAACACTCGAAATGTATATAAGAAATACTCAAGTTAATAAAAAAAAAAAGAAATTTGTAACAAAAAAAAATAAATGCTCAAGGGTTTATTTGCTTGTACAAAAAAAAAAAAAAAAAAAAAAAAAAAAGAATCAACAAAACCAGGAGCTAGTTCTTTGAGAAAATCGGCAAGATAGATAAAACCATAGCCAGACTAACTAGAGGGCACAGAGAGTGCATCCAAATTAACAACATTAGAAATGAAAAGGGAGACATAAAAAATCCTCCCTTCCCCTTCTTCTATAATAATAGTCCATATCACAATAAATAGGTAATACAAATGAAAGATAACCTTCCTTCCTTCCTTCCTTCTTTCCTTCCTTCCTTCCTTCCTTTCTTTGTTTTACACACACACACACACACACACACACACACACACACACACACACACACAGGTTATTGTGTCAAGCCAGGAGAGGGAGAGAGAGGAGAGAGAGAGAGAGAGAGAGAGAGAGAGAGAGAGAGAGAGAGAGAGAGAGAGAGCGCCTTCCTTTCTTTTAACTTTCTTTTCTTCTTTCTTCTATTTTGGATGTAGAACCTTCAAATGCAGTAGGCCAGTATGGAACTTGAATGTCCTGCTTCAGCCTCCCAAGTGCTGGGATCACAGTTATATGTTATCGCTCTGAGCAAAGAAACAATATTTTCAAAACCACAGAGCTCCCCCAATTACTTGTTAGTTTAGTTCAATTTAAGCCAAAATAATCAGACCCAGAAATTTTTAGTAGGAGCAGACTATTGCCATAACAATACCTTAAGTATATAACCTAGAGTTATGCCCCTGCTTTGAACTGCATGTGTAGTTCACATTGTCTTCATGTAGAACACTGTTGGTGAAAGTTCCAGCTGGGACAGTGCTGCATATTGCAAGGTACAACCATTCAAAATTATTTCACATGTCTGCTAAAAGAGAGCTTTGGAAAGAATAACATTTTGTTGGCCCAAAAAAATCTTGTGGTCAAGTCTTATTGAGCAAAACTAGGTCTAAGTCCAAGCCCTTATTCTTTTATGACTATGACTCTGGGAAAATTTCCAAGTTCATTGAGATTCTGAATCCTCTTTTAGAGTAAAGTTGAGAATGTGTATCTTGAAATTGAGTTAAAAAACTGCATATTTTATAATGATGGTGTTGTGAAACTTAGAAACATATAGCTCCATAAATTGAGTAGTACCCACAATCCTACTTAGGGCACATTTTACAAAGAAAGTAGTTGGGAAACGGTGCTTGGATTGGTTTTTAAAAGGTAAAGAGGGCATTCATGTTGAGCCCTTTCATGCACATAGGGAGTGGAAAAAATACATTATATGAAGATGTGGCTTTTTAAAAAACATTTTAAAATGATCAATTTGCTCTTACTTGGTGTATTGGAGTGTTTCTTTGCATGCATGTATGTAATAGTATGTATGTATGTATGTATGTATGTATGTATGTATGTATATATGCATGTGTATAACATCCTTTATTTGGTCTCTTGAGCCCATAAGAGTGAATTAGATCCCCTGGAATACTTATAGGTTGTTGTGCATTGTCATTTGATTGTTGGGGACCAAAATCTGGTCCTCCACAATAGTAGCAAGTACTGTTAATTTCTGAGTCATTACTGTATTTACTTAAGAAACATTTTAAGAAGCTAAAGATGTCATGGTGAGTAATAAATGAGATTGAGTAGATATACTTATAATATGATCAGTCTTATTTATAATTATTTATATTATTTTAAAGATATGATATTTTGGGGCTAGAGTCAGACTGATTATTATTAAATTAGACATGTTACCCATACCTTAATTCTCCCTTTCTAAGACCTGAAGTAATCCTTCATATTTTGAGAACTGCACTCTAAGTAAGGAAACCTGAAGTTAAGAATTTGAGAATTTCTAAATGAAGGACACCTTTCTGAGAGACTGGAAAAAAATCTCAATATCATTTTTGTATGTAAACAAATTCTTCTGAAGAAGGCTCTTGAATTTGTGTAGAGTATAAACATGTGTTGCTATTGGGATAATAGGAGCTCCAGCATCTCTGAGTTCACAATACAGAGTATGTTTAGGGTTATTTTTTTTCTTTGAAATGTGCACATGTAACTTTTAGAAAGTAATTCTTTATGAAATCTGTAAAAAATGATTTAAAAATTCTGAATATATTAATTAATCCTGGATATTATATGGCAGTACTTATTCCTTAATCAGATAGTTCCCAATAACTACACAGAGACTTTTTAATATTTTAAAGCTTAGGTCTTAACTGGGCAGACTCTATTAGCTCACCTACATTAACCCCACCATGTAGCTTTATCTAGCCATGGGGATAACTATACTTTCCATCCATAGTCATGCCCTTCTTGTCCCATATCTCCTGGCAAAAGTGCCTTCCCCTTTCTTCTTTCCAGAACTTCTTTCTCCCTCCCAAGAAATCTTGTCTTTCTTTCTCTACTGCCCAATCACAGGCATTAGATTTTTATTGACCAATTAATTTGGGGAGCAAGGTTTGCACAACAAAAGCTGTTATATGTGTGAATCCACCCATCTTTGGGCAAACCGATCTTGGGGTACAGAGATCAGCATTTGAATGCATAGCACCACCAGACCAACACCAACAGATATCTTTGCTACCAATCTACCTTTTTAGCCCAGGTCAGTGTCAGCAAGATGTGCTCAGAAAATACTATGAAGAAGTATTAACATATTCTCATCAGATTCCCACACTATGACACAAAGTGACGCTGGGGTTGAAAGCCAAGTGGAGCTGTATTTGCTATGGTAGTAACGGCAAAGTGCAAACTGACTGTAAAGCAAAGTTCATGATCAAGTTGATCTCTACCAGTTTAGTCTTCTTGAAACATGAAAGACTAGAGATATTCTGTATGATGATAGAGATGCAAAAGTGTTGCTAGTTCAACAATATGACTAGAGATTAGACATTTTTCTTCAATGTTGTTTCAGATAGTGTTATCTGAATTTCTGAAGAGAGCCACTTTTTTCCTTTGTTGGAGAGAGTGTGAGAAATAGAGATACACCTTGTTCGCATTGCTGTAGCACTAAATCTGAATCAGAAGAGCCTAGACATTGGATGTTAAGCACTACTGTTTGGTTCATCACTCATGTCTCTTAAAATGGTCCCACAGAAAGGTCAGGGCAATGCTAGGATTCTTCCCTTTTGTTAGGAAGGCCTTTAACATTTATGAATAATTTTCTATAGACATTATTACTTATGTTTCTATTACTGACCTTGGAGATAGATCTGATTATCATTCAAATTTCACAAATGGGAAACTAGAAGTTCAGAAAAGTTGAATAAGTTTTCTAAGGATGCACAAGTCATAACTAGTCGGCACACAACTGAAGTCTGCACTTTCTTTTTAATATTCCACTCTAGACTTATTCCCCCAAAGACTGAAGTTGAAGGCTTCTTATTAAAATAGTGTGAATTGCATTTGAAGAATCAAAAGAATTGTAAATGTCAAGGACTCAATGACATATATTAATAGACAATTAAAACAGTTGATAGAAAGGGACAGAAAACAATAATTAAGAAGCCAAATTGGGTCAAGTTTCTACATGGCACATTTTTATGCTAATTACCTGGTATTCTCATCATTTCACTATGAAATTGTTCATGACATTGAAAGCAGACACAATATCTTAGGGTTTTACCTTGCTCTGGGTGCCTCATTTTTCATGATCAATGGGACTAAATACATCAAATGCAGTTAGTTTTAGAGCTTCATAGGAACTTTGAGCAAACAGAGCTCTCGATACCATGAACAACTTTAGACCTGGCAGGTGATATCTTGATTTTATGCATGGGCATCACAGAAAATTTAAACTTAACATCATAAAGCCAGAGAAATGCTAATGAGAAGTTATTACCTCATAATATCTGCAAAGTCTTGCCAGGTGTTGAGGGGAATGTGGAGGTGGACATGATCCCTCTCCAGGTTATAATGGCTTTAAGAGGGCTACTAAAGCACGCTCTTGGGAGAAAACTGCTTCTCAGTACAAGGTTAATTACCACATTGAAGACACTGACAGCAATGACATTGACAAGAACAGAGGAGCAGATGGTCTTGGTAACCCTGCTCTTTACTAGAATGGAGGAGGAAATAAAAAGCAATGTATCATGGGATACTTCCATGGGCCCATATACATTTTCTTCTGGTTCAAAACAAGGAGGATTTTTAAAAGATTGATTCTCAATATCCATGGTTGGCCTGGAACTTTCTATATAGACCAAGATGGCATTGAACTCATAGAGATCCACTTGCCTCTGCTCCCTGAGTGCTGGGAGTAAAGGTGTATTTTACCATATACCTAATAAGGAAAACTCTTAAATTGACAGAGTTCATGCGTACTGTTAATTCCTAGTGTTTATTCTGAACTTGGCAATGCTGAGAGACCTAGAATTAGTCTATCATATTCAAAGAGAAGCACCTTTGAATCTTTCTATATTGATATGGGAATGTATTACTTTTTATCATGGAATGCTGTGAGGGCCACCTTGGCAAAAATAAGTGCCCTTTCTCTTTAAATAGGATCCTAGACAGAATTGGCAGTGCTTCATTGAAAATGAATTCCAAATGTACATAACTACTATATGGTCTACATTTACATTGCATATTCTTTCTGAAGCAGACAGCACTAGCATATGTAATGGTATTGCAGTAATAAAGTACTTGTGTTTAGCATAAAAGCATACATTTATAGAATACTACTTTGGGGCAGTAGCTGTTTTAGCTTAATAAATATTAAGTCATTTTACTTAGCCAATAACCCCTTTAGGTAGATGCTATTATTATGTTACTTCTTTTATAAATGATGAACTTAAGACACACAAAACTTATGGTTGCCCACATTGCAGAGTATTCATAAGCTAGAAGCCAGGAAGGAACACACAGACTCTATTTTGATAGCCATATCTTGATTGATGACTCTCTGGACACAAACTACTGTATATCTTACATAATTATTTTATTATTATTATCGTCACACATTACCTGACTGAAGGTTTTCTTAAATGAAAGTCATTCATGCCAAACCCACAGATCCCAGCCCTCAGCAGCTCTCTGCTCCCAAACCCCGTGGGAGAGAGACCTCACCGCCTGGTCAGGTGGGCACACCTGGGGCTGCAGAGCAGAAGAGACCACCAACACTGCCCACCACTGCCCACATCCCTGGCCCAAGAGGAAACTGTATACAGCCTCTGGGTTCCCATGGGAGAGGGCCCAGGAGCGGCAGGGCCCTGCACCTGAGACACTGCTGGAACCTGAAGGGACAAACCGGATAAACAGTTCTCTGCACCCGGATCCCGTGGGAGGGAGAGCTGAACCTACAGAGAGGCAGACACGCCTGGGAAACCAGAAGAGACTGCACTCTGCACACATCTCTGACGCCAGAGGAAAACACCAAACGCTATCTGGAGCCCTGGTGCACGGAGGCTCCCGGAGGGGGCGGCGCAGATCTTCCTGGTTGCTGCCACTGCTGAGAGCTCGTAGGCAGCACCCCACGAGCAAACTTGAGCCTCGGTTTAGCCACTGTCAGAAATAGAAGAACAAAGTAACACTAGAGATAATCTGATGGCGAGAGGCAAGCGCAGGAACCCAAGCAACAGAAACCAAGACTACATGGCATCATTGGAGCCCAATTCTCCCACCAAAGCAAACACGGAATATCCAAACACACCAGAAAAGCAAGATCTAGTTTCAAAATCATATTTGATCATGATGCTGGAGGACTACAAGAAAGACGTGAAGAACTCCCTTAGAGAACAAGTAGAAGCCTGCAAAGAGGAATCGCAAAAATCCCTGCAAGAATTCCAGGAAATCATAAATAAACATGTAGAAGCCCATAGAGAGGAGTCACAAAAAACCCTGAAAGAATTCCAGGAAATCATAAATAAACAAGTAGAAGCCCATAGAGAGGAGTCACAAAAATCCCTGAAAGAATTCCAGGAAAACACAATCAAACAGTTGAAGGAATTAAAAATGGAAATGGAAGCAATCAAGAAAGAACACATGGAAACAACCCTGGATATAGAAAACCAAATAAGAGACAAGGAGCTGTAGATACGAGCTTCACCAACAGAATACAAGAGATGGAAGAGAGAATCTCAGGAGCAGAAGATTCCATAGAAATCATTGACTCAACTGTCAAAGATAATGTAAAGCAGAAAAAGCTACTGGTCCAAAACATACAGGAAATTCAGGAATAATGAGAAGATCAAACCTAAGGATAATAGGTATAGAAGAGAGTGAAGACTCCCAGCTCAAAGGACCAGTAAATATCTTCAACAAAATCATAGAAGAAAATTTCCCTAACCTCAAAAAAGAGATACCCATAGGCATACAAGAAGCCTACAGAACTCCAAATAGATTGGACCAGAAAAGAAACACCTCCCGACACATAATAGAAAAAAAACACCAAATGCACAAAATAAAGAAAGAATATTAAAAGCAGTAAGGGGAAAAGGTCAAGTAACATATAAAGGCAGATCTATCAGAATTACACCAGACTTTTCGCCAGAAACTATGAAAGCCAGAAGATCCTGGACAGATGTCATACAGACCCAAAGAGAACACAAATGTCAGCCCAGGTTACTGTATCCAGCAAAACTCTCAATTAACATAAATGGAGAAACCAAGATATTCCATGACAAAACCAAATTTACACAATATCTTTCTACAAATCCAGCACTACAAAGGATAATAAATGGTAAAGCCCAACATAAGGAGGCAAGCTATACCCTAGAAGAAGCAAGAAACTAATCGTCTTGGCAACAAAACAAAGAGAAGAAAAGCACACAAACATAACCTCACATCCAAATATGAATATAACAGGAAGCAATAATCACTATTCCTTAATATCTCTCAACATCAATGGCCTCAACTCCCCAATAAAAAGACATAGATTAACAAACTGGATACGCAACGAGGACCCTGCATTCTGCTGCCTACAGGAAACACACCTCAGAGACAAAGACAGACACTACCTCAGAGTGAAAGGCTGGAAAACACCTTTCCAAGCAAATGGTCAGAAGAAGCAAGCTGGAGTAGCCATTCTAATATCAAATAAAATCAATTTTCAACTAAAAGTCATCAAAAAAATGAGGAAGGACACTTCATATTCATCAAAGGGAAAATCCACCAAGATGAACTCTCAATCCTAAATACCTATGCCCCAAATATAAGGGCACCTACATACGTAAAAGAAACCTTACTAAAGCTCAAAACACACATTGCACCTCACACAATAATAGTAGGAGACTTCAACACCCCACTCTCATCAATGGACAGATCATGGAAACAGAAATTAAACAGAGACGTAGACAGACTAAGAGAAGTCATGACCCAAATGGACTTAACAGATATTTATAGAACATTCTACCCTAAAGCAAAATGATATACCTTCTTCTCAGCTCCTCATGGTACTTTCTCCAAAATTGACCATATAATTGGTCAAAAAACGGGCCTCAACAGGTACAGAAAGATAGACTTAATCCCATGGGTGCTATCGGACCACCACGGCCTAAAACTGGTCTTCAACAACAATAAGGCAAGAATGCCCACTTATACGTGGAAATTGAACAATGCTCTACTCAATGATAACCTGGTCAAGGAAGAAATAAAGAAAGAAATTAAAGACTTTTTAGAATTTAATGAAAATGAAGGTACAACATACCCAAACTTATGGGACACAATGAAAGCTGTGCTAAGAGGATAGCGCTGAGTGCCTGCAGAAAGAAACAGGAAAGAGCATATGTCAGCAGCTTGACAGCACACCTAAAAGCTCTAGAACAAAAAGAAGCAAATACACCCAGGAGGAGTAGAAGGCAGGAAATAATCAAACAAAGAGCTGAAATCAACCAAGTAGAAACTAAAAGGACCATAGAAAGAATCAACAGAATCAAAAGGTGGTTCTTTGAGAAAATCAACAAGATAGATAAACCCTCAGCCAGACTAACGAGAGGACACAGAGAGTGTGTCCAAATTGACAAAATCAGAAATGAAAAGGGAGACATAACTACAGATTCAGAGGAAATTCAAAAAATCATCAGACCTTACTATAAAAGCCTATATTCAACAAAATTAGAAAATCTGCAGGAAATGGACAATTTCCTAGACAGATGCCAGGTACCGAAGTTAAATCAGGAACAGATAAACCAGATAAACAACCCCATAACTCCTAAGGAAATAGAAGCAGTCATTAAAGGTATCCCAACCAAAAAGAGTGCAGTTCCAGACAGGTTTAGTGCAGAATTCTATCAAACCTTCATAGAAGACTTCATACCAATGTTATCCAAAGTATTCCACAAAACTGAAACAGATGGATCACTCCCAAATTCCTTCTATGAAGCCACAATTACTCTTATACCTAAACCACACAAAGACCCAACAAAGAAAGAGAACTTCAGACCAATTTCCCTTATGAATATCGACGAAAAAATACTCAATAAAATTCTGGCAAACCGAATCCAAGAGCACATCAAAACAATCATCCACCATGATCAAGTAGGCTTCATGCCAGGCATGCAGGGATGGTTTAATATACGGAAAACCATCAACGTGATCCATTATATAAACAAACTGAAAGAACAAAACCACATGATCATTTTATTAGATGCTGAGAAAACATTTGACAAAATTCAACACCCCTTGATGATAAAAGTCCTGGAAAGACTAGGAATTCAAGGCCCATACCTAAACATAGTAAAAGCCATATACAGCAAACCCATTGCTAACATTAAACTAAATGGAGAGAAACTTGAAGCAATCCCACTAAAATCAGGGACTAGACACGGCTGCCCACTCTCTCCCTACTTATTCAATATAGTTCTTGAAGTTCTAGCCAGAGCAATCAGACAACAAAAGGAGGTCAAGGGGATACAGAATGGAAAAGAAGAAGTCAAAATATCACTATTTGCAGATGATATGATAGTATATTTAAGTGAACCCAAAAGTTCCACCAGAGAACTACTAAAGCTGATAAACAACTTCAGCAAAGTGGCTGGGTATAAAATTAACTCAAATAAATCAGTAGCCTTCCTCTACACAAAAGAGAAACAAGCCGAGAAAGAAATTAGGGAAACGACACCCTTCATAATAGACCCAAATAATATAAAGTACCTCTGTGTGACTTTAACCAAGCAAGTAAAAGATTTGTACAATAAGAACTTCAAGACTCTGAAAAACGAAATTGAGGAAGTCCTCAGAAGAAGGAAAGATCTCCCATGCTCATGGATTGGCAGGATTAATATAGTAAAAATGGCCATTTTACCAGAAGCGATCTACAGATTCAATGCAATCCCCATCAAAATACCAGTCCAATTCTCCAAGAGTTAGACAGAACAATTTGCAAATTCATCTGGAATAACAAAAAACCCAGGATAGCTAAAACTCTCCTCAACAATAAAAGGACTTCAGGGGGAATCACTATCCCTGAACTCAAGCAGTATTACAGAGCAATATTGATAAAAACTGTGTGGTATTGGTACAGAAACAGATAGACCAATGGAACAGAATTGAAGACCCAGAAATGAACCCACACACCTATGGTCACTTGATTTTTGACAAAGGAGCCAAAACCATCCAATGGAAAAAAGATAGCATTTTCAGCAATTGGTGCTGGTTCAACTGGAGGTCAACATGTAGAAGAATTCAGATCGATCCATGATTATCACCCTGTACAAAGCTTAAGTCCAAGTGGATCAAGGACCTCCACATCAAACCAGATACACTCAAACTTGCAGAAGAAAAACTAGGGAAACATCTGGAACACATGGGCACTGGAAAAAATTTCCTGAACAAAACACCAATGGCTTATGCTCTAAGATCAAGAATCGACAAATGGGATCTCATAAAACTGCAAAGCTTCTGTAAGGCAAAGGACACTCTGGTTAGGATAAAACGGCAACCAACAGATTGGGAAAAGATCTTTACCAATCCTACAACAGATAGAGGCCTTATATCCAAAATATACAAAGAACTGAAGAAGTGAGACCGCAGGGAGACAAATAACCCTATTAAAAAATGGGGTTCAGAGCTAAACAAAGAATTCACAGCTGAGGAATGTCGAATGGCTGAGAAACACCTAAAGAAATGTTCAACATCTTTAGTCATAAGGGAAATGCAAATCAAAACAACCCTGAGATTTCACCTCACACCAGTGAGAAAGGCTAAGATCAAAAACTCAGGTGACAGCAGATGCTGGTGAGGATGCGGAGAAAGAGGAACACTCCTCCATTGTTGGTGGGATTGCAGACTGGTACAACCATTCTGGAAATCAGTGTGGAGGTTCCTCAGAAAATTATACATTGAACTGCCTGAGGATCCAGCTATACTCTCTTGGGCATATACCCAAAATATGCCCCAACATGTAAAAAAGACACGTGCTCCACTATGGTCATAGCAGCCTTATTTATAATAGAGAGAAGCTGGAAAGAACCCAGATGCCCTTCAACAGAGGAATGGATACAGAAAATGTGGTACATCTACACAATGGAATATTACTCAGCTATCAAAAACAATGACTTTATGAAATTCGTAGGCAAATGGTTGGAACTGGAAAATATCATCCTGAGTGAGGTAAACCAATCACAGAAAAATACACATGGTATGCACTCATTGATAAGTGGCTATTTGCCCATATGCTTGTATTACCCTAGATGCCTAGAACAAATGAAACTCAAGACAGATGCTCAAAATGTGAATGCTTCACTCCTTCTTTAAAAGGGGAACAAGAATACCCTTGGCAGGGAATAGAGAGGCAAAGATTAAAACAGACACAGAAGGAACACCCATTCAGAGCCTGCCCCACATGTGGCCCATATATACACACCCACCCATATAGACAAGATGGATGAAGCAAAGAAGTGCAGGCCGACAGGAGCCGGATGTAGATCGATCCTGAGAGACACAGCCAGAATACAGCAAACACAGAGGCGTATGCCAGCAGCAAACCACTGAATTGAGAATAGGACCCCCGCTGAAGGAATCAGATAAAGAACTGGAAGAGCTTGAAGGGTCTCGAGACCCCATATGTACAACAATGCCAAGCAACCATAGCTTCCCGGGACTAAGCCACTACCTAAAGAGTATACATGGACTGACCCTGGACTCTGACCTCATAGGTAGCAATGAATATCCTAGTAAGAGCACCAGTGGAAGGGGAAGCTTTGGGTCCTGCTAAGACTGAACCCCCAGTGAACTAGATTGTTGAGGGGAGGGCGGCAATGGGGGGAGGATGGGGAGGGGAACACCAATGTCGAAGGGGAGGAGGGAGGGGGATGTTTGCCTGGAAACCGGGAAAGGGAATAACACTCGAAATGTATATAAGAAATACTCAAGTTAATAAAAAAAATAAATAAATAATTAAAAAAAAGAGAAGGGGAGTGGGAGGGGTTAGGGGGATGTTGGCCCAGAAACCGGGAAGGGGAATAACAATCAAAATGTAAATAAGAAATACTCATGTTAATAAAGATGGAAATAAAAGAAGTGGAAGAAAAAATAAAAAAAAATTAAGTCAATTCATTTATTTGTAGCACTGTGTGTATTTCTTCTCCTACCAGGAAGAAACATTTTAGAATGCATAGGAGTGTAGATATAGTAAATATGACAGAAACAGATATGAAAGGAAGAAATTTTGAAGGACATTTTGTAAGGCTTCATAATTTCAGTGTAATTGGCTCCCAAAGACATTCTATTAACAGTCCCAACACAAAGATTATCTTTGAAATATACTCACATATTTCAAATCTGCTTTTAGTGGAATCTCATAAATGTATGTGGGAAGATGTATAGAGGCATAGTTCTGATAAACCTTAGCACACTGTCAGCTATGTGGAATAGCCACCAGAACATAGAATTCCTTATATTGAGGAATCGGTTCTCATCTCAGAGACAGCGACTACTAGTCTGTTTATCTTTCGTGATTATTTGTTTATCTGAATTAAATCATTATTTTTTACTTATTCCCTTTACATACTGATCACTGTCCCCTTCCTGATCACCTCTCTCATAATCCTTCCCCCATCCTCCTTCTCTTCTCCTCTGAGAAAATGGGAGCTACCCTGGGTATCCTCCCCACCCTATGCTTCTTCTCTCACTGAGACCAGTCAAGGAAGAACATTTCCCACATACAGGCAACAGCTTTTGGGCATGCTGTGTTCAAGTTGTTTGGGACCCCATGAAGAGCAGGCTGCACATCTGTTACATATGTGTGGGGAGGCCTAGGTCTAGCCTGTGTTGCTCTTTGGTTGGTGGTTCAGGCTGTGAGAAACCCAAGGGTCCAGGTTATTTGGTTTTCCTGTGGACTTCCTATTTTTTCCTCCTATTCTTCCACAAGAGTCCCCAAGCTTCACCCACCATTTGGCTGTATCTCTCCCAGTCAGCTGATGGGTGGAGCCTCTCAGAGAAAAACTTGTTCCTGTCTGCAAGCATAACATAGCATCATTAATAATAGTGTTAGGGATCGGTGCTTGTCGATGGGATGGGTCTCAAGTTGGGACACTTACTGGTTGGCAATTCACATCAAAATCGATATTTTACTTTTCTACAGTCCTATATATAACCTAAAAATTTAATACAAAATGTATCAGCCTATATGCTTTTCATTTATTTACATCTAGACCTAAGGGTAACTGTGAAACTCAGTCAAAAAGGGATAAATCTCAATTGTCACAGCAAAAAGCATATATTACATTGTGTACTATGTATTGGATGGTTATTAAGTGATTGAGTAGTTCGTTGACAAACTGAGTTTATTGAAGGACATTCAAATAGTCACATTTGGCTGAAGTGAGAAGATAAACTGGCTGTGTAGCAGGTGACCTTGAACTTCTGATCTTGACCCTTACTCTGAAGTTCTGAGATTTCTAGCTTATACAAGCTCATGTAGTTGTCCGTGGTGCTGGTGATCAGACCTAGAGCCTCCTGCATGCTGTGTCAGCACTGGACCAACCTGGCTACATCGCTAACCTTAAAGACATATGCTTTGTCTGATAAAAGGGGCTTTGAAGGAAAAACTCTCCAGCTTCATTATCCTTATTGAGAACCATTTCTCAATTACTGAGATGGGGATCCATTATTTTCCTCATGGTTTTCTCCTGTGGCCCATTACCCTTGCTCTACTTATATGGAAGAGAACACTCAGAGATTTGTAGCAATCTACTGAAAGTTTTATAACCTGAATTGACTTTTCAGGTTCAGACAGCAACACCTAAGATATTAAACTGACACTTGTGAATCTCCCAGTGCTGCCGGTACACTCCTGTTATTCATTTCTACAGTTTATAAAATGCACATTTTTAAGTCACAGAGGTCTACAAAAAGATGTCATCGACAGGATTCCTGAAAATATGAGTAAAGAGATAATACATGCTTCGGGATTGGCCCCCAAATTTGAGAATGCCTGCAATCTAACTACTGAGAGACCTCTCCATCACTGTTAGGCTGCTTTTCAATCTGTCTTCATTGATGTTGAGCAATTCAAATAGAAGAGACATGAACCACCAAAGAAACGAAAGGCAGAAGAGGAGGTGGTGTGCCTTAGACATGCTCTAGAAGTGTTTGGAGAGAAACAGGAGAATGTAGGAACATGTTATGGCCTAAATATTTGCTGCTATTTCGTACAGCTTTACATTGGTAAAATTTAGAAAGCAGGATTAGTTTTCCAAGCAAGACCTCAGAAGACATTTGAGCCTATAACAAAAGACTCTAGTTAATAGGAAAAATAAATGTAAAAAATAAGACTATCATCAGACTCCTGATTAAGGGAAGTGAATGGAATGATGGCTAAACAATTTGAGTTTTTTTCCCTCACTAGTTATATGATCTTGGGAATACTACTTAATTCTTCTTGATTTCAGGCTTCTCATCTATAAGACAATAATGAGAAAAATACCTCAGAGAATTGTTTTCGGAGTTTGATAAAAATAATTTGACAATAGATACTTCCTAGAGAACTCAGCATGTTTTAATTGTTATTTTATGTTTCACATCAGATTGTTGTGTCTAGAATGGAGAAAGCTGTTAGTGAATTTGTCCTACATGATTAGAAGTGTTGGAGGGAAGAAATATAATAACAAAATCAAATACAAAAAATAGAAATAATCTTACATTATGTTGGAGGAATCCATTGTCAAAGTCCAATTTTATTTGGACAAGTAATAAACTTATTAATATTAACAGAACTTTTATAATGGAATTTGATTTGCTGCCAAGAAATCTTGTCAGTTCAGTTTGTTTCCTTGGAGGTGACATATACAATACAATGTAGCTGAATGACATTGAAGATGTTACTTACTGGAAGGGATGAGAGATGATTTCTGAACATTTTCACTGACAAACTGGTCAGACAATGTCTGATTCAGGAGGTCAAAGTTTTCACAGGACGCTAAGATATTACTTTTCTCTCCTTTTTTCTTTGTTAATGGTAAAAAGTCACTCACCAGAGGCTATATTATATGTGATACTGAAATAAAGCAAATGCCGAAAAGGGTAAGAATCATATTCTTCTACTAATATTCTATTCTATTCATTTATATAAAAGTCATTTCAAAAAATTGTACCAGTACCATGGCATTGTGCTAAATAACTATTTTGGATTTTTAATTTTTTTTTCAAAATATAAATTTGCTATTGCTACATATGATATTGTTGTTATTTTATAAAAGATTAAATATATTTAAAACTGTCTGTTGCAGCTTGTACTGTGAGAAATGCTGAGATATACAGTTCATTCATGCAATAACTCCATTAGTTTACCAATAATCTTTAAAAGTGTAATGTAGTCCTAGACTCAAGTTTTGAGAACTTACAATTAGACATCTCCAGACATGGGATACACAGTTATAGATGCTTCTAAACAAGGCAGAAAGCAAAATATACCTAGAGTTAGGATACTGTGCAGGACAGATACTAGTCTTCCAGGCCCTACACTTTATCATATGCATTTTGGTAGATCTTGGCACTTCTGTGTATGAAGGTTCACACATAACTCCATTTGTTCCTGATATCAACCTATATTTGTCTCATTTCTAGTACTTCCTGATCTTCGTCCTGGACATCATTCTCTTACTGTTTCTGTTAACGTATTTCTTACTTCTTGTTTTGAAAATTAAGGCATGGGTACTTGACCATTAGGTGAAGGAGGTAGGAGAAAGAAACACACACACGATCTTCCTGGTTGCTGCCGCCGCAGAAAGCTCGTGGGCAGCACCCCGCGAGCAAACTTGAGCCACGGGACCACAGGTAAGACCAACTTTTCTGCTGCAAGAGACTTGCCTGATGAACTCGGGACACACAGAGGCAGAATTCCTCTAGGCCTGGGCACGTCCTGTGTTTACCGTGAGTCCCACACCCGCAGATCCCGGCCCGCAGCAGCTCTCTGCTCCCAGGCCCTGTGGGAGAGAGACCTCACCGCCTGGTCAGGTGGGCACTCCTGAGGCTGCAGAGCAGAGGAGACCACCAACACTGCCCATCCCTGCCCACATCCCTGGCCCAAGAGGAAACTGTATAAAGCCTCTGGGTTCCCGTGGAGGAGGGCCCAGGAGCAGGAGGACCACTGCGCCTGAGACACCACCGGAACCTGAAGGAAACAGACCGGATAAACAGTTCTCTGCACCCAAATCCCGTGGGAGGGAGAGCTAAACCTACAGAGAGGCAGACACGCCGGGGAAACCAGAAGAGACTGCACTCTGCGCACATCCAGACGCCAGAGGAAAACACCAAACGCCATCTAGAACCCTGGTGCACAGAGGCTCCCGGAAAGAGCGGCACAGATTTTCTCGGGTGTTGCCGCCGCGGAGAGGACTTAGGCAGTACCCCACGAGCACACTTGAGCCTCGGAACCTCAGGTAGGACCAACTTTTCCCCTGCAAGTGACCTGCCTGGTGAACTCAAGACACAGGCCCACAGGAACAGCTGAAGACCTGTAGAGAGGAAAAACTACAAGCCTGAAAGCAGAACACTCTGTCCCCATAACTGGCTGAAAGAAAACAGGAAAACAGGTCTACAGCACTCCTGACACACAGGCTTGTAGGACAGTCTAGCTACTGTCAGAAATAGCAGAACAAAGTAACAATAGAGATAATCTGATGGCAGGAGGCAAGCGCAGGAACCCAAACAACAGAAACCAAGACTACATGGCATCATCGGAGCCCAATTCTCCCACCAAAACAAACATGGAATATCCAAACACACCTAAAAGCAAGATCTAGTTTCAAAATCATATTTGATCATGATGCTGGAGGACTTCAAGAAAGACGTGAAGAACTCCCTTAGACAACAAGTAGAAGCCTACAGAGAGAAATCGCAAAAATGCCTGAAAGAATTCCAGGAAAACACCATCAAACAGTTGAAGGAATTAAAAATGGAATAGAAGCAATCAAGAAAGAACACATGGAAACAACCCTGGATATAGAAAATCAAAAGAAGAGACAAGGAGCTGTAGATAGAAGCCTCACCAACAGAATACAAGAGATGGAAGAGAAAATCTCAGGAGCAGAAGATTCCATAGAAATCATTGACTCAACTGTCAAAGATAATGTAAAGCGGAAAAGGCTACTGGTCCAAAACATACAGGAAATCCAGGACTCAATGAGAAGATCAAACCTAAGGATAATAGGTATAGAAGAGAGTGAAGACTCCCAGCTCAAAGGACCAGTAAATATCTTCAACAAAATCATAGAAGAAAACTTCCCTAACCTAAAAAAAGAGATACCCATAGGCATACAAGAAGCCTACAGAACTCCAAATAGATTGGACCAGAAAAGAAACACCTCCCGTCACATAATAGTCAAAACACCAAACGCACAAAATTAAGAAAGAATATTAAAAGCAGTAAGGGAAACAGGTCAAGTAACATATAAAGGCAGACCTATCAGAATCACACCAGACTTTTCGCCAGAAACTATGAAAGCCAGAAGATCCTGGACAGATGTCATACAGACCCTAAGAGAACAGAAGTTCCAGCCCAGGTTACTATATCCTACAAAACTCTCAATTAACATAGATGGAGAAACCAAGATATTCCATGACAAAACCAAATTTACACAATATCTTTCTACAAATCCAGCACTACAAAGGATAATAAAGGGTAAAGCCCAACATAAGGAGGCAAGCTATACCCTAGAAGAAGCAAGAAACTAATCATCTTGGCAACAAAACAAAGAGAAGAAAAGCACACAAACATAACCTCACATCCAAATATGAATATAACAGGAAGCAATATTCACTATTCCTTAATATCTCTCAACATCAATGGCCTCAACTCCCCAGTAAAAAGACATAGATTAACAAACTGGATACGCAACGAGGACCCTGCATTCTGCTGCCTACAGGAAACACACCTCAGAGACAAAGACAGACACTACCTCAGGGTGAAAGGCTGGAAAACAACTTTCCAAGCAAATGGTCAGAAGAAGCAAGCTGGAGTAGCCATTCTAATATCAAATAAAATCAATTTTCAACTAAAAGTCATAAAAAAGATAAGGAAGGACACTTCATATTCATCAAAGGAAAAATCCACCAAGATGAACTCTCAATCCTAAATATCTATGCCCCAAATACAAGGGCACCTACATCCGTAAAAGAAACCTTACTAAAGCTCAAAACACACATTGCACCTCACACAATAATAGTGGGAGATTTCAACACCCCACTCTCATCAATGGACAGATCATGGAAACAGAAATTACACAGAGACGTAGACAGACTAAGAGAAGTCATGAGCCAAATGGACTTAACAGATATTTATAGAACATTCTATCCTAAAGCAAAAGGATATAACTTCTTCTCAGCTCCTCATGGTACTTTCTCCAAAATTGACCATATATTTGGTCAAAAAACGGGCCTCAACAGGTACAGAAAGATAGAAATAATCCCATGCGTGCTATCAGATCACCACGGCCAAAAACTGGTCTTCAATAAAAATAAGGGAAGAATGCCCACTTATACGTGGAAATTGAACAATGCTCTACTCAATGATAACCTGGTAAAGGAAGAAATAAAGAAAGAAATTAAATACTTTTTAGAATTTGATGAAAATGAAGGTACAACATACCCTAACTTATGGGACACAATGAAAGCTGTGCTAAGAGGAAAACTCATAGCGCTGAGTGCCTGCAGAAAGAAACAGGAAAGAGCATATGTCAGCAGCTTGACAGCACACCTAAAAGCTCTAGAGCAAAAAGAAGCAAATACACCCAGGAGGAGTAGAAGGCAGGAAATAATCAAACAAAGAGCTGAAACCAACCAAGTAGAAACAAAAAGGACCATAGAAAGAATCAACAGAACCAAAAGTTGGTTCTTTGAGAAAATCAACAAGATAGATAAAGCCTTAGCCAGACTAACGAGAGGACACAGAGAGTGTGTCCAAATTAACAAAATCAGAAATGAAAAGGGAGACATAACCACAGATTTAGAGGAAATTCAAAAAATCATCAGATCTTACTATAAAGCCTATATTCAACAAAACTTGAAAATCTACAGGAAATGGACAATTTCCTAGACAAATATCAGGTACCGAAGTTAAATCAGGAACAGATAAACCAGTTAAACAACCCCATAACTCCTAAGGAAATAGAAGCAGTCATTAAAGGTATCCCAACCAAAAAGAGTCCAGGTCCAGACGGGTTTAGTGCAGAATTCTATCAAACCTTCATAGAAGACCTCATACCAATATTATCCAAACTATTCCACAAAATTGAAACAGATGGATCACTCCCGAATTCCTTCTATGAAGCCACAATTACTCTTATACCTAAACCACACAAAGACCCAACAAAGAAAGAGAACTTCAGACCAATTTCCCTTATGAATATCGACGCAAAAATACTCAATAAAATTCTGGCAAACCGAATTCAAGAGCACATCAAAACAATCATCCACCATGATCAAGTAGGCTTCATGCCAGGCATGCAGGGATGGTTTAATATACGGAAAACCATCAACGTGATCCATTATATAAACAAACTGAAAGAACAAAACCACATGATCATTTCATTACATGCTGAGAAAGCATTTGACAAAATTCAACACCCCTTGATGATAAAAGTCCTGGAAAGACTAGGAATTCAAGGCCCATACCTAAACATAGTAAAAGCCATATACAGCATACCCATTGCTAACATTAAACTAAATGGAGAGAAACTTGAAGCAATCCCACTAAAATCAGGGACTAGACAAGGCTGCCCACTCTCTCCCTACTTTTTCAATATAGTTCTTGAAGTTCTAGCCAGAGCAATCAGACAACAAAAGGAGGTCAAGGGGAAACAGATTGGAAAAGAAGAAGTCAAAATATCACTATTTGCAGATGATATGATAGTATATTTAAGTGATCCCAAAAGTTCCACCAGAGAACTACTAAAGCTGATAAACAACTTCAGCAAAGTGGCTGGGTATAAAATTAACTCAAACAAATGAGTAGCCTTCCTCTACACAAAAGAGAAACAAGCTGAGAAAGAAATTAGGGAAACGACACCCTTCATAATAGACTCAAATAATATAAAGTACCTCTGTGTGACTTTAACCAAGCAAGTAAAAGATCTGTACAATAAGAACTTCAAGACACTGAAGAAAGAAATTGAAGAAGACCTCAGAAGATGGAAAGATCTCCCATGCTCATGGATTGGCAGGATTAATATAGTAAAAATGGCCATTTTACCAAAAGCTATCTACAGATTCAATGCAATCCCCATCAAAATACCAATCCAATTCTTCAAAGAGTTAGACAGAACAATTTGCAAATTCATCTGGAATAACAAAAAACCCAGGATAGCTAAAACTCTCCTCAACAATAAAAGGACTTCAGGGGGAATCACTATCCCTGAACTCAAGCAGTATTACAGAGCAATAGTGATAAAAACTGCATGGTATTGGTACAGAGACTGACAGATAGACCAATGGAATAGAATTGAAGACCCAGAAACGAACCCACACACCTATGGTCACTTGATTTTTTTTTTCTTTTTTTTCTTTTTTTTTTTTTTTTTTCGGAGCTGGGGACCGAACCCAGGGCATTGTGCTTGCTAGGCAAGCGCTCTACCACTGAGCTAAATCCCCAACCCCAACTTTATTTTTGACAAAGGAGCCAAAACCATCCAATAGAAAAAAGATAGCACTTTCAGCAAATGGTGCTGGTTCAACTGGAGGGCAACATGTAGAAGAATGCAGATCGATCCATGCTTATTGCCCTGTACAAAGCTTAAGTCCAAGTGGATCAAGGACCTCCACCTCAAACCAGACACACTCAAACTAATAGAAGAAAAACTATGGACGCATCTGGAACACATGGGCACTGGAAAAAATTTCCTGAACAAAACACCAATGGCTTATGCTCTAAGATCAAGAATCGACAAATGGGATCTCATAAAACTGCAAAGCTTCTGTAAGGCAAAGGGCACTGTGGTTAGGACAAAACGGCAACCAACAGATTGGGAAAAGATCTTTACCAATCCTACAACAGATAGAGGCCTTATATCCAAAATATAAAAGAACTCAAGAAGTTAGACCGCAGGGAAACAAATAACCCTATTAAAAAATGGGGTTCAGAGCTAAATAAAGAATTCACAGCTGAGGAATGCCGAATGGCTGAGAAACACCTAAAGAAATGTTCAACATCTTTAGTCATAAGGGAAATGCAAATCAAAACAACCCTGAGATTTCACCTCACACCAGTGAGAATGGCTAAGATCAAAAACTCAGGTGACAGCAGATGCTGGCGAGGATGTGGAGAAAGAGGAACACTCCTCCATTGTTGGTGGGATTGCAGACTGGTAAAACTATTCTGGAAATCAGTCTGGAGATTCCTCAGAAAATTGGACATTGAACTGCCTGAGGATCCAGCTATACCTCTCTTGGGCATATACCCAAAAGATGCCTCAACATATAAAAGAGACACGTGCTCCACTATGTTCATCGCAGCCTTATTTATAATAGCCAGAAAATGGAAAGAACCCAGATGCCCTTCAACAGAGGAATGGATACAGAAAATGTGGTACATCTACACAATGGAATATTACTCAGCTATCAAAAACAACGAGTTTATGAAATTCGTAGGCAAATGGTTGGAACTGGAAAATATCATCCTGAGTGAGCTAACCCAATCACAGAAAGACATACATGGTATGCACTCATTGATAAGTGGCTATTAGCCCAAATGCTTGAATTACCCTAGATCCCTAGAACAAACGAAACTCAAGACGGATGATCAAAATGTGAATGCTTCACTCCTTCTTTAAATGAGGAAAAAGAATACCCTTGGCAGGGAAGGGAGAGGCAAAGATTAAAACAGAGACTGAAGGAACACCCATTCAGAGCCTGCCCCACATGTGGCCCATACATATACAGCCACCCAATTAGACAAGATGGATGAAGCAAAGGAGTGCAGACCGACAGGAGCCGGATGTAGATCGCTCCTGAGAGACAAAGCCAGAATACAGCAAATATAGAGGCGTATGCCAGCAGCAAACCACTGAACTGAGAATAGGTCCCCTATTGAAGGAATCAGAGAAAGAACTGGAAGAGCTTGAAGGGGCTCGAGACCCCAAAAGTACAACAATGCCAAGCAACCAGAGCTTCCAGGGACTAAGCCACTACCTAAAGACTATACATGGACTGACCCTGGACTCTGACCCCATAGGTAGCAATGAATATCCTAGTAAGAGCACCAGTGGAAGGGGAAGCCCTGGGTCCTGCTAAGACTGAACCCCCAGTGAACTAGTCTATGGGGGGAGGGCGGCAATGGGGGGAGGGTTGGGAGGGGAACACCCATAACGAAGGGGAGGGGGAGGGGGATGTTTGCCCGGAAACCGGGAAAGGGAATAACACTCGAAATGTATATAAGAAATACTCAAGTTAATAAAGAGTAAGATTATTTGGAGCCAAAAAAAAAATGTTCAACATCTTTAGTCATAAGGGAAATGCAAATCAAAACAACCCTGAGATTTCACCTCACATCAGTGAGAATGGCTAAGATCAAAAACTCATGTGACAGCAGATGCTGGCGAGGATGTGGAGAAAGAGGAACACTCCTCCATTGTTGGTGGGATTGCAGACTGGTACAACCATTCTGGAAATCAGTCTGGAGGTTCCTCAGAAAATTGGACATTGAACTGCCTGAGGATCCAGCTATGCCTCTCTTGGGTATATACCCAGAAGATGCCTCAACATATAAAAAAGACACGTGCTCCACTATGGTCATAGCAGCCTCATTTATAATAGACAGAAGCTGGAAAGAACCCAGATTCCCTTCAACAGAGGAATGGATACAGAAAATGTGGTACATCTACACAATGGAATATTACTCAGCTATCAAAAACAACGACTTTTGAAATTCGTAGGCAAATGGTTGGAACTGGAAAATATCATCCTGAGTGAGCTAACCCAATCACAGAAAGACATACATGGTATGCACTCATTGATAAGTGGCTATTAGCCCAAATGCTTGAATTACCCTAGATGCCTAGAACAAATGAAACTCAAGACAGATGATCAAAATTTAAATGCTTCACTCCTTTAAAAGGGGAACAAGATTACCCTTGGCAGGGAATAGAGAGGCAAAGTTTAAAACAGACACAGAAGGAACACCCATTCAGAGCCTGCCCCACATGTGGCCCATACATATACAGCCACCCAATTAGACAAGATGGATGAAGCAAAGAAGTACAGACCGACAGTAGCCGGATGTAGATCCCTCCTGAGAGAGACAGCCAGAATACCGCAAATACAGTGGCGAATGCCAGCAGCAACCACTGAACTGAGAATAGGTCCCCCGTTGAAGGAATCAGAGAAAGAACTGGAAGAGCTTGAAGGGGCTCGAGATCCCATATGTACAACAATGCCAAGCAACCACAGCTTCCAGGGACTAAGCCAATACCTAAAGACTATACATGGACTGACCCTGGACTCTGACCTCATAGATAGCAATTAATATCCTAGTAAGAGCACCAGTGGAAGGGGAAGCCCTGGGTCCTGCTAAGACTGAACCCCCAGTGAACTAGTCTATGGGGGGAGGGCGGCAATGGGGGAGGGTTGAGAGGGGGACACCTATAAGGAAGGGAAGTGGGGAGGGGGATGTTTGCCCGGAAACCGGGAAAGGGAATAACACTCCAAATGTATATAAGAAATACTCAAGTTAATAAAAAACAAAAACAAAAAGAAACACACACACACACACACACACACACACACGAGTATAACATACTTTTATAAAACATATAATGTCTTTGCTTATATGGAGCTTAAAATCAAGAGAGTGAGAAACAAGTTATAGAACATAAGTAAGTACATACTTGAAAATAAAGATAAATAAGATTGTGTTATTTAGGAAGGGCAAAGAAACTTTGTAAATATATACTCTCTACTATGCTTCTTTAAAGTGCTTACTGCAGATCTGCAATCTGTCTCCTAGGATATGTAATTCTGAGTGGTCTGCTAGGATAGATTGTTAAGCAAATGTCCCAGTCATCCCATCACTGAACCCTTGAGATGTCCTTCTCACATAGCTCTTCAGCTTTGTCACAAGATTTGCTCTGGATGATGGGATGCAATAGACAGAGATGTGAAAAGTTCATGTGCATTGGAGCCCAACCCTTTTCATTGCTAAGCTCTTCTGCCACATAAAGTAGGTTGGTGCTGCTTATTCAGCTGATTAGGCATAAGTCAGAGTCAATGGCTAATGGTGTGGATAGTCATATTATTTTTCTACCCCTTACCAAGGGGTCCAGTAATAGCAGCTGCATGCCTGATACCGGCTCACTGTCCTAACTCACAGAATTGGGAGCAAACCACTTTCTTATGGCTGCAGATCTCTTGCTAAAGCGTGGGATGCCTTCCCTCTAGCAGCTAGAATATGGAGCATGACCTTGGCTAGGTGTTATTTTCTCTCTCTCCTTTTACGTTTTAAATTAATATTTAATTTTTATTGAAATAGGTTTAAAAAACAATAATTCAGATTATAGATTCCCCTACCATAACTCCTACCCGATGCTCCTTACTTCCCCACCAACCCAAATTTACAACTTCTCCCTCTCCCTCTCCCTCTCCCTCTCCCTCTCCCTCTCCCTCTCCCTCTCCCTCTCCCTCTCCCTCTCCCTCTCCCTCTCCCTCTCTCTGTCATCAGGATGCAGATAGGCATCTAAAATAATAATAATTTTAATAGTAATGATAGTAAAACAAAATTAGATAAAATAAAAACAACACCTCTCTGAAAATGACAAATATAAAAACAGGAAAAAAAGAGCCAAAGGGAGAAAAATCTAAAACATAGACAGAGAAATGCATATTCACACATATACACAGAAATACCATTACAACTCAAGTTTGCACATCCTCTATGTTATCAGATTCAGTATGGCTTCATATTGAGTTCCATGATCTATTTGGAGTTAAGTTTTGTGTATGGTGATAAGTATAGTTCTATTTGCAGTTTTATATGTGAAACTATGCTGTTTGACCACACCACTTGTTGAAGATACTACCTTTTCCTCAGTGTCTATGGCTGCCACATCAAAAGTCAGATATTTATTGGTGTGTGGATTTATGTCTGGGTCTTCAGTTTAGTTCCATTGACCATTGAGTCTGTTTTTATGCCACTACCATGCTGTGTTAATTACTACAGTTCTGTAGTACAGTTTGAGGTTGAAGGAGTTGATATCTGTAGGAGATCTTTTATTGTTCAGGATTATCTTATATATCTTGCTTGTGTGTGTGTGTGTGTGTGTGTGCGCATGTGTGTGTACTTTCGTATCAAGCTGAAAATATTCTCTTAACTTCTATGAAAAATGTGTTGGAACTACGACATTCATTACATTGAATATGTAGATTTCTTCTAGTAGAGTGACCATTTTTACAATATTAATCTTATGGATCTAACTTTTTATTTTCTAGTAGCTTCTTCAATGACTTAAAAGTTTTAATCATAAAAGTCTTTCTGTTGCTTGGTTAGAGTTACCCCAAGATATTTTTATTAGTAGAGGTACTATGAAAGGTATTGTTTCCCTAAAGCATTTTTTAGTCTATTTATAATTTGTGAATTATTGGCTAGTACTTTTCTTGAGTTAATTTTATATCCAGCTATGATGCTGAAAGTGTTTCTTAGCTGTTGGAGTCTCCTGTTATAATTTTTAGGGTCAAATATATACAATAATATCCACTGCAGGGGAGGATTTTTTATTCCTCCCCCTCCCATTTGTATCCACTTGATCTTTCTCAATTGTCTTATTTCCTTAACAAACATATCAAGTACTATATTGAGCAGGTATTGAGAATGTGAACAATCTTGTTTTGTTTTTCATTTTAGTGGAAATGTGTGGGCTTATATTTTTTAAATCCTACTTTAATAAGTGTACTTAGATGCTTTAACCTCACTTCTATCACACCACCTTCCAGAGATAGTGGAAAGGATGATAAAAGGGCAAAGGAGGATATGAACCTGTTTAGAAATAGTTCTTTGGACCAAAATCCAATCTGTATTGTCAGAGTATCAGCAGTTCAGTTCACATGAATCAGCAGTGGAAGATCAATCTACTCACAAACATCACTTACAAAATCAGCAATGGCAGTTTGATCTAGAAGAAACTACCAGGCTCTGACAATCAGCCCAAGTCCACACAAGGGGCAAGAAGATGCTGTAATGCCACAGAAACTCATTGGGACACTGAAATACCACCAGAAAAAAATCACTTGGTGTGTTTCTCTCTATTAAGTCCCGACACACGAAGACCAGCAAAGAGTGGCAAGTTGAACCAATACCACACAGTGTTATGCACTGTCTTTTGGGTTGTATTTATTCCCTTTCCAAACATCACGTGTTCTTTCAAGTGTCTGCTCCGGCAAAACATCACATGTCCTTTTTTCGAGGCAGTTTCCAGAAAAACACCATGTCTCTTCTCATCAAAACATCCTCTCAAGTGTCTGCTTCAGCAATTACATCCTCTTATAAGACAGTTTTCAGAAAAACATCACATAACACACCCGAGTCTCCAGTGAAACCAGACATTTCCACTTCAGAAGTGATTTAATTTTCTATGCATTAAAATGATGTTGGCTATAAGTTGGCTGTAAATTGCATTTATTATTTTGAGGTATGTACCCTGTATCTCTAGTCTCTCCAGGACTTTTTCCATGAACGGGGTTTTGGATTTTGTCAACATTTAATGTCATGATCATGTGTTTTTTTATCTTTCAGTTTGTTTATGTGGTGGATTACATTTATTGATTTATAAAGTCTATTTAACTCTGGTGGGTGATCTATTTGATGTGTTCTTAGACTCAGTTTGCAAGCATTTTATAAAGAATTTTTGCATCTAGGTTCAAAACAAAAATTGACCTGCTGTTTTCTTTCTTTGTAGGATGTTTATATGATTTAGATGTCATATTACATGTGGTCTCATCAAAGAATTGGGCAACATTCCTTTTGTTTCTATTTTGTATAGTATTTGAGGAGTATTAGCATTAATTGTTCTTTAAAAATCTGGTGGAATTCTTTGTTAAAACCATCTGGCCCTGAGGAGTTTTTAAAGTATGTCGTTAGGATTGTCTGAATTTCAGCAGTGTCTGTTGTTATAGCTCCCTTTTAATCTCTAATTTTGTTAATTTCTATCTTTTTCCTCTGCTGTTTAATTCTTTTGGGTAAGGGTTTGTCAGCCTGATTGATTTTCTTAGAGAACAAATTTTTCTTTCATCAATTCTTTGTAATTTTGTTTGTTTATATTTTATTGATTTAAGCCCTGCATTTTAATATGTCTTGCAGTCTACTCTTTAGGGCTTCATTTCTTCTTTAAGTTCTAAAGCCTTCAAGTATGCCATTAAGTTAAAAATAAGAGATCTCTCCATTTTTTTATGTAGGCACTTACTGCTACAAATTTGATTCATAGAACTGTCTTCGTTATGCTGCATTATTTTGCGTTTGTTGCATTTTCATTGACATTCAATTATAAAACAATTTTTATTTTCTACTTCATTTCTGCCTTGATCCATTTTTCATTAAGTAGAGAGTTAGTTGTTCAGTGTTCATGAGTTTTTAAGCTTTTTGCTGTTTCTGCTTTTGTTGATATCTAGCTTTAATCCATGGATAGAGGGTGTAATTTCAATTTTATTTTATCTCTTGAACTTGCTTTGTGTCTGAGTATATGATTAATTTCAGAGAAAGTTTCCTAAGGCACTGGGAAGCAGGAATATTCTTTTGTGTTTGGGTAAAATGTTCTCAAAGTGTTTGTTAAGTCCATTTGGTTCATGAAGTCAATTAGCTACAATGTTTGTCTGTCTGTAGTTTTTGTCTGGATAACCTATCTACTAGTGATGATGTGGTATTAAAGTCACCCATTCTTACTGCATGAGGTTTAATATGTGATTTAAGCTGTTCGTTTCTTTTACAAATGTGGATATCCTTGTGATTCACTCACAGATGTTGAGAATTGTAATGTCCTCTTGGTGGATTTTTCTTTTGATCAGTTTTTAGTATCATTCCAGATCTCTTCTGGTTTGTTTGGTATGAAATCTATTTCATCAGATATTACAGTGTCTATATTGACATGATTACTGACTGAGTCCATTTGCTTGGAATATCTTCCCCATTCTTTTAACCTGACATGATGTCTATCCTTGATGTTAAAGTGTGTTCCTTAACACTGCAGGATGGATCCTAGTTTTCTATCCAACCTGTTAATTTATGTATTTTTGTTGGAGAATTGAGAATAGTGATGCTTACAGTTATCATTGAGAAGTGTTTGTTGGTTTGCATCATTTTGTTGTGGTGGCATAGATTTGTTTCATTTTCTGCTGTGAGATTATTTTTCCTTTTGTTTTTCCAGTGTGGCTAATCTTTTAATGATAACATTTTCCTTCTTTTGCCTTTTTTTGGAGTGAGATATTAAGACAGATGTTTGTAAATTTGTTTTTTATTTGGAATATAGTTTTTGTCCATCTACTGTGATTAGAACTTTTGTAGGATATGATATTTAGGGCTGACACCTGTGGCTTCTTTGAGTTTATAGGACATCTGTTTGTCTAAGCCCTTCTGGTTTTAATGTCTCTGTTGAAAATTCAGGTGTTCTGAGAACATGTTGATGTCTTTGTTCCATCTTGCCACCATGGGCCATGTCTCGATCCATGATCCTATTGCAGATAGGGGACCATGTTGATGTCCATGGCCTTTGTTATCACTGAAGGGAGTCCCTGTGATCTCTGCTGCTGTGTGAAGTCATGTTGACATCTGTGAGCCATACTGCTACTGGGCGCCATGTTTATGTATGTGGCCTGCACGACCACCTGAACCCATTCTGTCATTAAGGACTGTGATGATGATATCTATGCTGAGGAAGAAGGCCATGTTGATGTCAATGGTCTCTTCTGCCACCAGGAACCACACTGATGCTGACGATCATGAAAATATCCCTGGTCCATGCTGTTGCCAGCAATCATGTGGAAGTCCATAATTTGTGTTCCCACTGATTGTAAATGGCAAGGAAGTTACTTTTGGAGAGGTGTTAATGATTGCAGACTGACATTTGAGAAAAAAGAACCTAGAAAGATTCTCTAACAACCCCTTCTCCCCACAAAACTTAAAGTAACATCCTAAACAGAAAGTCGTCAAAAAGACCTGTTAAAAATTGAGGTAAGAATGATGCAATGTAGCTGTCTACAATTGATGGCTTTTGGTGGGAGTACAGGTGAGGAAGGACTCAATTTTTTTGAAGGGAAATACAATGGGAATTTGATTATGTTCCATTGAGTATGTGGACAACAAAAATTAAATTACCACCTTTTTCTTGCTCCTCCTCTTCCTTTGCCTCCTCTTTTTCTTCTTTAAACAAGGTGTATCAGAAGGGTGGCAGTCAGACCTGGAAAAACCAGATAGTGAATGTGATCAGGACTCATGATTTGAAAGTCCCCCAAAATTCAGTAAAGACTTTATGTCCAAAAACAAAATTACAATAGACATGGAACCATGAACCAAAGATAAATACATAAACAAACAACAAATAAATGAATAAATGAAAGAAGGAAAGGTCAGGTGTATTTCTTTATATATCAGTCTTTCCCCTCACAGCTTTTAATCGTCTCTTCATTTAGTATTTTTATTGTTTTGATTATTACTTACTGAGAAGAATTTCTTTTCTGGTCTAGTCCACTTCTTATTCTGTATGTCTCTTGTATCTTAATAAGTGTATTCTTGTTTAGGTTAGAAAATTTTTCTTATATAATCATTTATAAGTATTTTCTGTGCTTTTGACCTGGAGTTCTTCTCCTTACCCTATTCCTATTATTCTTAGATTTGGTCTTTTCATAATGTCCCATATTTCCTGGATGTTTTCTTCCTGATTTTGTTTTTTTTTTTTTACATTTAAAACTTTTTGTATCTGAGGTATCCTTTCTTCAATGCCAAAGACTCTCCTATCTTATCCTATCCTTAAAACCTACATTAAGGCTTCCTGGTTGCTGCCACTGCAGAGAGCCCGTGGGCAGCACCCCACGAGCGAACTTGAGCCTCGGGACCACAGGTAAGACCAACTTTTCTCCTGCAAGAAAGCTGCCTGGTGAGCTTGGGACACACGGAAGCAGAATTCCTCTAGGACCGGGCACGTTCTGTGTTTACCGGAAGTCCCACACCCACAGATCCCGGCCCTCAGCAGCTCTCTGCTCCCAGACCCCGTGAGAGAGAGACCCAACCGCCTGGTCAGGTGGACACTCCTGAGGCTGCAGAGCGGAAGAGACCACCAACACTGCTCACCCCTGCCCACATCCCTGGCCCAAGAGGAAACTGTACAAGGCCTCTGGGCTCCCGTGGGGGTGGGCCCAGGAGCGGCAGGACCCCTGCGCCTGAGACACCACCGGAACCTGAAGGAAACAGACCGCATAAACAGTTCTCTGCACCCAAATCCCGTGGGAGGGAGAGCTAAACCTTCAGAGAGGCAGACAAGCCTGGGAAACCAGAAGAGACTGCTCCCTGCACACACATCTCGGACGCCAGAGGAAAAAGCCAAAGACCATCTGGAACCCTGGTGCACTGAAGCTCCTGGAAGGGGCTGCACAGGTCTTCCTGATTGCTGCCGCTGCAGAGAGCCCGTGGGCAGCACCCCACGAGCGAACTTGAGCCTCGGGACCACAGGTAAGACCAAATTTTCTGCTGCAAGAAAGCTGTCTGGTGAACTCAAGACACAGGCCCACAGGAACAGCTGAAGACCTGTAGAGAGGAAAAACTACACGCCCGAAAGCAGAACACTCTGTCCCCATAACTGACTGAAAGAGAGGAAAACAGGTCTACAGCACTCCTGACACACAGGCTTATAGGACAGTCTAGCCACTGTCAGAAATAGCAGAACAAAGTAACACTAGAGATAATCTGATGGCGAGAGGCAAGCGCAGGAACCCAAGCAACAAAAACCAAGACTACATGGCACCATCGGAGCCCAATTCTCCCATCAAAACAAACATGGAATATCCAAACACACCAGAAAAGCAAGATCTAGATTCAAAATCATTTTTGATCATGATGCTGGAGGACTTCAAGAAAGACGTGAAGAACTCCCTTAGAGAACAAGTAGAAGCCTACAGAGAGGAATCGCAAAAATGCCTGAAAGAATTCCAGGAAAACATAAATAAACAAGTAGAAGCCCATAGAGAGGAGACACAAAAATCCCTGAAAGAATTCCAGGAAAACATAAATAAACAAGTAGAAGCCCATAGAGAGGAGACACAAAAATCCCTGAAAGAATTCCAGGAAAACACAATCAAACAGTTGAAGGAATTAAAAATGGAAATAGAAGCAATCAAGAAAGAACACATGGAAACAACCCTGGATATAGAAAACCAAAAGAAGAGACAGGGAGCTGTAGATACAAGCTTCACCAACAGAATCAAGAGATGGAGGAGAGAATCTCAGGAGCAGAAGATTCCATAGAAATCATTGACTCAACTGTCAAAGATAATGTAAAGCGGAAAAAGCTACTGGTCCAAAACATACAGGAAATCCAGGACTCAATGAGAAGATCAAACCTAAGGATAATAGGTATAGAAGAGAGTGAAGACTCCCAGCTCAAAGGACCAGTAAATATCTTCAACAAAATCATAGAAGAAAACTTCCCTAACCTAAAAAAAGAGATACCCATAGACATACAAGAAGCCTACAGAACTCCAAATAGATTGGACCAGAAAAGAAACACCTCCCGTCACATAATTGTCAAAACACCAAACGCACAAAATAAAGAAAGAATATTAAAAGCAGTAAGGGAAAAAGTTCAAGTAACATATAAAGGCAGACCTATCAGAATCACACCAGACTTCTCGCCAGAAACTATGAAGGCCAGAAGATCCTGGACTGATGTCATACAGACCCTAAGAGAACACAAATGCCAGCCCAGGTTACTGTATCCAGCAAAACTCTCTAACATTGATGGAGAAACCAAGATATTCCATAACAAAATCAAATTTACACAATATCTTTCTACAAATCCAGCACTACAAAGGATAATAAATGGTAAAGCCCAACATAAGGAGGCAAGCTATACCCTAGAAGAAGCAAGAAACTAATCGTCTTGGCAACAAAACAAAGAGAATGAAAGCACAGAAACATAACCTCACATCCAAATATGAATATAACGGGAAGCAATAATCACTATTCCTTAATATCTCTCAATATCAATGGCCTCAACTCCCCAATAAAAAGACATAGATTAACAAACTGGATACGCAACGAGGACCCTGCATTCTGCTGCCTACAGGAAACACACCTCAGAGACAAAGACAGGCACTACCTCAGAGTGAAAGGCTGGAAAACAACTTTCCAAGCAAATGGTCAGAAGAAGCAAGCTGGAGTAGCCATTCTAATATCAAATAAAATCAATTTCCAACTAAAAGTCATCAAAAAAGATAAGGAAGGACACTTCATATTCATCAAAGGAAAAATCCACCAAGATGAACTCTCAATCCTAAATACCTATGACCCAAATAGAAGGGCACCTACATATGTAAAAGAAACCTTACTAAAGCTCAAAACACACATTGCACCTCACACAATAATAGTGGGAGATTTCAACACCCCACTCTCATCAATGGACAGATCATGGAAACAGAAATTAAATAGTGATGTCGACAGACTAAGAGAAGTCATGAGCCAAATGGACTTAACGGATATTTATAGAACATTCTATCCTAAAGCAAAAGGATATACCTTCTTCTCAGCTCCTCATGGTACTTTCTCCAAAATTGACCATATAGTTGGTCAAAAAACGGGCCTCAACAGGTACAGAAAGATAGACTTAATCCCATGGGTGCTTTCAGACCACCACGGCCTAAAACTGGTCTTCAACAACAATAAGGCAAGAATGCCCACATATACGTGGAAATTGAACAATGCTCTACTCAATGATAACCTGGTAAAGGAAGAAATAAAGAAAGAAATTAAAGACTTTTTAGAATTTAATGAAAATGAAGGTACAACATACCCAAACTTATGGGACACAATGAAAGCTGTGCTAAGAGGTTAGCGCTGAGTGCCTGCAGAAAAAAACAGGAAAGAGCATATGTCAGCAGCTTGACAGCACACCTAAAAGTTCTAGAACAAAAAGAAGCAAATACACCCAGGAGGAGTAGAAGGCAGGAAATAATCAAACTCAGAGCTGAAATCAACCAAGTAGAAACAAAAAGGACCATAGAAAGAATCAACAGAACCAAAAGTTGGTTCTTTGAGAAAATCAACAAGATAGATAAAGCCTTAGCCAGACTAACGAGAAGACACAGAGAGTACGTCCAAATTAACAAAATCAGAAATGAAAAGGGAGACATAACTACAAATTCAGAGGAAATTCAAAAAATCATCAGATCTTACTATAAAAACCTATATTCAACAAAACTTGAAAATCTTCAGGAAATGGACAATTTCCTAGACAGATACCAGATACCAAAGTTAAATCAGGAACAGATAAACCAGGTAAACAACCCCATAACTCCTAAGGAAATAGAAGCAGTCATTAAAGGTCTCCCAACCAAAAGGAGCCCAGGTCCAGACGGGTTTAGTGCAGCATTCTATCAAACCTTCATAGAAGACCTCATACCAATATTATCCAAACTATTCCACAAAATTGAAACAGATGGAGCCCTACCGAATTCCTTCTACGAAGCCACAATTACTCTTATACCTAAACCACACAAAGACACAACAAAGAAAGAGAACTTCAGACCAATTTCCCTTATGAATATCGATGCAAAAATACTCAATAAAATTCTGGCAACCGAATTCAAGAGCACATCAAAACAATCATCCACCATGATCAAGTAGGCTTCATCCCAGGCATGCAGGGATGGTTTAATATACGGAAAACCATCAACGTGATCCATTATATAAACAAACTGAAAGAACGGAACCACATGATCATTTCATTAGATGCTGAGAAAGCATTTGACAAAATTCAACACCCCTTCATGATAAAAGTCCTGGAAAGACTAGGAATTCAAGGCCCATACCTAAACATAGTAAAAGCCATATACAGCAATCCAGTTGCTAACATTAAACTAAATGGAGAGAAACTTGAAGCAATCCCACTAAAATCAGGGACTAGACAAGGCTGCCCACTCTCTCCCTACTTATTCAATATAGTTCTTGAAGTTCTAGCCAGAGCAATCAGACAACAAAAGGAGGTCAAGGGGATACAGATCGGAAAAGAAGAGGTCACAATATCACTATTTGCAGATGACATGATAGTATATTTAAGTGATCCCAAAAGTTCCACCAGATAACTACTAAAGCTGATAAACAACTTCAGCAAAGTGGCTGGGTATAAAATTAACTCAAATAAATCAGTTGCCTTCCTCTATACAAAAGAGAAACAAGCCGAGAAAGAAATTAGGGAAACGACACCCTTCATAATAGACCCAAATAATATAAAGTACCTCGGTGTGACTTTAACCAAGCAAGTAAAAATCTGTACAATAAGAACTTCAAGACACTGAGGAAAGAAATTGAAGAAGACCTCCGAAGATGGAACGATCTCCCATGCTCATGGATTGGCAGGATTAATATAGTAAAAATGGCCATTTTACCAAAAGTGATCTACAGATTCAATGCAATCCCCATCAAAATACCAATCCAATTCTTCAAAGAGTTAGACAGAACAATTTGCAAATTCATCTGGAATAACAAAAAACCCAGGATAGCTAAAGCTATCCTCAACAATAAAAGGACTTCAGGGGGAATCACTATCCCTGAACTCAAGCAGTATTACAGAGCAATAGTGATAAAAACTGCATGGTATTGGTACAGAGACAGACAGATAGACCAATGGAATAGAATTGAAGACCCAGAAATGAACACACACACCTATGGGCACTTGATTTTTGACAAAGGAGCCAAAACCATCCAATGGAAAAAAGATAGCATTTTCAGCAAATGGTGCTGGTTCAACTGGAGGTCAACATGTAGAAGAATGCAGATCGATCCATGCTTATCACCCTGTACAAAGCTTAAGTCCAAGTGGATCAAGGACCTCCACATCAAACCAGACACACTCAAACTAATAGAAGAAAAACTAGGGAAGCATCTGGAACACATGGGCACTGGAAAAAATTTCCTGAACAAAACACCAATGGCTTATGCTCTAAGGTCAAGAATCGACAAATGGGATCTCATAAAACTGCAAAGCTTCTGTAAGGCAAAGGACACTGTGGTTAGGACAAAACGGCAACCAACAGATTGGGAAAAGATCTTTACCAATCCTACAACATATAGAGGCCTTATATCCAAAATATACAAAGAACTCAAGACGTTAGACCGCAGGGAAACAAATAACCCTATTAAAAAATGGGGTTCAGAGCTAAACAAAGAATTCACAGCTGAGGAATGCCGAATGGCTGAGAAACACCTAAAGAAATGTTCAACATCTTTAGTCATAAGGGAAATGCAAATCAAAACAACCCTGAGATTTCACCTCACACCAGTGAGAATGGCTAAGATCAAAAACTCAGGTGACAGCAGATGCTGGCGAGGATGTGGAGAAAGAGGAACACTACTCCATTGTTGGTGGGATTGCAGACTGGTAAAACTATTCTGGAAAGCAGTCTGGAGGTTCCTCAGAAAATTGGACATTGAACTGCCTGAGGATCCAGCTATACCTCTCTTGGGCATATACCCAAAAGATGCCTCAACATATAAAAGAGACACGTGCTCCACTATGTTCATCGCAGCCTTATTTATAATAGCCAGAAAATGGAAAGAACCCAGATGCCCTTCAACAGAGGAATGGATACAGAAAATGTGGTACATCTACACAATGGAATATTACTCAGCTATCAAAAACAACGAGTTTATGAAATTCGTAGGCAAATGGTTGGAACTGGAAAATATCATCCTGAGTGAGCTAACCCAATCACAGAAAGACATACATGGTATGCACTCATTGATAAGTGGCTATTAGCCCAAATGCTTGAATTACCCTAGATCCCTAGAACATACGAAACTCAAGACGGATGATCAAAATGTGAATGCTTCACTCCTTCTTTAAATGAGGAAAAAGAATACCCTTGGCAGGGAAGGGAGAGGCAAAGATTAAAACAGAGACTGAAGGAACACCCATTCAGAGCCCGCCCCACATGTGGCCCATACATATACAGCCACCCAATTAGACAAGATGGATGAAGCAAAGAAGTGCAGACCGCCAGGAGCCGGATGTAGATCGCTCCTGAGAGACACAGCCAGAATACAGCAAATACAGAGGCGAATGCCAGCAGCAAACCACTGAACTGAGAATAGGTCCCCCGTTGAAGGAATCAGAGAAAGAACTGGAAGAGCTTGAAGGGGCTCGAGACCCCAAAAGTACAACAATGTCAAGCAACCAGAGCTTCCAGGGACTAAGCCACTACCTAAAGACTATACATGGACTGACCCTGGACTCTGACCCCATAGGTAGCAATGAATATCCTAGTAAGAGCACCAGTGGAAGGGGAAGCCCTGGGTCCTGCTAAGACTGAACCCCCAGTGAACTAGACTATGGGGGGAGGGCGGCAATGGGGGGAGGGTTGGGAGGGGAACACCCATAAGGAAGGGGAGGGGAGAGGGGGATGTTTGCCCGGAAACCGGGAAAGGGAATAACACTTGAAATGTATATAAGAAATACTCAAGTTAATAAAAAAAAAAGAAAAAAAAAAGAAAAAATAAATAAAAAAACCTTACATTAAGGTCCTTGTCTTATGTTTCATCAGTGTGGCTTTTCTCAGGGCCTCCTTGGTAGGGTCTCTGGACTCTAGTGGAGACATATTGTCCTGGATATTGTTGGTTCTATTTTTATGCTGGCATGAAAGCACCTGGGTTTGAGATGATTATAATTCTATGTGCTTTTATCTGATTCTGTATTTGTTGAGTGTGTTTCCTTTTCTTTGGTTTCTGTTGACTTCTCAGGATTTTAGAAGTGTATTTTTTTAGCTGTGACTCACCAGGTTAGGAGTTCTTATGAGTTTCTACTAGGTGTGGCCTCTGGCCATCTCAGATAGAATTTGTTGCTAGATATTGGGAGCTGCCATTCAGAAATGGGGATTGGATAAAATACCTGTGTTTGCCAGAAATATCTGTGCAATGTACAGTGAATAAAGAAATGGAGTAGGGATAGGCCCCTTCAGCTAGTTTGCTATAGATCGGGGAACACAATAGTGGAATTGTGGAATTAGTATTAAAGGATGGGAAAGAAAGTGAAAATTGTCTACTTAATTCCCTGGCCTGCAGGTAGAGATATTTCATGTGTTGGCAGGTGAGACAAAGGTGTGGGATGAGGAAGGTAGCCTGTAGGAGAGAATCAGCTTAGTTTTCTGGGAGTAGTCTAGTGTTCCAACTACTAGTATAAAGTCAGTCCCTTGAAAACATAGTGACTTGAAACAACCAATTTTTCCTTTGTTTATATTGTCTCAGATTCTCAGTTCTTAATGCTTTTCACTAGCTAGAAAATTTTCTTATCACCATTTTTTATAGAGCTCCTGTTTGTTGTATATTCAACTTCTTGGATTCCCTAATCAGAATTCTTTCCCATATCTTCTGAAACATTTACTTTATTCTTCTGTTTATCTTAGAGTCTGAGTTCTCTATTTTTAAGTTTTTCTAATGTTTAACTGTTCTGAAAGCTCATTCTCTCTCTCTCTCTCTCTCTCTCTCTCTCTCTCTCTCTCTCTGTGTGTGTGTGTGTGTGTGTTCAATATAGGGTTTCTTTGCATAGCCTTGGCTGTCCTAGAGCTCAATTTTTAGAGCAGGTTGGCCTCTAGCTCAGTGACCAATCTACCTCTCCCTCCCAAGATGGTGTATACCACTATGCCCAGCTTGCGTAAGCTTGTTTATTGTCTATTGTTTTTGGATACAATGTCTGATATACTATTGTGTTTCTGAAGATGTTAATTATAGTATATCTGGTCATTGTTGCTCTATATTTTAATCTCTTTTGTATACTTCATTTATTGGTCCTTATTAAATAGAGGCTGAAGTTTATGTTTTAGAGTCAAAGTTTTCTGAGAGGTTGGTAGAACATCCAATACCTGCCAGCATGCTCTCCAAAGTTCCTCCAGAAGTTGCTTCTTACTCATTCATTCCAGTCACCTTCTTTTGGTCTTTGGCTAGGTATGTTCAATGATATAAGTTTGTTTTATAGAAGCCTCCAAGGAGGCATAAACTATCCCGTCATTCCTATTGTTCACAAATCCACAATAATCTTAGTTCTCTTTTGGTTTTTCATATGCTTAGTGACCAAGAGTTCAGAATTTCTTTGATTGACTCCTCCTCCTTGTTATTGATCGATGTGATTGGGTCCATCACTTTTTCCATGTCCTTGAAAATAACTAAGAAATTATCTGAATGGTATGGTTTGTTTTGGTTAATAATTTCAGATTTCATATATGCCAACTTAGCTCTGTTTCTTCTGGGGTTGTGCATGATAAGACAGATCACTGTAGCAAAACAAAGTCCTATATCCCTCATGTAGAAGAGAGGCACAGAGAGGGAGTATACCAGCATGGAGTATCTAGTTCAGTGGCATGCCTTTGTTGTGTGACAGACTTTTTCTAGGAAGACGCACCTTATATACACACATCTACTAACTCCAGAAAGGGGATGTGTAGGACTTCAAAATAATGATACCAAAGTCCAACCTGGTGCATCAATGAAAATATGCAGGACTATGGGGTAGAATGTACCTTTAGGAGCAAGGATGAGTCAGAAGGGGCTACTTCACTAAGAAGTCAACCACAAGTAGGGCAATGACTCAGAAATGCTTAATTCCTGGTGTCCCATCTCTGCGGAAATTTCACAAAGTTCCTCGAGTTGGAGAACTCTCTTAGTAACTCAAATGGTCACCTCCCCCAGTAGTTGTTTACTGCTGTTTTAACTCTAGAGTGGGGACAAGTTTCAGCTTTCTCAGAAGTTTGAAGTTTGTTTATCTCATTCACCTCATGAACCTCCCATCCCTCCTGTTGGGAATGTTTAATTTGGAGAAAATTGCTGTACAACGGCATCTATTATGCCACTTTCCCTAACTAGATCCCAGGCCAAATAGCTTGGTCATCTGTGAACTCATCAGTAGACAGATCTGTAAAGATAGCTATGACACAGTCACCTCTCAATAGCTGTGTTGGCTAGGGGTCAACACTCAAGCCCTTTGGGGAATCACTTTATATCCAACCTCTTGGAAGTTTGGAATCTCTTTAATTACTTTCAACATAGACTTTAACCCATCTGTGTCCATCTCTGAGTTTTTCTCCCACTGTCTGAAGTGCCTTTTTTTCTCTATTCATTGTTATCTCTGGGGTTCCAAAACAAATCATCTGCTTCTTGTCAATACCAATATTTGTTGACAGATTTGACCTCTTCTACAGATAAAGTCACTATTCTTAATGTGATATCAATCTATATTCCATAGTTAGGAACTATAGACCTTTATAGTGAAGACCAAGCAGTATTTTCCTTTGTTATTATAATCAAAAATGGCTTTTGAGAAGAGAGACATAACAACTTCATATTAAAGCCAGTTTTGTTAATTGTACTTTATCGACTATAAAATTAGTCCCAGAGAATACTTATGGCCCTTCCTGACCTGATATTATCCCTCCTGTCTAGTTTTCAAAGATTATGTGATTTTATAGGCAATTTAATCACACATACTCGGAATTCCAGATTTATTGTTAGCATTTGCCTGAACGAGTTATGTTCGTTCCTGGCTTCTTATTCTTCTGTGACTTTATTAGTCCATCTGGTTAAGGATGCACATGAAACCAACTCCTACTATGTAATGCCTTTTATGAACAGAAATACACAGTCAATTTTCTGCATATTCACAGAAGACAACCAATTTGCCATTGAACAACTTTGAAATAAATCATTTCCCTGTATGTGTCTCCAAGTAGATGGAAATCCTTATGGGTTGTGAACTAATTATGTTGATGTTTCCTGTACTAAAACATATTTTAATGCTTTTCAAATAAATAAGGGCATGAGCTGAAGATATTCAAAGCTTATTTGGATTATCTTTCCTTGGAAGGTGATTTTTCTTTTTCTTTTTTTCTTTTTTTAAAGACAGGATCTTTTTATGTAGACCTGCTGGTTCTGGAGCTAGCTATACAAACTAGACTGACTTCAAACTAACAGAGATCTGACTGTCTCTGCTTCTTGAGTTCTGGAATTAAAGGTATACACTGCCATTCCCAGCAGGAAGATGGTGTTTTCTTGTGTATGCAGATTAATGCTCATGAATCAAGTTAAAAATGACCCTCTGATCTTTTTAGAATTACTAAATTTAAGGGTTAAATCAACAATAAAAATACCACCCATAACTGCTATGGACAGTTCTGTGCTATTCATAGGACTCTATGCAGTTTGCATACTTTCTGTCCTGTACTGTTTAGTTCAAATGTGATTGTAGCCAACTTTCAACTATTATCATGACATTTTAACTTGCATGTATAATTTTTAAGGCTACTTAATTTGGCTGTGTTATAATATTGACTTTTAAATGATATACAGTTATTAACTATTAGAAATATAGGCTCATATTCTCTAATGATTATAAACATTGGTTTTCTTTCACCAGGTACATATTACATTGTTGAATCTACATTGCCTGTTAGAGCACTCTGTATTCAATCTCTCATACCTATCACTGTGTCTAACACATATTGGAGGTTTAGTACATTTTTGCCTGATAAATAGCTTTCTTTTACCTATGAGTGCAGGCGTTTAGTGCCATGAGGTATCAGAATGAAGTGGCTCAGAAAAGGCCGGGGTTGATTTTCAAACATCTTGAAAACTTTATAGGTTAAAAAGAGAGGATAGAGACTTAGCCTCAGGATCCCGAAAGCTTATCAAATTCAAATGCACGGAGACTTATCCATCAACCTCAGATATCCCACTTGGAGATATGACAGAAGGTTTAGATTTCCTACTCTGAACAATTCCTTCACTTAAGAAGTTGTCTCTTTAAATTCCAAATAAACTCATTGGGAGGGTGACAGATTTGCACATTAAAAGTTATTGCCTCATTAGCACAGATGGTACGCTCTAACCTAGGCTGCTTCTTACTGGTTTGGAGGAATCTCACTTGCCTTAGGGAAGATGAAAACTCTCATAGAGAGGCAGAGTGAAGAGGAAGGCCTGGTTGAGATTCAGCGAGATGCCTCCCTCATCATGGATGTAGTAGAGCAATGAGATAAACCAATCGACGTGAGTAGGGAGCAGGGGTGGCTTCTTCTACAGGCTGCTATAATTTCTCTTAAAACTTTTTTTAAACAATATATTAGCCATTTATTCTTTCAATGAAAGCACAAAGGGTTGAAGTTTGAGGGTTATTTCAAAATAATGGAAATTTTTGAAAGGTCATTCATTTATAATGATAGATACCACTATTTTTCAGAAGTATATTTCCTTCTGAAAATTATGCATTTCTAGACTATTAACTGTATGCCTGAAGCTAATTGTCAGGAATCATTTTTAGTATGACTTTTCCTTTAAAATGTGGCTCATGGAGTGGATGCCATGATGAATTCATCTTCGCTGTCCAAGTGTTTGGCTCACTGCATAGGAAGTTACAAGCCCTGAAAACTATTTACAAATGACTGAAAAGAACTATATCTATGGCAAGTCTTCAGGATGATGAATATCTCATCTTGTGAATCTGAATAATTTATTGTGTTTGTGAATGACAAGGCATTCTAAAGAACTTCTGAGTCTGCTCTTCATGTGCTCTTCAAGCATACAGAAGTGGTTTCACAACCATTTGGCACAAGCAATAGCCAATGAGAACTCTAAAACAGGAAATCAACCAGAAAATGGATTAATTCCAACAAGCAGCACAGACTGTTCTATGTTTAGGGGGTAACATTTTATTTTCTTACTTTTTATTTTCGCTTTAACTTTTTTGAACTTCATCTTTCATTTTTCTCTTTTTCTTCCATTTTTCTTATATTTTTCGAAACAACAATATGTAACCAAAAGAACAATAAGGAAAAAATGCCCAGACAATGTATTGAAAACAAACAAAAAGTCTCTAAAGTGCCATTGACTTAGTTTTGTGTTGGCCATCTACCACTGGGCTAAAATGTTGTGGTTTGTACACTCAGTGAGACTTCCTTGGAGAAAGTTAAGTTTTTTCCCATTGTGAGAGATTGCCATTTACAGATAGCTTCCTGATTAAAGATGGGAGTCGATGTCCACTTCTCCTTCCCAGTGTGCTATCCCAGTGTGTTTGAACTTACGCAGTTCCTCTGCATGCTACCACAGTCTCTCTGTGTTGGTATGTGCATGATTCTTATTGGGTCTGGAAGATACTCTCCCTTTCTTTTCTTTTGTTTTCATCCCTACTGGCTCATTACAATCTTTCTGCCTCCTTTTTTACAAACTTCTCTGAGCTCTGAAGGGTTAGCATATTTTCTTTAAGGTTAACACAATGTTTTAATCTAAATGATTTTCCTCTTGGTGACCTTCCTTTGTATCAGCAACTTTGTGCGTGTTTCTGTGCCTGTGTGCATGCGTGTGTGTGTGTGTGTGTGTGTGTGTGTGTGTGTGTGTGTGCACGCGCGCTCACTTGTCTGTGTGTGTATTTGGAGGCCAAAGCTCTTGGCCAGCTGTCTTCTTTGTGTGCTTGATGCCCAATGTTATGAGATAGGATCACTCAATGAACCATGAGCTTTACCTATTCAGCTAAGCCTCAGGGATCCTCATGCTTCTCCTTCCTCAACTCTGCTATTACAGGCATCTGTTGCTGCTGCTCTTGACTTTTACATGGTAGCTAGGGGTTGAACTCAGATCCTCATGAGACTGAATCATCTCTCTAGGTCTTCTTAGCCACTTTTTATATATTACATAATAGCAGTCTCACATTATGTAAGTAATTCACTGAACATGATCACATAGACTGTCACCATTAGTTGTTAATCTATATAGGTATAAAGTATAGTCTCATACTGCTCCTTCTGGAATAAATTACTAAGCTTCTGTAAAACATATCTGACTGGCCATCAGCATAGCCAACAGCTGCTGCACTTGATATCTTTCTGAGTTGTATGAGGATACTGATGCTGGGTGATTGCCTAGCAACAGACAGCCTTTTTCTATATTCTTATTCAATATTTGATTAGATATTTTTTAGTTTGTAGAAGTGTATTTGTTGTATATAAGGAGACGGAAAAATTACATGCTCTTGCAAACCTGAAAATAAATGTGATTCAGTAAGTAAGACAAAAGAAGGATCATTAAGAAATCAGAAAGCTGTTGAGAAAATTGAGTGCAAGATGCTGTCATAAAGATTTGAAATGCTGCAACAGAAGGTTTTTTCTTTTTTAATTTTTATAGCTCTCTTCTTTCTGAAAGGTCATGGCAATAAGAGAGATGAAGGGTTATCCTTATGGTCGCTAATAATTTAAGACACTGTAAACAAATAAATCCTGTGGATAAGGAAATGTTTATTAGCCTTAGGAGACTTAACAGTAGTTTGGTTAATGCATTGACACTGTAGGTGGCAAAATTAGATGACAAAGATCAGTGCAGAGGAAACACAGTATCTTCTTAGAACATCAATCATCCATTCTTATGTAGTGTGTGATGCACTGAGAATAAGAAATACTGTCTTTCAAATTTAGATACTTGACCAATGTAGAAAATAACCTAATAGAATGAATATGTCATAATTATAGACAGGAATTTAAAGATCTGTAAAAGAGATCACAGTCTTATAAGGAAGTGTCATAAAGGGCTTCTTACTCCTCCTCTCCCATAGCATTTTCTGTGTTCTACACTTTCCAGTGTAGAAGAGACATCTTTGAGCACATGTTCTTTTGACTTTTGACAAAAATTTAGTATGTCAACTTCTGCTTTTTTAAGATTTATATTGTCCATATACTCCTTGGCTTGGATCCTAAATGTTCCTTCAAAGTGCCTATTTTGAAGGCTTGGTTTCCAAGTGTGACGGTGTGTAGAAGTGAGACTGTTGTATGATAATTGCATCATAAATGTATGACTGGGGTAGCAGGTTTCAGTAGAGGGTTTATTCAAAAGTGATCAGCTGGTTCTTCCCAGCTACTGACTAGCAGATGAGCAATCTCAGCAACACCTCACTTCACTATCATGCTCTGCCTCACCCCTGACAGGGCTGAGACAGATGGGGTGAAATCTGAATCAGCAAGACGTTAAGTAGATGTTTCTCTTGATTCTTTTGGTATGTAAATGGAGACTGAGTGACAGAATCTTAGGGAATCTTTAGGGAGTATTAGAGAAGCTCTTGGTATGGATATGGTCAATAAAGAAGCATTATCTTCCTTTCACATCAGAAAGAGAATAAGAGAATAGGTACTTTAAGGCAAGGGAGAGAGAGAGAGAGAGAGAAAGAGAGAGAGAGAGAGAGAGAGACAGAGAGAGAGAGAGAGAGAGAGAGAGAGAGAGAGAGAGAGAGAGCCATTTGTTGGAAAGTCCACTGGAACTATAAATCATGACAGGGTAAGACTCAATGTAGGTCACCCAAAGATACCAGCCAGATTCAAGACCTGCCTGCACTTCCGTTCTTATGAGTTTTAAAGGTAGACCATAGCAAATAGACATCGCCACATTTGGGGACTTTTTTAAGTAGAAGAAAAATCTTTTATGATTTATGATAGTAGAAAAAGTTAAATGAGTTAAAGTAGACTTATTTGAATAAATTTATAGCAAATGATATCAAAATATATGTATTACAGAATTTTTCTTTAAAAATAGTTTTATTAATTGCTTGAGAATATCATATAACAAATTTTGATTGTATGTACCTCCTACTTCAGCTCCTTTGCAGACCCATCCCTCGTTCTAGATCAACTCTACTTTCTGTCTACTCTCCTTTTTTAATTAACTACTTTCTTTCTACTTTCATTTTAAAAGTTGTGTTCAACTTGTGCTATGTCATAATTATCATTTACCCATATATTATTATTTATTTAAACTTTTTCATAATTTTGTAAGTGCTAAATTCATATAATTTCCATCTCCCCTTTCTTTTACAACTCCTCTTTCACCACCTCTCAAATTCATGACCTTTTATTTATTGATATATCTAGAATAAATGAATAAATAAATACATAGAATAAATAAATAAAATCTACTAAGTAGATTCAGTATTCACACACACACACACACACACACACACACACACACACACACACACACACACTCCTAGTTCCAGAGGACTTTCTAACATACGTCTCTCTTTCTCTTACCTGATACAAGAGGAAAAAATGCTTCTTTATTGACTATCTCCATACCAAGAACTTCTCTGATATTTTTTAAAGATTTCTTAGGATGCTGTCATATATATACACACACATATATAATATATACATATATATTATATATATAATTTTTATGTGTTGTGTTTAGAGGTATCAGATGCCTCTTTGGGATTTAGTAACCTATCAATTAGCTTGTTTCTGGAGAAAATTGAATTTTATTTTTTCAGTAACCATTGACTGCCTACAGTTCTTCATGTAGCAATGGAGCCTTGTGAAATTCCTCTGTTCAAGTTGGCATGTCAATTGGTTTTTGTCATTATTCAGATTTGTTTGGGCAAGCATGTTGTTGAGGTTTCATGAGATTTTGTAGCAAGGTTTTCTGGTCCTACTGTTTTATAATTATCCCGTACATGCACATATACATATGCATACAAGTATGACCACACACACACATACACACATATACACACTAAAGAACACATTCATATAATTTCTTCTACTACATTGTTATGGTTTTCCCAACTTTGTTGGCAATTTACTGTGCTTAATTTTTCAATAAGCATAGCTGAGGATTTTTAGAAAAATCTGATACTTAGTGGGGTCAGTGCTGTTCACAGTTTTATGCATCTATTTGGAGTCACGGGAGTACCTTGTGAAGATAAGTGGGAGAACAGAAATATTTTATCTTGAAAATGACAATATGTGCTACTTTAACGGGAGCTTCAATTCTAAGGATTACTTCGTGGCAGCTCTATTCAGATGAATATTTCTTTTAAATGACTTGCTCATAGTCAAACCTTCTAAAGTTCAACTGAAATTTATGCATCTCTGACATACATAAACAGACACAATAGCCGCCATCAGATGACAACTTTAACCATCTCAGAAATCTCTGCCTAGAATACTCTGTAGACAGATAAATGGCTTTGGCAGAATTACTATTCCAGTAAGAAAACTACACAGTATATTTTGCCTCATTATGCATAGAGTGTGCATATGTGAAGGAAAACATAAATATCATCTGTCCCAATCCTCCAAGTAGACGCTGCAGTACATTAGCAGCATTAGCATGGCGTGAAAACCTCTTCTAATGGTCATCATTTTTGGCCTCCCCAAACTTATTACAGAAACAAAGGCTTGACATTCATCATCTGTTTTTTATCAAGTAATTTGCATGATTCTTTGACACATTAAAAATCAAACTCCACGGATATGCAGGATGGAAGCTTAGACTCCCACATGGTAGTGTAAATTTTAAATATGTAGGACTAAATAGACCACAGTTATTTTATGTGGAATCAACCTTCGCAAATGTATTAATGCTTTGTGAGGGAATGGGTCAGGTCTCTTGTGCTGAAAATACTGATTTTGAGAGTAAGATGTTATGGTTGTTAAACAGTGAAACATTCAAATGACTTCCTTTCTAAGATGCCAGCATTATGATTGTTGGACACTTTGGCCATGAGAATCATGAGCTAAATATAAATATTCTGGTGTTTTTCTTTGTAAGTTTATACCTTCTCTAAGATGCATGTAGGTTTTTTGCTTTTAATCTAGGGTTAATACTCTATGAGATTTCCCCACTCGATATTAGCCTGTCTGTTGGTGTCTGCCTTACTAATGTCTTGTTCATGCACATACTTGTTTTTACAACAGACAGGAAACCCTCACCAAAAAAAAAAAAAAACCATAAGAAATCAAAATGCAGAGAACAAGAGATTATGTGGAACTCTGGTTCAACTGATCCATTTACAACACAACCTTTGCATCCAAAGTTTACAGAACATTGCTGAAGAAAGGGCAGAGAGATGGTAAGTGTTAGAGCAACAGGATGTCTCCTGGGAGATTGCATCAACAACACAATAGCCTCAACAAAATTTCTTTTCCTGTGTGTGAGTCTGTAGGTTCCCATGTACTTCCTCTCTGCTCATTGAAAGGATAGCAGTCAAAGCTCTGGGACCTCTGTGCCAAGATGTCATCACTATATCAGAGAACACATGGCTAGTTTTCTGATTCTGGTACATTTTAAACTATGGTTTGTACACGGCCATGATAAACAGCATCATCGTTTTTCTCCAGTTAAGACTAGAGAGCAGCCTCACTAAGCAATGATGTATAAATACACAGTGGAATTCTACTCAAATGTGAAGAAAGATTAAAATAAAATCAAATTGCAGCTATAAAAATGTAATGAATGGATGGAACTTGGAAAATAGACCATTTTGTGGGAGGCTAAAACTAATGACCCTTATGAAAGGTTTCCATGTCGTGTTAATGCTGATAACATAATTGCAGCATCTCCTTGGAGATATCCTGGACACAGAAAAATAAAAACATTGCTTGTTTTCTCTTAATTTTGACCTATTTGTAATATTTGGATTTGAGTATAACCTGAAGTAACCCCAGAAGCCAAAGAAGTGGTAAGGGTTAATTTTGTGTGTGGGGAGGGGGAGTAGAGAAACTGAGTATTCAGTATTCATCTGATCAAAAGAAATAAACAATGAGATTTTATTTGGGAGCAAAAATGCAAGATGAATATGAAATGGAAGCTTTTGTTTTGTTTTCTTTTTAGAAAGTTGGGTGGTGTCTTATTGGGGCAAGCTTTGTGAAGGAGTTTTTGTTGTTATTGATTTGGTGGGTTTTTTTGAAGCAGATAAAAGGATGTTTTGTTAAAGAAGACACATAAAGGAATGTTTTGTTGAAGTGGACATAGGTGAAAGGATGCTTTGCTAAAGTAGACACAGGTGAAAGTTTGATCGGTTAAAGTAAACATGTGGAAAGACTTGTGATAAAGGACTGTTTGCTAATGACATGTATGAATGGTTCACCTTACACTGCATTTTTGAGTTCTATAATTTGCAGTGACTCTATAGAAAAAAAACAAATTAAAAAAACGTTTTCTTGAGGTTATTGTGGCTTTTTGCCACTTTTGTGGACTCAGGCCACTTGGCAGAGCAATGTTAACTAATATAGACTCATGTAGAGATTTCTTAAAACAGATTCACATGCTGAAGCAAGACATGAGGTGAGGCAAGACCCATAGAGGACATGTGATATTTGGAGGGAGTATAAATGGGACTCAACAGACAATGACGGGAGATTGACTTGCTTGTATAGCTAGTTTTGTAATGTTTTTTGGTCTTGAGTCTTCACTGATCTTTACTTCGATAAGAGACACATGGCAAAGAACATTTTCTGGCATCTCTGGTAGTCCTATTCTCTCCTGCTGACTTGTGTTGATTCGGCTGAAGCCTGGCTGTTTTCGTAAGGTCTTGTCACCATTTTATTTTCTCAACATTATTAAACTGGTGTCAGTTTATCTGTAAAGTGTTTACAAGTAGATGGAGTTACCATTGATGACCTGTGAACTGAACTGTTTATTTCCCAGAGATGGGATTTGTTCTCAAACAAAATCAAAACTTCCTCTATATCTCTTCAGGTGGGTGATGGGCTAGAAGAGAGGTTAACGCATTTAAGATCTGGTATTAAAATTAGGATTAAAAAAGTTTTAAGCTGACATGAATATTTTGTTTTTTATGATAACCAGCTCAAGAGGGTAGATATATTCTTCTATTATTAATAGGGCTTTACATTTATCACCTTTAAAATTATTTTAATATTTTAATTAAAAATGTTTAATATTTTAAATACTTCTAGTATGAAACATTGGTGGAAATATTTTACAAACAAGCTAAATTTTACCTCTACTTTTTGATTGTGTTACCAAACGTTGGTGGTGATTTTTGCTTTTGGTTTTGATAACATCATATAATATATAGATCTTTTGCTCTATATATTATACTTGGATTCATCGTGTGACTTGCAGTGTTAACATGGAATTACTCACCTATATATTTCCTGTTTTGAGTGCTCTTTTAAGTTTTAGTGGGCATCTTCATTAAGAAAATATTTGTTTTGTTATAATTGAAAACTTGAAAATACACATCCTCAGGAGGTGGGGGGTGGGGAATACGCTAGAATGTACCAGAGACCTGGGAGGTGAATCTCAAGACACAAAGGGAGGGACCATAGATGAAATGCCCAACAGTGGGAAGAGGGAACTTGTAGAATCTTCCTTCAGTAGAAACACAGGGTATTAAGTGGAGGGATGGGGTTGCCATCCCACAGTGAAAAACTCTGACCCAGTGTTGTTCCTGTGTAAAGGAACTACAGGGCCAAAAAGAGAAGAGACTGAGGGAAGTCTGGGAACTGGTCCAAATTGGTACACATCTCCAAGGCCTGACACTATTACTAATGCCATGATACACTTACAGACAGGAGGCCTAATAAGCAGCTGACTGAACCAGAGGCAGATACACCCAACCAATGATCTGAAGTTGGGTATCCCAATGGTTGAATTACGGAAAGGCTAAAAAAAGTTGAGGAGGAGGGTAACCCCATAGGAAGACGAGCATTCTCAACAAATCTGAACCCCCGAGATCTCTCAGGCACTGAACCACCAATTAGGCAGCATACACTAGGTAGTCTGAGGCCCCCGACACATGTACAGAAGAAGATTGCCTGGTCTGGCCTCAATCAAAGAAGATACACCTAACCCTTAAGAGACTTGAGGCCCCAGGGAATGGGGCAGCCTGGTAGGGTGTTGGGTGTTTGGGGTATATGGAGGTGTGGGGGCATTCTCTTGGAGACAGGGGAGGAGGAATGGGATAAGGAATAATTGGAGGGCAGAATGGAAGGGGGATAATGGGTGGACTGTTAAAAAAAGATTAAAGATAATAATAAGAGAAAAGAAAAGTTGCTTTGGATGACATTCTTTTTTCTTTTTTTAACCTTTTTTTAACTAGATATATTTCTTTATTTACATTTCAAATGTTATTCCCTTTCCTAGTTTCCTGTCCATAGCCCCCTATCCCTCCCTCCTCCCCCATATGCATTTTCTGAATCCATTCCTCTGTTGAAGGGCATCTGGGTTCTTTCCAGCTTCTGGCTATTATAAATAAGACTGCTATGAATATAGTGGGGCATGTGTCTTTGTTATATGTTGGAGCATCTTTTGGGTGTATGCTCAGAAGAGGTATAGCTGGGTCCTCAGGTAGTGGAATGTCCAGTTTTCTGAGGAACCTCCAGACTGATCTCCAGAGTGGTTGTACCAGTTTGCAATCCCACCAATGATGGAGGAGTGTTCCTCTTTCTCCACATCCTCACCAACATCTGCTGTCACCTCAGTTTTTTATCTTAGCAGGTACCTGCTGCTGACTGCTCCTACATTCCTGTGTCCAGAAGCACTCTGCAGTTTCCTCTTGGGCCAGGGATGTAGATAAAGATGAGCAGAAGTGGCAGTCTGTTCTGCGGTCTCAGGATGGTCTGCACTTCTGGGTGTTCAGCTCTCTCCCCCAACACCAACATCATTTCTTCTTAAACTCTAACAGTAATGGAAATGTGGCAGCAAATTCTTCATTGATACACAATGCCTCTCCACTTTAGTAGTATACTTTGTAGTTTAAATATATTCTAAAATTTGTGCAAACATACTTAAGTTGGTATAATTGTGTGTTATCTTTCATATCAGGGCATCCCCTGCCTAATCCTCCTAAAGGCTCATACTTTCATAACAGCACATTGCCATCAGAGTGTTTCTATCCATGTCTTACATCTGTGATTTAATACATTTAAAATCTCTATTAAGCACTTAGCAGGTCTTGTTTATATGTTTAAATACCTTTTACAATTTGAAAACCTGAACTACTTGGGATTTAATTTTACATCTTCCCAATTTCATCGAGAACTGATTTTAGTAACTTCAAATAGTAGCAACTTTAGTGTTAGATTTTTGCTTTCATATTGACACTACTTAAAGAAAGCACCTGACTACTCCTCTTTAGTGTACCAGAGTCGCTAGTGTCATTCCTTTTGCACTTCAGTCTTTCATTCAGTACAGAGTGACATGACATTGCAATGTTGTGACAATCATTCTAGCAAGAGAAATAGCTGCTAAGTGACTGACACGCGGGTGACAGATATAGCTTGGAGAAGCTGGTCAAAGGGATGATATCCATTGTAGGTGGGATATAGAAGAATAGAGGGATATTTAAACATGACATTATAAAATAGCACAAATTCTAAATCTTTCAAGTTATTTATCCTAGAAATAAGTCTCACTTATTATTTCTTTTTTCTCCATCTTTATTAAATTGGGTATTTCTTATTTACATTTCAAATGTTATTCCCTTTCTCAGTTTCTATGCCAACATCCCCCTAACCCTTCCCCCTCCCATTCTATATGGGTGTTCCTCTCCCCATCCTTCCCTCATTACCACCCTCCCCACAAGAATCCCATTCACTGGGGGTCCAGTCTTGGCAGGACCAAGGGCTTCCCCTTCCACTGGTGCCCTTACTAGGCTATTCATTGCTACCTATGCAGTTGGAGCCCAGGGTCAGTCCATGTATAGTCTTTGGGTAGTGGCTTAGTCCCTGGAAGCTCACTTATTATTTCTGGTTAAGGTTTTGACCATGAACAACTGTCTCTGTTGAAAGGAAAACTATGGATTAGGAGCTCTACAACATTCCAAATACTTTTGCTCTACATCCATTACTCTTCAGAAATAATCAAATACCAGGTGTATTTATAAAGACTTAAAAGATCGAGTCTCTCCTTTAGACAATGATATTGTACTTAGAAGTAAAAATATATGCTCTATATATTTTTATACTAGGGTCTAAATGTAAAATTTATTCTGATCACCTAAAAGTATGTCACTAAACATACATTGGTATTGTTGGATGTGTAATAACACACACACACACACACACACACACACACACACACACACACCCATTGAAATTTGAAATACTAGGCAGGAAGACTTGTATAGATAACCCTGTACTCAAGTGTAAAAGTGTGTTACCTTCCTTGCTACCTCCTGTGGATCTTTCCAATTTATCAATGTTACTATTTTAACATCTCATGCTTGGAAATTTTAATTCAGTTTTGAATGCACACCATGTTTATTATGATAGGCAAAGTTCTCCCTCTTAAACTTTCTCCCTCTTTAAAAATTATTTCCATTTCAGTCATCGTTCCCCTTTCCAGGTCCCCCCTTCAATAGTTCCTCATCCCATTCTGCATCCCCTTTTCCTCAAAGAAGTTGTTCTTCCCTGCCCCTGCCAGGTCTTCCCTTCCCTGAGACCTCAAGTTTCTTGAGTAATAAGTGCATCTTCTCCTACTGAGACTTGAGGCCTGGCAGGGAAGACCTCTGCTATATATGTGTCAGGAGCCTCGGAGCAGCACTCTATACTGTCTGGTTAGTGGCTCAGTCCTTAAGGTCTGGGTTAGTTAAGACTGTTGGTCTTCATATGGAATTACCCTTCCCTTTATCTCCTTCAATCCTACTCTAATTCAGTCCAATGGATGAATATAAGTGTCTGTCTCCATCAGCTGCTGGTAGGGCCTCTCAGAGAACAGCCATGCCAGGCTCCTGTGTGCAAGCACATCATCACATCCATAATAATGCCAGGCATCACCCTCCATCCCCACCATGAAATAGATCTCAAGTTGGGCCTGCTGTTGAACCTACCTTCCTTCCATCTCTTCTCCCTTTTTGTCCCTGCAGTTCTTTTAGGCAGGAATAGTTCTAGGTCAGGAATTTTGACTGTGGGTTGTATCCCCATCCCTCCACTTAAGGTCCTGTCCATCTATTGGATGTGGACTCATCGAGTTCCCTCTCCCTATTGTTGGCTATTTTTACTAAAGTCACCCCCATTGAGTCCTGAGAGTCTCTCATCTCCTGGGTGTCTGGTACTTTCTAGAGGGTCCACACACCTCTCACCCCTGAGGCTGCATATTTCCATTCATTCTCCTGGCCCTCTGGGCTTCTCTTCTGTGCCCCTCCCCTTCCCCCTTACCTGATTCTCTTCTCCTTTTCCCCTTCCCACCCCTCTCCCACCCAGGTCTCTCCTCTGTCTCCTGTGATTATTTATTTATTGGATATTTTATTTATTTGCATTTCAAATGTTAGCTCCTTTCCTGGTTTTCCCTCCAGAAACCATCTATCTCATCCCTCCTCCTCCCTGCGTCTATAATTGTGTTCCCTCACCCACCCATCCACCCACTCCCTCCCACCTCCCCACACGGACATTCCCCTACACTGGAGCATCGAGCCTTCACAGAACTAAGGGCTTCTCCTCCCATTGATGCCCTACAACGCCATCCTCTGCTACATATGAGGCTGGAGCCATAGGTTCCTCTATGTGTACTCTTTTGTTGGTAGTTTAGTCCCTGGGACCTCTTGGTTGGTTGATAGTGTTGTTCTTCCTATGGAATTGTAAACCCATTAACTTCTTCAGTCTTTTCTCTAACTGCTCCACTGGGGACTCCATTCTCAGTCCACTGGATGGCTCTGAGCATCTGCCTCTGTATTGGTCAGGCTCTGACAGAGCCTCTCAGGAGACAGCTATATCAGGCTCCTGTCAGCAAGCACTTCTTGGTATCTGCAATAGTGTCTGGGTTTGGTGTCTGTATATGGGATGGATTCCCAGGTGGGGCAGTCTCTTTCCTTCAGTCTCAGCTCCACACTTTGTCTCTGTATTTCCTTTAGACAGGAGCAATTTGGGATAAAAATTTGGAGATGAGTGGGTGGCCCCATCCCCCAACCGGAGGCCTTGCCTAACCTCTAGATATGGTCTCAACAGGTTCTTCCTCCCCTTTATTAGGTATTTCAGTTAATCTCATCCTCTGTGGTTCCTGGGAGCCTTTTGCTTTTCTGGCGTTTGGACATCTGGGGGATGGCTATCCCCAGTTTCCCATCTGCCATTGCTAAACACTGTTCAAATTCCTGACCCTCTGTATATCATCCCTGTCTCCTCCCATACCTGATCCTGCCCACCTTTTCCCCCTTCCCCTCCTCTCTTTCTCCCAAATCCCTCCCACCCTCTATTTTCTGTATTTTTGTTGTTGTTTTCCGTTCTAAGAAGGACTGACGCATCCACACTTCTTCCCCTGTAAGTGGAATCGAAGCCTCCTTATTGGGCCTTTCTACTTCTCAAACTTCTTATGGTCTCTGGGTTGTAGCCTAGGTATTTTGTACTTTTTGGCTAATGTCCACTTATTAGTGAGTACATACCATGCATGTCCTTTTGGGTCTGGATTACCTTACTCAGGATAATATTTTCTAGCTCCATTCATTTGCCTGAAAAATTCATGATATCCTCATTTTTAATATTTTAATAGTTGAATAGTATTCAGTTGTTTAAATGAACTGTGGTAATGTTTCCCCTTATTTGAGATATTTAAATGCCATTTATACTATATGAAATATGTTTCCATTTTATCCATATATAAAAACTGAGAAATCATAAAACTCCACTTATTCATATGTCTGTATCAAAATTTGGACCACAGATTGGACTTCATGTTTAAAAAACACTTGCCATTTAAATCGATGTTAATTATGTGTATTTGTGAGGTGTGCCAGTTTGTTTTTATGTCAACTTGACACAAGCTAGACTCATCTGAGAGAAGAGAACCTCACCTAAAAAACTACTCTCATAAGATCAGACCATGGGTAAACCTGATGCAGGAAGGCCCAGCCCATTTTGTGTTTGGCATCCCTGAGCTGTTGATCCTGAGTTCAGTAAAAAAGAATCAGGTTGAGAATATTCTGGGGAGAAAGTCAGTAAGTATACTACTTCATGGCCTGGGCATCAGCTCCTGCCCTCAAGTTCTTGCCCTGCTTGACTTCCTGCCCTCTGTCAGTCTGAAGAACCAGTTACTTCCCTTGACAACTACATTCCTGTATTCATCAATCATCTCTGTTTCCACCATGCACTTCTTAGGCTCTGATGACCACCATCCTGTCCTCTATTTCACATAAGTCAGTATGTGCAATGCTTACCCTTCATGCTTGACTTTTTCTCTTGCCAGGTGAGAAAGGTGCTGTACCACTTTTTCTCTCTTCACGTCCCATCTGTATTACATTAGATGATAGAATATCATTCTTTCCATGGCCAAGTACTCTATGGTACATATTAGCCATATTTTCTTTGGCTATTCAGTTGCCAGTTTTATCTCAGTTAATTTTATAGATCGACTATTATGAGTAATGCCACATTAAACATGAGAATGTCTTTGCAACATACTCATTTCATTTCATGAGCAAGAGAATTTTTGATAATCTATTTTATAACATCCCTGTGGCAATTAGATTCTATAATGGTTGTGTATCACTGGGTCATAAAGTAGATCACTTCCTAGTTTTTTGAAGACTCCACTGAAGTCAATGGCCTTTATTAATCTGCATTCCTAGTATATGGATGTGGACATTTTGCTGAATTCTTGCAAATCCTTTGGCTTTTTGGTAATAATCATTCAAGCTGGATGAGATGACATTCCATTATAGTTATGATTTGCATCCCCTTGATGATTCATGCCATTTAACTTTTCCCAAGCCTCTTGGCCATTGGTACATCCATTTTTTTGAGAAATTCCCATTTAGATAAATTTTAATTGTAATAATATTATTTATCCTTATTGGGTCATTTGAATTCCTTGTGTATTCTGGGATCTCGTCTCATAGAAAATGACTCACTTACAAATATTTTCTCCTATTCTGGAAATTATCTCTCCATTACTAGTAATTTACTTTGTTGTATGAACACACAGCCCCCCAATTTTTATTATTCTCTCATACATGACAACCACAGTTGCCCCTCCCTCCACTCATCCCTGTTCCCTCTGTACCTCTAGTCCACATTCACTTTTTTGCTTACTTTCAGAAAAGAGCAGGCTTGTCAGGAATGTCAACCAATCATGTCATAACAAGTAAATGTAAGACTAGTCACAAACTCTTATCAAGGTTGGACAAAGCAATCCAATAGGAGGAAAAGTGTTTCAAGAGCAGACAAAGAATCAAAGAAAACCCAAACTCTCACTACTAGGAGTCCTGTAAGAATACCAAGCTACACAATCAGAACATATATGCAGAGGATCTAACACAATCCCATGCAGGATCCATGCTTGCTTCAATCTCTGAGCCCCTATGAGCCCTGCTTTCTTGAATGTGGGGAGAAGTAAGTGAGGGAATTAAGTGATATGATTTCTCTTGCTTTGTACACAAGTTTGATGTCTCCTCAAACATAATTCTGGAGTTTTTACCATGATATTGCAAAATCCATTTTGATTCCAGCCTTCCTCCATTCATTCTCTGAGTAAATAGCTCATCATCATTTACTGTCTGTGCTTCCAAGGTAGGCGCTTTGAGGAATTTACTTCTTGTAGGGAGAGAAAAGTAGGGAAACAAACCCATGAAGTTGAGCTTAGATTTAAAAGTTCAGCAGAGATTCATGTATACTATCTGAAAATGGAGAAATACTTAAGGAACAGGTGACATTCTCATGCTGTTTTGAAAGATGTTGCCAAATGACAGGAGAAAAATCAGGTCATTAACGGCCCATGCCATGCCTTCAAAACTACTGGCCATCACATGAGATTTCTAGTGTAAGAAGTTCTGTATGTATGTGGACAGGGAAGGGATTAGAGAAGGCAGGACAGGGAGAGGGAGGAGAAATGGTGCAAAATACAAAGAGATCAAAGGATGAAGCCATATTCTTGTTATGGAGAAGTTAGATTATGTTTCAAGTGTGGTGGTGAGATCCTGAAGTTTGAAGAAAAGTATTGGTATCATTTGATCTGTATTCAAAAATAATGTATGAGTGTATGATATAATTTACATGCTTGCAACTACAACATTGTGCAACCATTTGAAATCATGTTCAATAAAATATGTTTAATAGTTAAAGAAATACATCTTTAGCCACCATAGAGAAGTGGTATTTTAAGAGTATCAAGAATTAAAGTTCTTCCTTGAAGATACTAAAAGACTGTTACCCATGTAATTAGATAGTGCCTATTGTCTTTCAGAGTATTAAATATGTTGGCTGCCTGCTGAAGAAAACAGAATTTGACTATTATGTCAAATGTGAAATACTTTTGTAAACAAAGCTGTTTTACAATGAAGAGATGTTTTGCACTGCCTGTGCTGATTATTCACTTGAAAGCATAATGGCCATTTATGACATCAGATTTTGTTCCTCTGGAAAGATTATGATATTGTAAAAAAAATATTATGATTTCAGAGGAAAAGGCAATGAGAAACAGATGATGTCTTAAAATGCAAACTATATTTTTATGCAAATGTCCTTATTTGTAAAAGTATTCAAAGAAAAATGTACAAATTTGCCCATTAAAATTGCAATACAGGCAAATTCTTTTAACCATGAATTTTTTAGATTTTTTCACTGAGAGTCTAAAATCTCATAAATGTAACTTCTCCAATTTGAAAAATGTGAAGAAAACCTTCGGAAGACTTGAAATACCAGTTTTTGTTTATGAAAATCACTGTGGAGGTTTATCATAAAAATCAGTTATAGTTAGAGTTTCACTAAACCACTGCTAACAAATGAACATAAATAAAACAGGTTTTTTATTCCATGGGAAATATAACTCCTACACACATTATAAATTTTGTCCTGTCTTCTGAAACTACTGGAGTCTAAAAATGTAAGTGTACTTTGATTTAAGTGTTTCTGAAATCTTTCTCTTCTCCTTTTTTAATGTTTTAGATTTTTCTTTTTTTCAAATCATCCCCTCATAAAGCACCGCATCTCCGATGCATATTTTCACTTGTGAATGGAATGCTTGTCTAGGTTGGTGTGTATGAGGAAGATAATCTGCCTCATTGTCTTCCTTTACAGGAAATTACTTTCAATGCTTTCTGCAAGTTGAGGCAAATTGGAGCATCAGTATTTCAGACAAAACAGTAGAAAAATAATAAAGAAAGAAAGACAGATATTATAAGATTTCATATCTTGAGATCCCTCACATTTTACATTAAAGGAAAAACACCATGGTCCTGATTTGAAATGCCAGTGGATGCTTGTTTAATACTCATTTTATTGAATAACACCTGCTCTTTTTCTCTTATGTAATAGAGCCATATACTTGTAAGCTTTTTAACTGACATAAACTGGTATAATTTCTAAGAAATCAAATAATACATAGCATCTGAAAATAATTTTTTCAGGTCTAGAACCACAGCCTGTCACATCACTGTACCAAACAAGTAATCCTTGGAAATTATGGCTAAGATGAGCCAGGAGACAAATATTCAAGTTCTACATTGCTAATTATTAAAATGACAAATGTCATCCTGTTTAATTTTTCTGCCATAAAGTTTATTCAACTTTAAAACATATGAGATCCAAGTTCATAGTTTATTCAGAATAAAAATGTCATTTATGTAAAATTGCTCTGTCCCCTTTAAAAAGCTATATAAACATGAGCTTCAATTGTCACTCTATCAATCCTGTAGCCTCTTTTCTTTAAATTTTTGTAGAGTTTAGCTATTCAGCCCCAGTTATTCAGAAACTCTGGAGTTATTCTGATTTTAAAACAATCCAGTCTGAGAAATTATGTAATCAAGAACATCACTGTCTAAAGATCTGAGATATGTGTATTTTAATTTATATTAGCTTTAATAAAATCTAAATTAATTATTTTTTCTTGTATCAGAAATTAACCAAAATTGTAGCCACAAAACTCAGTAGATATTATCTTTGACTCAGAAGTAAGGGGTTAACTTTAGCTACATGTATGTGGCTGGAGTTCTTTTATGATGTTGCTTTCAAGCTAAGCTAAGGAGGAGAAGTGTTCTGATCTCATTTACACTGGCTGTGAGTGATCTGTCTCCAAGTTTACTTACATAAGTGCTAGAAGGTCCTCTCCACAGATAGTTTGTCTTCTCACAGGGCAAATGATAAAGAGGGGAGAGGATGGAAATAAACTGAGGTAGAAAGTCACTGTTGTTTTAGAACCCAGTCTCTACAGTAACATCCATTATGTCTATATACATTAATAATAATAATAATAATAATAAAATAATTGCAGTACTCAATTTATTCCATATACAAGATATGAATATCAAATAACAGGAATCAATGGAGATCCCTTTAGCAGCTGCCTGTCCCTGAATGTCTTTTGGACCCAAGGACATGCCCAAATATATTCACCCTCTCTAGATTTGCATTTTTATTCGATTATAGCATCAGCTTAAAGGACAGGATCATCTAACCTAAACCTGAAGTAAATGAAGTCCCAAGACTTAAGTATATCTTCTCAAACTATTTCTCTTCCCAATCCTACAGATATGGAAGAGAAACCTGAGAAGTTAATCTTCTACTCATATCCTTGACATATGAGTGTCAGGGTGGGTATTTATTATACAGTTCAAAATTATGCTGGTTTGGTGACGCAGTGATAATAGCTCATCCTCCAAGATCTATGATTTCACTAACTCCAGATAGCTGGATCCTCTTACAGTACCTTGCATTGTCTCTCTCTGGTTGAGTTGGCCTTAAGTCCAATTAGATAGTTGTTGGTTATCTAGCGATGAATGCCAGCATAACAAGTATGAGTATATTTTGCTGAGCTGGTCATAGGACTCAAGTATGGGCAGAACTGTTGGCTGCTTCCATCACTTTTTTGCTTGAACAACACTTCCAGGACTATGAAAGTTAGTCCTCAGAGGGGAGGCTTTCAGGGTCAGATCCATTTTGGATTTTTTAAGTCCTGTGTAAAAGTTTATGATTTCTTCAGTCATAGGGACTTGCAGGAATATGTAAAGAACTTTCCTCTTTTTTTCTGTATCTTTCTAGAGCCTATTTTACAAAAAACAATTCACTACATTTTCCTCTAGATAGCCCCTTATCTTTCTTGGGCCTCCAGTGGGCACCTGATAGTTAATATATTTAAATTTTATATAAACTTTATTATTTGATATCAAAAGTTGTGAGGCAGGCAATCTTCTGTTCATTAATATAAAGTTTTAAATAACAAAAGTTAACTCTATGGTTTTCAAATTTCCACACAAGTATTGTTACTGCAGAGACTACAAAGGTGTCCTTAACAAAATATTAGCCTATTGTGTGAGGATAGGAATAGAAAGGAGTTCAAATATATTTTAAAGTTTTTATTATTTTATTGATACATGTAATGTCCTACTGTTTTTATTAAGATTGAAGTTAATGTTCAGGAATATATAGTATACTTTTTTGTCCTCATGATATATTCAAAAGCACAAGAAAACGTAGTCACTAAAATGTACAAGAGTAGTCTCTAAAGGTTTAGAAGGTTTAGTAATATTGCTCTTAAGCTGAGGGTAGAGAGAAAGTCAGAGAGTGAAGTTATACCAGCAAAGATGTTTGAACTGTACATAGATGCCAAGTGGTTGAACCGAGTTCCATTACTAGGTTTTTGCCTTTTGGCATTTTCCTTTGTTATCTATTTAATAATTTTTTTCTGAGAAAAATGTTCTTGGAGAACAGCATTAACATTCCATTCATTATATTCAAAGTAGTATTTTTATCATTCTCCTCATTTTCATATTTTGCTTTCTGAAATCAAAGGGGAAAACATGAAGGAAGGGATTCAAATACCAGAGTCAAATTTAATATATTGAAATATTTTCAGAAAATATCTTTGTCGTGGCTTGTTTTTCCGGCGGAGTTCTCCAACCTTGATAAGGAAAGCGAAGAGAAAGGTTTGCAGTTGTCTGTACTTAAATATAGAACTCGGTTAGATGCCGATTTAAAAAAATCAGAGTCAAAATTATTGCTCAAAACTTTGTTGATGATTTCAGTGTTTTAATTAAAAGTCTGCATTTCCTTGGAGGCTTTTTGTTTCCTCGTGTTGAAGGCACACTTCATGTATGATTCAAGGTTTCTTCATCCCTTCTTTCTGCCATTTCCACCTCATTATACAACAGGTATGTCTCATAAGCCTTGGCTTATGGCTTTTCAGAAACATGTCTTACGTTTTCTCTGCTCATACTCTGACTCAAAGACCCTTCCCATTCTAACTTCTGGTTACCTTTCAGGAATGGAGAGGAAAAAAAAAACAGTGCAACTCTTCTTGTTTCCCTTAGGCTCGTGGGTAGGTTGGTATTGTCTGTGGTATAATCTTGATAAAATAAGATATATAAGAAGAAGAATAAAATTTCAATACACTGTCATCATACCTCAGAGACAAAAGTGATAATGTCTGAGGCAGCACATGGGGAGATGCACCTTCCCTTTACTTTTAGCTCACACTTTGTTGTTCCTCATGAGTCTTCACTGAAGGAAGTTGTCTGTTACCAGTTAACTTTTCCTTCGTGTAGTCTTCACTTCATGTGGACTTCTCTTTGAAGTCATCTTCCAAGGCTCAACTTTGTATACTCAGGTGAGTATGGGCAATGTCTTTACATTTTCATATTTATGACTTTTCTGAGTCTTATTTCAAGAAAGTATTCTGTACATATTTGTTAGCAAATCAAAATGATGTATATGTGAATAAGAATTACATTGTGAATATCCCAATTATAAAGTTATAGAGAACAGATAGGCAAGCTAGTGAAGTGGTTGAGCACATGGCCTCTGAAATTGAATTTTCCATGATAGACTCCTATTTCTCCCATTTAGTAACTGTAGGATCTTGGACAATTCTTATGTCTTTGTTATAGTTTCCATTGTTGTGAAGAGACACCATGACCAAGGCAACTATTATAAAGGACAGCATTTAATTGGGGCTGGCTTACAGGTTCAGAATTCCAGTCTATTTATCATCAAGGCAGGAAGCATGGCAGCATCTATGAAGATATGGTGCTGGAGAAGGAGATAAGAGTTAAACATCTTGATCCACTGTTGCCAGGAGAGAACTGACTGTCTTCCAGGCAGCTAGGAGGAGGGTCCCTACCTCCTAACATTACCACTTCCTTTGGACCAAACATATTCAAACTACCATATCCAGTAAGCTTTCTTGTTTGAGCTATCTCACTTATTAAAGAGACAAGTAGTATTATAATACCAGTTTCACTGCTCGGTTGGAATTTAAGTAGAGTACTATGCTTAGTGCTTAATCCATGATTAAATGTATCAGTTTTGCAGGTGACAGACCATGGGATTCAATGGAGACTCATGAGGAACAACAAAAGTTGGACTCAAGGAAGAGAAAGTGCATCCTCCTGTTGGCCACCTTAGACATGCTCAGTTCTGTCACTAGGATATGAAGACAGTGCGTTGAAATTTTATGCTCATTAGCATGTATATTCATTTAATCCAGGAGATTTGAGAGAGGAAGACCACTTCCTCTTGAGCACAGCTCTACCTCCAATACACCACAGAAATGGCCCCATAATTAACTGCTGAGTGAGCAGAAAGTGCAATCCGGTGAAATCACTTGATACATTTATGGCCTGCCTTCAACTTGATACTAAGTTCTTGTGAGGCTTAATGTTATGAGCCAATGTGAACATTCTGGCATTACAACAACCATATCCCTTAACAGCAATTACTTGTACTTTAACATTCTCTCACCTTGAAGTCTAAATGTGCCCTTTATCCATGTGTGTGATGAAGGGTGCTATGAGGTAGGAAGGCAATTTGCAGAGATGAAGTCTGTGGGCTTAGGGCTAAGGAATTGTGCCAGTAGGAGGTCCCAGTGTATTGGGGAATAGAATGATATGAGTTAGGGGTGTCCTCCATGCTCCCACAAATGCACTTTGCAGTAGTTGTTGTATTGTACATATAACCCCACAGTCTCATAACTCATTACATGACTCCATTCAAAGTAAAATATGAGGAAAAAGATTAGTGGGTTTAGAAAGATAAGGAAAGTGAATTAACTGCCCACGGTTGGAAAGTGCCATATATAACCACTCAGGACACGGTTTTTGATAAATGTTATCTTCAGGGTATTTTCAGATCAAATAAAAGTTTTCCAATTAGTTTCTTTCGGATAATGTCACTCTCCCTCATGAATACATTGTGGTTTATTTCATTTTTCATGTGTAAGCTTGTGGCAGATTTAGACAAAGGTGAGTGAACCCAGGTTTACTCTCAGGATACATATTTCATAATGGTGCACTGGTTCTTAGACAGGGAGCTGCTGCTACTCAGCCCTCAAGGTGAATAAAAAACACCTTGCTGCCTCTTTGGAACACTAACTCTTTCAGGGCATTCCATTCATTTGCAGTATACTAATTGGCAATTTGGGAGCCCAAGGCCCTAAGGTATCCATAAAAGAATTGTAACCTTACACTCCAGGGCAGTTTGCTTTCCTGGAGGGGACATGGATGCTGGAGTTTGAAGAAAACTTGAATAGTTGTGGACAGAGAAGCAGAGGAAAGAAAGACATAATACATGTATGTAAACTTCACAGGCACCCCTGCCATGGTTTGGGGGTCATCTAAAATTCAACACTTTTCTGTTTGTCCAGGAATGAAACCCAAGGCCAATTATGGAAGTTAATAGGGCATGATATGATGATGTGATAGCATCTTCTAGGGTTAATTGGCTCTGTAATATTGGTTATGTCAACAAACAGGTAGTGTGAAGGTATGCTTATTTAAGAAGGAGTTGTTCAGCCCATGTATAAAATGCATCAATGTATTTTAATGAATCATCCTGGCGTGTTGTATATGTACCTTATGGATTATGCTGGAAGTTCTTTAAGTCTTCTTAATATTGTAATGCTATTCCTTAAATTTAGTCTATCTGTGTTATTTAGAAATCGCTGCAGTTTGGTAGTTAGATATTGGTTTTTGAAAACAAATGGTCAGAATTTTGAATATAATTCTGCTTGTGAGTTGAAAAGGCAATTCGGTTTTTCCAGAACTCACTGACTTTCCCTGTAATGTGAGATAATAATAGCCACTTACCTGGGGGACTGGCGCTGAGGCTTAAATAAGACACGCTTATAAAGCTCTCACTGTGGTGCATGACACATAGTGAATCCTAGACAAATGTTAGTGATCATCATCATTGCTATGACTGTTGTACAGAAATAGTCAAGGTTGAAGTGTACTTTATGATACAAAACTTTCTTTAAAATTAGTGACATAAAATTCTCAGGGAAGAGTTCTTTATTCTTTATAAACTTGGAAGACTGCATAAAGTAGTATTTTTATTGTTAGTTATTCTAGTGTAACCATGAAAATAGAATTTCGAAGTTTAGTTGCTTATGTTACTGTACGGTCTTAAAATAGAAGGAAACAAAATTGACTCTTTTTGAAGATGTTTGTTGATTTTGATTCTTTTATTTAAATCAACTTTTGACTCAGTATGATTGAGTGAACTTTCCTTAGATTTTTTTATTTTTTGTCCTTGTTTCAAGATAATAATTCTAAGTCCTAGAATTTTAAAAATGGGATTCTAATAGTGGTCTGATTATTACATTGTATAACTTAAGCCCTGACTTTTTTTTTTTATTTTTTTATTTTTTTTTTTATTAACTTGAGTATTTCTTATATACATTTCGAGTGTTATTCCCTTTCCCGGTTTCCGGGCAAACATCCCCCTCCCCCCTCCCCTTCCTTATGGGTGTTCCCCTCCCAACCCTCCCCCCATTGCCGCCCTCCCCCCATAGACTAGTTCACTGGGGGTTCAGTCTTAGCAGGACCCAGGGCTTCCCCTTCCACTGGTGCTCTTACTAGGATATACATTGCTACCTATGGGGTCAGAGTCCAGGGTCAGTCCATGTATAGTCTTTAGGTAGTGGCTTAGTCCCTGGAAGCTCTGGTTGCTTGGCATTGTTGTACTTTTGGGGTCTCGAGCCCCTTCAAGCTCTTCCAGTTCTTTCTCTGATTCCTTCAATAGGGGACCTATTCTCAGTTCAGTGGTTTGCTGCTGGCATTCGCCTCTATATTTGCTGTATTCTGGCTGTGTCTCTCAGGAGCGATCTACATCCGGCTCCTGTCGGTCTGCACTTCTTTGCTTCATCCATCTTGTCTAATTGGGTGGCTGTATATGTATGGGCCACATGTGGGGCAGGCTCTGAATGGGTGTTCCTTCAGTCTCTGTTTTAATTTTTGCCTCTCCCTTCCCTGCCAAGGGTATTCTTTTTCCTCATTTAAAGAAGGAGTGAAGCATTCACATTTTGATCATCCGTCTTGAGTTTCGTTTGTTCTAGGGATCTAGGGTAATTCAAGCATTTGGGCTAATAGCCACTTATCAATGAGTGCATACCATGTATGTCTTTCTGTGATTGGGTTAGCTCACTCAGGATGATATTTTCCAGTTCCAACCATTTGCCTACGAATTTCATAAACTCGTTGTTTTTGATAGCTGAGTAATATTCCATTGTGTAGATGTACCACATTTTCTGTATCCATTCCTCTGTTGAAGGGCATCTGGGTTCTTTCCATTTTCTGGCTATTATAAATAAGGCTGCGATGAACATAGTGGAGCACGTGTCTCTTTTATATGTTGAGGCATCTTTTGGGTATATGCCCAAGAGAGGTATAGCTGGATCCTCAGGCAGTTCAATGTCCAATTTTCTGAGGAACCTCCAGACTGATTTCCAGAATGGTTTTACCAGTCTGCAACCCCACCAACAATGGAGGAGTGTTCCTCTTTCTCCACATCCTCGCCAGCATCTGCTGTCACCTGAGTTTTTGATCTTAGCCAATCGCACTGGTGTGAGGTGAAATCTCAGGGTTGTTTTGATTTGCATTTCCCTTATGACTAAAGATGTTGAACATTTCTTTAGGTGTTTCTCCGCCATTCGGCATTCCTCAGCTGTGAATTCTTTGTTTAGCTCTGAACCCCATTTTTTAATAGGGTTATTTGTTTCCCTGCGGTCTAACTTCTTGAGTTCTTTGTATATTTTGGAAATAAGGCCTCTATCTGTTGTAGGATTGGTAAAGATCTTTTCCCAATCTGTTGGTTGCCGTTTTGTCCTAACCACAGTGTCCTTTGCCTTACAGAAGCTTTGCAGTTTTATGAGATCCCATTTGTCGATTCTTGATCTTAGAGCATAAGCCATTGGTGTTTTGTTCAGGAAATTTTTTCCAGTGCACATGTGTTCCAGATGCTTCCCTAGTTTTTCTTCTATTAGTTTGAGTGTGTCTGCTTTGATGTGGAGGTCCTTGATCCACTTGGACTTAAGCTTTGTACAGGGTGATAAGGATGGATCGATCTGCATTCTTCTACATGTTGCCCTCCAGTTGAACCAGCACCATTTGCTGAAAATGCTATCTTTTTTCCATTGGATGGTTTTGGCTCCTTTGTCAAAAATCAAGTGACCATAGGTGTGTGGGTTCATTTCTGGGTCTTCAATTCTATTCCATTGGTCTATCTGTCTGTCTCTGTACCAATACCATGCAGTTTTTATCACTATTGCTCTGTAATACTGCTTGAGTTCAGGGATAGTGATTCCCCCTGAAGTCCTTTTATTGTTGAGGATAGCTTTAGCTATCCTGGGTTTTTTGTTATTCCAGATGAATTTGCAAATTGTTCTGTCTAACTCTTTGAAGAATTGGATTGGTATTTTGATGGGGATTGCATTGAATCTGTAGATTGCTTTTGGTAAAATGGCCATTTTTACCATATTAATCCTGCCAATCCATGAGCATGGGAGATCTTTCCATCTTCTGAGGTCTTCTTCAATTTCTTTCCTCAGTGTCTTGAAGTTCTTATTGTACAGATCTTTTACTTGCTTGGTTAAAGTCACACCGAGGTACTTTATATTATTTGGGTCTATTATGAAGGGTGTCGTTTCCCTAATTTCTTTCTCGGCTTGTTTCTCTTTTGTATAGAGGAAGGCAACTGATTTATTTGAGTTAATTTTATACCCAGCCACTTTGCTGAAGTTGTTTATCAGCTTTAGTAGTTCTCTGGTGGAACTTTTGGGATCACTTAAATATACTATCATGTCATCTGCAAATAGTGATATTTTGACCTCTTCTTTTCCGATCTGTATCCCCTTGATCTCCTTTTGTTGTCTGATTGCTCTGGCTAGAACTTCAAGAACTATATTGAATAAGTAGGGAGAGAGTGGGCAGCCTTGTCTAGTCCCTGATTTTAGTGGGATTGCTTCAAGTTTCTCTCCATTTAGTTTAATGTTAGCAACTGGTTTGGTGTATATGGCTTTTACTATGTTTAGGTATGGGCCTTGAATTCCTATTCTTTCCAGGACTTTTATCATGAAGGGGTGTTGAATTTTGTCAAATGCTTTCTCAGCATCTAATGAAATGATCATGTGGTTCTGTTCTTTCAGTTTGTTTATATAATGGATCACGTTGATGGTTTTCCGTATATTAAACCATCCCTGCATGCCTGGGATGAAGCCTACTTGATCATGGTGGATGATTGTTTTGATGTGCTCTTGAATTCGGTTTGCCAGAATTTTATTGAGTATTTTTGCGTCGATATTCATAAGGGAAATTGGTCTGAAGTTCTCTTTCTTTGTTGGTTCTTTGTGTGGTTTAGGTATAAGAGTAATTGTGGCTTCGTAGAAGGAATTCGGTAGGGCTCCATCTGTTTCAATTTTGTGGAATAGTTTGGATAATATTGGTATGAGGTCTTCTATGAAGGTTTGATAGAATTCTGCACTAAACCCGTCTGGACCTGGGCTCTTTTTGGTTGGGAGACCTTTAATGACTGCTTCTATTTCCTTAGGAGTTATGGGGTTGTTTAACTGGTTTATCTGTTCCTGATTTAACTTCGATACCTGGTATCTGTCTAGGAAATTGTCCATTTCCTGAAGATTTTCAAATTTTGTTGAATATAGGTTTTTATAGTAAGATCTGATGATTTTTTGAATTTCCTCCGAATCTGTAGTTATGTCTCCCTTTTCATTTCTGATTTTGTTAATTTGGACACACTCTCTGTGTCCTCTCGTTAGTCTGGCTAAGGAAGCCCTGACTTTTGACAGTTCATTCTTTTGTCCCTTGAGCAAATGTTTGGCTTCTCTGGGCCATTTGCTTCTTTGTAAATAGAGATAACAACCTCATAGTACTAAAAAGAAAATAATTGGGTTCAATTGGCTTGGCAACACTGCTAAGGCTATTTAATATAAAGCAAGTTTCTTATCTGAGTTCCAAATTGCTTCTTGGGGTGAGCATAAAGCATGTCCCCCTAAGCTCTATCCAAAGTCACAGATCTGCTAAATGAAAGTTAATCAAGTTACGTTCTGACCTGAATTTTCTCAATGAGGTGTTGCATGTACAAGGTTTGCTAGGATCCATCAGTCCAGGCACAGTTGTTCATTAATACTTCTCTACCCGTTTTTAGATAATGATGCTCATTAAATACCAAGAGGCATTTCAGTAGGAACTTTTCATTACGTATGACACATACTTTCTTTAATATGTGTCATCCTGGTACCCAGCAGCCATCTTCTGTTATGTGGGTGGGTTTACCAGGAGCCTAGATAGATGGTCACCCTTAATGATGCAAGTTCATGCGTTGTCTGCACCTGACCTCAGCTGCTCACTTACAGATAAAAAGAAGTCAGTTATGCACCTGTGGCATCAAGAGACTGATTTTCCAGAGAGCATTCATAAAGGGGAGAGAATAGAGAAGAGGAACATGAATGACAGAAGGATGCCTTTGTGGACTATAGTTTGGCTATTGATGAGATATCTGAACGAGATAGTGAGTTGTGGGAGTTAGCAATAACTATAACTTCCAAGAGCAATGTATGAGTCACAGTTTCATGAACTGATACATTTAATGAACACATTTCAGTATCAAAGATCAGAAGAGATGATGGAAACTGACAATTGATGTCGTTTTATAGGAAGAGGATGTAGGGGTGAGAAGAGAGTATGACTACACTAGACATAACTTAAAACATGATACAAAGGGAGAGAATTGGAACTCGACAAGCTCTCTAATGGATGGTTTTACTTTATGTTTCTCATGTCACTGCTAGTGATGTCTAATACATTATATCTTAATAAACAGCAGAACCTCAGGTAGGTTTTTTATTCGCTTGGAATCAATTAGCCAGGAATTAGAGACCTGGAACTTCAACACAGACTTCTTCCCTGATGTTTTCTTAGGCCTTTCCCTGTTGGCATTCTTTCAGGCTACTAGGTTCCTGCTCTCCGAGAACTTTAGAGTTTCAGCACAAGCACTGTAAATATCAGTGTTGGGGACTGTGTGTGAGTTATAAATCCAATAGGTACAGGGCAGAGGTTACTTCGAGTTTTCATGGCTGTTTTACAGCCAATAAATTCAGCAAAGGTCTTATTCTCAGCTGAATATAATGAGCCTGCTACTCAGAACCATTATAAAAGTTACAAGTAAGTATTTTAGTATAACAAATATATCTTTATCTATATATCAGCTCTAAACTCATATATACATGAATTTATAAACTCATAAATAAGCTCATATATAAATATGTATATCATTTTATACTTATCCTATAGCACATTTTTGCTAAAAGTATTGAATTTTAACATTTAAATACAAAAGCAAAAAACTATATATAAATGTCTATAGTATATCACAGTAATGAACAAAAACAATATTCAACTTAAGAACTATACCATTGCAGGATTTCATCACTATAACTTAAATATCTATTTTCAGTGCTTAAAGTTTTCTTTCCTTTTTTATTGCTTCCAAAGTAGTTATTTTTCTATCTACAATAAAATGGAAATGTTCCTATTTGCACAAATGTTTAAAATGTTTATGCAGAATAGAATATGTACATGTAGTGTAGGCTATCAGATCATTACTAATTATTTTGGTGTTTTGAGCTGTCTTAGAGAAAGTGCATGCTACTTTAATTAATAGCACAAAATCATTTTTAAAAGGAAATATGATTGTTAAGTTGTTGCATGTTACTAGGTTAGAGTTTCAGTTGCTATGATGAAATACAGTGACCAAAAGCAACTTGAGAAGGAAAGGCTTAGACTTGCACATTACTGTTCATCAGGGAAGAAAGGACAGATACTCAAGCAGAACAGGGACTTGGATGTAAGAACTTATGTAGAAGTCATGGAGGGGGGCTGCTTACTGATTTCCTTCTGATGGTTTGCTCAGCTTACTTTCTTTTTTATAAAATTTGGATAATTTAGTTATTTACATTTCAAATGTTATCCCCTTTCTTGGTTTCCCCCTGCAGACCCCATATCTCATACCCCGTTACTCTGCTTCTATGAGGGCAGCCCCACCTACCCACCCATTCCTGCCTCACCACCCTAGAATTCCTCTATACTGGGGCATCAAGCCTTCACAGGACCAAGGGCCTCCCCTTTCAGCTTTATCAGCCCTTCCCTTAATTCCTCCTTTGGGGTTCCTGTGATCAGTCCGATGGTTGGCTTTGAGAATCCACATCTGTACTGGTCAGGATCTGGCAAAGTCTCTCAGGAAACAGCTGTATCAGACTCCTGTCAGAAAGCACTTCTTGACATCAGCAATAGTGTCTGGGTTTGGTGTCTGCATGTGGGCTGGATCCCCAAGTGGGGCAGTCTCTGGATGGCCTTTCCTTCAGTCTCTGCTCCACTCTTTGTCCCTGTATCTCCTTTAGACAGGAGCAATTAGGGGTTGAAATTTTGGAGATGGGTGGGTAGCCCCATCCGTCAACTGGGAGAGGGTCATACCTAACCTCTGGATATGGTCTCTACATGTTCTCCTTCCCCTTTGTGGAATATTTCAGCTAATGTTATCCCTGTGGGATCCTGAAAGCCTCTTGTTTTCCTGGCATCTGGGACTTTTTGTTGGCTACCCCCAGTTTCCCATATCCTATTCCTACACACCTCTGTTTAGTTTCCTAACTCTCTGTTCATCTCCTCCCCTCTTCTCATACCTGATTCTGTCCCTCTTTCTCCCCTCCCCCACCTCTTCTCTTCCTCCCAAATCCCTCCCACTCTCTACTTCTCTTGATTATTTTGTTCCCCCTTCTAAGTAGGACTGAAGCATCCACTCTTTGGTCTTCCTTCCTCTTGAACTTCATGTGGTCCGTGAGTTGTATCATGGGTATTCCAAGGTTTTTGCCTAATATCTACTTACCAGTGAGTACATACCACTTATGTTCTTTTGTGACTGAGTTACCTCACTCAAGATGACATTTTCTAGATCCATCCATTTGCCTGTAAATTTCATGAAGTCATTGTTTTTAATAGTTGAGTAGTATTCCATTGTGTAAATGTACCACATTTTCTGTATCCATTCCTCTGTTAAGGGACATCTGGGTTGTTTCCAGTTTCTGGCTATTATAAATATGACTGTTATGAACATAGTGGAGCATGTGAAGCCAGGACCAACAGCCCAAGGATGGCACTACCCACAATGAGCTAGACTCTTCCATACCAATCATTAAGAAATTGCCTTATGGACCTGCCTACAACCTAATCTTATGGAAGCATTTTCTTAATTGAGGTCCCCTACTCTCAGATGACTCTAACTTATATGAAGTTGACATAAACTATCTAGCAAATGTGTATTTTAGTGATAATTAGACAATTAAATTTGGAGAAAGGTAAATAGATTATGTCAATTATCAATTAGAAATAAACACTGGATGTAGGGAGCTGCGAGGTCCCGCGCCCTAGGGATGGCGCCGGTTTCCGCCTTCCACTCCTTGAGAAAAACAAGTCCGGTTTCTGCCTTCCACTCATTGAGAAAAACAAGTCCTTGAGAAAAACAAGTCCTTATTTGGCTGTTCCTGCTTGGCCTGGTCGCTTCCGCATAGATACAACCTATCCGCTATCCCCACGTGGCTTGCTGGGATTGGCCACCGCTAGCTATTTAAGTGTAGTGCGGGGATTTCCCGGGGTCAGAAGATTGTATCAAGGTTCCTGAGTAAAACTGCTTGAAGAAGATCTTTGCTGGTCGTGTCTTCCTTGCTGGTCGAGGTTGGGCGCGACAACTGGATAAAGAAATCTCAGTACCTAGAGGTCAATGTCCTTCACATTATTTGGAGCAACAAAAATAATGCAACAAAAAGGTCACTGTTCCATTGTTCTGGAAGCTTGAAGTGTGAAATTAAGGTATTGGTGAAACCATGCTCTTTTTAATATTCTTCAATTTTCTGGTTTGCATTGCTTGCAAGGCTTGTAAAGAATCATCCAATCACATGACCATATTCTACCCATGTTGTTTTGTAATGTTTCCTCACATATATATCCATCTTTATGTTAAAATGTTCCCTTTCCAAAATTCTGCTGCCTGAACTAGGTTAGGGGCCACCCGCATGACTTCATGGTAGCTTTGTATCGTCTACAGACACTGTTTTAAAAGTAGGTCACATCTTGAGGTATGCAGAGTTACAGCTTGACTTTAGCTCTCTGGGAAGAGAAAATTCACTCTGTAATACCAATCCCTGGAGTCTGTAGAAATATTGACATCCTTATCTTCTGCATCAACAATGTCCTGAAAACTGAGGAAAGGCCAGATTATTCCCGGCTTCCTCATTCAGCTTCTCTCTTACTCCAACAAACACTGAACTCCTTATATGTTTCCACATGGACTGTTCTCTCCATGTTGGATTAATAAAGAGCCCATTTGAATCCTACAGGGAGTCTGCCTAAGAACATTTTCTGTGATCTGGACATGTGTTTTAAAAAATTAGCAATTCATTCCACTATGTGAGTAAGCTAAGAACTTTAATCTTGAATTTATGATTTATAGGTAACATATCCTTTGAAAAATTTTTCTCTTTTAAGATTGCTATGTCACCTTATTTTCTTTCTTATGTTCCAGCATCTTATAAAACACTGTTCACTCTGTAGCTTAGAATATAAGAAACTAAGATGAACAACAAAGGAAAGAAAAATAGCCACACATATGAAAGAAGTTGTGTTGTTTATGAAAAAATGTTAAGTCGTAGTTAAAGGAAGTCAACATCATCATCCTTCTGCCTACTGGCATGTCTGTGGGCTTCATTAAGAAAAAGGGATGGAAACACTCAGAAATTCAGGCTTTTGAGAGTCTGGGAGTTCTCAGAGACATTGGCTGACTGAGCTGCAAGTCTGGAAATAAGATGGGAAGAGTGAAGGAAGCTTCGTGTTCCTTTCAGCAAACTGTGACTATGGGTAGGATTACTGCTTTGGAAAATACTTATGTTTTAAATGTATCATGGCCTAGAAAATAAAACAATGAAAACTTTTGAAAAATGATGTATAATGTATGAGTAGTATTACTAGAATAAAACTATCTTACTTGTCTTGTTTCCAACATTCTTTTTCTTTTTTATCTTTTTTTTTCTTTTTCTTGGCTCTTTTTTTTTGGAGCTGGGGATCGAACCCAGGGCCTTGCGCTTCCTAGGCAAGCGCTCTACCACTGAACTAAATCCCCAACCCCTTTTTTTATCTTTTATTAACTCTATTCTATATTTTATACAGTGAGTTTTAATCATATTAGCATTTCCCCAACTCCTTTCAGATTCCTAAATTTCCTTATTTACCCAACCTTATTTCCTCTCACTATTTTACCCAACAAGACTTTTTGTGCAGCTTTCCACCTGAGCCTGGTTCTACCATTGGCAACACTTGTTAAAAAAACAAACAAATAAGCAAGCAAGCAAACAAGCAAACACAGCCTATTCCTCTCCAAGAAGCTAAGAGCTGCTTATAGCTTCTAGGCTAGAGGGTGTGGCTTGAGGTGGCATGGTGTTTGTGCATGTCGTTATGTGCAACTGTGCTCTTGTGTCCAAGGATGTTGTTTCCTTATACTCATGCAATGCCTCTTGTCCTAACAGTTTTTGTAACTTATCTTCTGCAGTGAGCCTGAGCCATGGAATGAAAAGTTGCCTTATAGATACTCCATTTAAGACTAAGCCATTCAGTAGTCTCTTCTCTGGATCCTGGCCAGTTGTGGTTCTCTGTGTTAATCACCATCTACTGTAAATAGAAGCTTCTCTGGTGAGGGTTGAGAGATGCGTCAATCTATTGGTATAACAATGAGTCATTAGGAGTCTGTTTGATACTATTTTCTTTTAACAACATGAGAGTAAGTTCTCCCCTATTGCCTATAATCTCCTTAGCTACAGGTTCTTGGACTAGAAGTATTTATTTTAATTAATTAATTAATTAAGTTTAAATTTTAATTATTTTTCAAGAACCTCTTACATAATAAGCATATTTATATTTTCTACACCTCCCTTGCTACCATTCAATTTCCCTTGTATCTCTTCCACTCCTTAATCTTATTTATCCTTTTTCTTTAATTATTATTGATAATACATAAATACAACCTGATGGATCCAGTAGTGTTGCTTATATGTATATGTGTTTATGGCTCACCTTTTGAGATTGTTTTTTTCTGTTAAATAAGAATGTGTATATAGGAGTGCATTTATCTCTCTGTCTCTGTCTCTGTCTCTGTCTCTCTCTCTCTCTGTGCGTGTGTATACACTGTTATTATTTTGAATGTTTTGCCCAAGGCAATAAATAATATGGTCTTTAAACAACAAGTTAGGATTAGGAGAAGGCAATTCTGAAAATGCAGGGTCCAAGCAAGAAAAAAACCAATTTAGGACAATAATTGAAGTTGATTTATATTTGATTGATGAGCCACTATATTGGCTGAGATTATCTAACATTTTTCTACACCTCTAAAACTTGGATATACCATGTCTTTGTCATTTACAGAGTTTTTTTATAGTATTCAATTATTTAACAGGAACACCATTGTCATTACTGCTATAGTTAATCGAAGATCTTCATGGATGAAGTTTATTTGGTTATTTGCATTAGATGGTAGTTTATATATAATTATATATTATAGATCTATATTATTGTAAAGATATTGCAAAGGGTAAAGCATTGGAAAGAATTTTGCTGAGACTCTAAAAAGAAAATAAAAGAAAAACAAAAAGATTGGAAGAAACTTTCCAGAAGGAGCTTGTTAATAAAATGTTGGACAACCTTTTAAGGGCTCTGTTCCCTAGAGAGATACTGTCATCTATTAGATGTATTAGTCTTTAAAGACATTTTATTTTTAAGTTTAAATAAAGATCTATGAGGAATGCTGTTTTGAATTCTAGAATCAAATGCTACCTTTCATATTGTTAATCTTTCTTGAAGTATAAAGACAGGGGACAAAAGAGAAAATCATTTCATCTTAAATTTAGTCTCATGTACACTTTTATCCATTTTCACTCACCTGCCTTTTATGAATCCTGCCTATGAACCAGACGATATAGAAATAATACAAAATAAGTGACATAATTTGTAAATCTGAAATAAGTATACATATAAAATATGTTCGGGGAAACATACTTGAGTGATGGCAATTTGTTCAGTCACTAAGATATTAATCTTGGGTTATGAATGAGAAGAATGCTTTGTGACAGTAGTAGTGATTTTACCTTGTTTGTTTCAGAATCAGCAGCACCTAAGGTTTATGTCTTACATTATGAGCAGTTAGTAAACATATTTAGAATAAATAAATAAGAAACAAAATTTGGATAAGGAAGTTTCTGGTGTTCTGAGATGGAAAGTTGAGTTGACATTTAAAATGGAACATAGAGTAATCCTTGGAAAAATTAAAATCATAATAATCGTTGATGAATAGGTAGGATTTTGGTAAAAATAAAGGAAAATTATATGCCTGTGGGAGAAAACCTTAGCAGGTCAGTACACATGGGAAGAGATTTCTAAGTGACCTTAAAAATGAACATAGAAAGTATGGATATGTTGTGAATAGAGAAGGTAATATCTGGCAATATTCTTTTGGAGATTCAATAGGGAAATGCTAAATGATTGAATGACATTAGCCTAAGCATAGACAGGTCTTTTGGGAGGGGGGAGCAGAGAGAGCTTTTGTGGTTATGCAGAATGGATGTATCTAATACCCAGTGCTGGGATTGCAAGCATGCCATTACCCCCAGCTTTCTCATGTCTGTTATGCGACTCACACTCAGGACCCACTGCTTTTATAGCAAGCACTTTCCTGACCTGACTATCTCCACAGTCCTATATTTTCAACAATGACTAGGCTACAATATGGGTGCACTACTATCAAAAAGAGCAGTTATAGAAACCATTATTATGATGAAATGTTTTCCTTGTCTTCTTCCTTTTTTAAAAAATATGGCCTCTGAAAGAACATCCTGACCTTCTATAGGATACTAGATTTATAGTACACATAAAGAAATTTTTTAGTTTTTGTATATTGTTCTTGTTGGGGTGCTTTTGTGAAATCTCAGAATTGAGAAATGAGGAAGGTAGCGTACATTACCACATGTCCAGATTTTCAAAGGGCATTTGAATAATTTAATCTTGAGGTATCTGGCAAATTTGGGAGTGGCCCTAATGTAAGGAATGCCTGGACAGTTATGAGAGTTAGATACAGCATCAGAAAAACTAAGAAATTCAAACAGCTTCAAGTTTAAGTATCTGAATATTTAAAATCATCATATCCCTTACAGTGTATTCTCACACAGCAAGTATTTAATTTAGATGTACCTTAGCTGAGAAAAAAAGATAACAGTTTTTATAGTCAACTAATTAAGGTGCTGCATATTAACTCCCCTATGTTAATGATTTTTATTAAACTAATTTGAGGGCTTTAGTCTGTGAAGTAAATTACTCAGATTTTATAGCATAACATTTTTATAGCATTTTATTCATAACAAAGCCTAGCTTTATAAAGACTTTTAAAAAATAGTATTTGTGATCCTGGTAAAGAGTATATGAGTGACTGGAAGGATGGCTCAGCCATTAAAGAAAGTCTTATTCTTCCTTCAAACTTTCACAGTGTCTTATAACTCTAGCTCTAGGGTTCTGACAGGCACATGAGCACACACAAACACACACACACACACACACACACACACACACACACACTCACTCACACAGTGCTATAGTTATAGTTGATGTTTTCTTGTATATAACTTCCAGTAAGTTGAAAAAAATGTCCTTTTCTTCTTTATTTCTTAATACTTTCTACATTTTAAATCAGTTCTCTGATGATTTTATTATACTAATGCTCTTTTTTATCCAATTACAAGACTTTAAGTCCTACACATGAGTGTTTGTTGTTGCTACTGCTAATGTGATTCACAATAATTGTGGAAGAATTCAATGTCTTTGTTTATTTTGAAACATGATCATATCCATGAAGATGGGTAATACGTGATTTTGAGAATCTTAAATTTTAGTTATGTTTTAATTTATACCCATGTTATATAAACTGTGCCCACTGACACCTTAGAATGTACACAGAATTTCTACAATAACGCTCATAAGATAGAAGTAATATTGTGAAAATATATTAATATTAGATAGATTAATTATTTTCTCATAGATATGCTCAACCACTCAGAAGTAGATACTGTTGCCTATTGGTAAATTCTTCAGATTCTAAAATGTCATTGATAACAGACAAATTTTTAAAGATTATCTTCCAGGAATAGTGATAAGTACATTGAGGAATTCAACAAGGGAGTACAGTACTAAAAGTTTAGATAGGGTGGCCACAAAACTCGTATTGAAAGACTGCAAAAGAACAAACCTCTCAGACTAAAGGCAATATATTCAAGTTGTAAGCCTCCTTAATAAAGTGGCTCTTGGACTTCAGGAGGAAGCATTACTGTGTGCTATAGGAATAACATGACAATCCATCAGGGAAACCAATAAGAAACAATTTTGAAAATTGAGGTAGAGTGAGTCATGTGAGAGCTTAGCCACTGTGAAGTCTGGCTTTAATTTAAAGTGAAATTGGAAGCTATTAGATAGTTTTGGGCAGAGTAATAACATAATTTCACTTGTATTTTATGAAGACTATTGCAGAGTCTTTGTTGAGAAAAATCTGTCAAGGTAAGGAAAGAAATAACGATAATAGAAAGGAACAAAATTCAGCCGCATAGGCAAGAATGCAGGTGCTTGGACAAGACTGTCAGCTGCACAGGTGGAGAGAAGTGGGGGGATTTTAGATAAACTTGAAAGGGTAGGCAATTGTACTTGATGGACTTGATGAAACTACAGCTGAAAAGAACATGAAAAGACAAAGATCTCTCTCAAGATTTCCCCTTCTAGACAACTAGAAAATGATAGATCTGTTAATGAAGTGAGAAGATTGAAAGACAGTGTTTCTGAGAGATGACCAAGTTATAGTAGTTTTGAGATGTCTGTTACACTAATTCAGATGGTGATGGTTAAACGAAATGTGGCAAGCATAGATTTGGACCATGTCTACTTTACTGGTGGCATTTGAAGGAAAGGGATTGGATGTGACCATTTACAGAATAGCTGTGTTAGTAAAGAAAAAGACTCAAAGACTGACTTTTGCAGGACTTCCAACATTGCAAATTAGAGAAAGTAAAAGAGCTCAAAAAGAAAAATGGAGATGAGAAGCCAAGATTTTGATGTGTCATGGAACCTAATAGAAGCCTGGAACCCGAGATTGGAAATAGAATGAAGTGGTCATTGTGATGCCATAAAGAGAGGCAGAAAGATTGATGTAGATTCAAGATAAGAGAAAGAAGTTTAATTGGAGACAGTATATCTATTAACTAATTTCCTAAAATCATTTCTGATTAAAAACATTCTGCTCCCAAACCTAAAATGACAGCTAAAACACATGCTACAAATATTATAACACACTGCAGTGCTCATCTTCAAATGAATGCTTCAGTCTGAGAAGTCATCTTGGGAAGCTTTCATTTCTTTCCAAGAATGCTTCCATTGACCAAAATTAATTTAGAAAAGAAATCACATCCCTACAACAAAAGAATACTTGGCATAGGAATGAGAGATCATTTAGGAAATTATATCTTTTTCCTGAAAATAGATGTAACCAGAGGTAACAAAGCTTGTGTTTGAAGGGCAAATGAAGGGCATTATTGTCATTTGTGATTCCTAGATTTCACATGGAGACGTGAAATAATGTATGTATATAACTGGAGAGCTGAAACTGCCATGGGGGCAAAGGTACAAATGGGAGGGGAGAGTGTGAAAAGGAGACTCAGAGCTATGGGAGAAAAGGTGTTTAATGTACAATATGTACTTGCATAAAAACTTTGAAGCATTAAGTAAAAAATCTAAAATCAAGTTATTCAGAGTTTCTTATTCCAATTTATGCGACATTATTACTGTGGAAGAATTCAAGGTCTTTGCTGATTTTAAAACATGATCATATCCATGTAGAAGGATGAAAAGTGTTTTTGAGAATCTTAAATCTCAGTTATATTTTCATTTATTCCCATGTTATATAAACTGTGCCCATTGACACCTGAAAATGTACACAGAATTTCTACAATAACATTCATAAGGTAGAAGATGAAAAATATAATTGAATTGTAGTAGTACAGTGGTAAGTGTCCCTTCAACTCAGCTCTCTCTTTTAAGAAATCTAGGTCAATGACAGTAAGAAGAAACTCAAAATGCAGAGCAATTCAATGTAATAGAGGAAGAAACTCTGTGAAAAAAGGTGGGTGAATATTCACAAATACTTTGATTTATTCTATGATATGTGTAACCCAAATTTACCAAATTTGACCTAAGGATTTTTAATTTTCATACATATATGAAATTATATATATGAATTTATATATATGTATATTCTTAATATAGCTTTAAATTAAAACATACTAATAATATCTGTATGGTTCCCATTATTGTCATTTTTTCTCTTATTTATAAAACTTTAGAATAGATTCTATTACTTATACTTTGGCTTTATTATATATTTATGTTCTGGATTATGATATACATTTTTGGAACTAAATTGGGATTTGTTAAAAATAGCATTTAATACATTTTGCAGTTCCTCACACATTTGTCAGATGTCATTTAGTACACTGATTTTTTGTCAGATCCATATATAATATTGCTTTTGACTGACACATAAGATTTTTGTACCTGAATAGAGATCATTTTATCACTATATTCATGCATTTTAAAAGCCTGTGAATAATTGCCTAGTTTTGTGTCCTATTTTAATATTCTTTGCAGTTCATTCATGAATTACATGAAGTTTATTGTTTGTATATAATTTTAATGTGACACTAAGAAACTTTGCAATGTTATTTGATGTTTTATCACAGAGCTGAGACTTGGGAGGCAGATCCTAACAAGTAGCAAGTATCTCTTTGAGGAGACTTTTCAAAATCACAAGACAAGTAGAAATTCTCCTGATAAATAGGAAGCTTCTAAATGGCAACTTGGTGGAAGAGGGAGCAGGAGGACTGGATTTCTTGACACATATCTGGGGTTAAATGTAAGGAAACATTTTTGTTTTGCATAATGGAGCAACATGGATTAGATTTAACTTTTTGTCTGGAAACAACAATGGGCCTAAGAACAATGTATGAGCCAACTGTTTACTAGATCTATAAAAATGGTGGAAATTACTACATGAGATTCTTTCAAAGACAATCATGGCATATCTGGCAGTCTTGTTGGGCTATGAAGGAATATGTTCAAGTTTTAGCCTCCAGGGTCAATGTTGTAAGTTCTTGGTCAAATTTTAGGGTCTACATGCAGGTTAGGGATTATTTATCTTGCCATTGCATGAAAATATTCTAATGAGAATTGAAGCACAAAAATACTATTTTGGCTTATGGTCAAAGCACAAAGGCAACTGGTCTCTGGGAACACGGAACATCCTCCTGGTGGTAGTATTTTTGTAGAGAAGGTACTTATCTCATGGAAGCCAAGGACTAAAGAATAGAGAAGGGAAGAGGGAGAAAAGAGATGAGTGGCCAAAGAAACCCATACTATCACATCCCAGTGTCCCACATCTTTTAATTAATCTCTACCTCTGAATAGCCCATTAAAGCTATTCATCCAATAATGGATGAATCCAGGGATGAGGTTATAGCTCCCATGATAGACTCACCACTACATGGCTATAACACTGAATACTGCTGCTCTGGGAACTAAGTATTCAGTTCATGAGCCTCAGGGGCCCCGACTTTCATATCTAAGCACTAAGTGTAAGAATCCATTAGTCTTAACACAAGAAGAGCTGTTGCAGGTCTCAGGTATGTCTAGCAGAGTTGGCATGACTGCAATGCTTATAATGACAATAACTGATAAAAATGCTTTGAATTACCTACAAAATTAAACTAGAAGGAAAAGTCAACTAAAGACACTTGAAAAAGTATATTCCTCCATGCATCCTGAGTGGCTACTTTCTACAGCAAGGCAGGACTCCCAGGGGAGCAATAAGGATAACAACCCATTCCCAAAATCTTTGACCCAAAATGTGTCCTGCTGGTATGTGCAGCAATAAAGAGCAGAGAAGGTGGGAGTAGCCAATCAATGACTGACCCAAATTGAGAACCCATCCCATGGGCAAGAATCAATCTCTGATAATGTTAATGATTCTTTGTTATGCTTGCATACAGGAGCTTACCTTAACTGACTTCTGAGAGTCTTAACTGAGCAACCAAAGGAAAAAAATGCACAAACCCACAGTCAAACATTAGATGGAGCTCAGGGAGTCATATGGAAGAGTTGGGCGAAGGATTGAGGGATCTGAAGAGGACAGGGACTCCACAGGGAGACCAACAGAATCAGCTAACCTGGACCCTTGAGGGTTCCCAGAGTTTGAATCATCAACCAAAGAGCAAGTCCAGGCTGAACCAAGGCTCCTGGCACTTACGAAGCAGATGATGAGCAGCTTAGTCTTCGAGTAAGTACCCCCCAAAACAGGAGTGGGAAATGTTCCTGAATCTGTTCCCTGCCTGCCTGTGGATCCTGTTCCCCTAACTGAAGCTTTGTCTGGCCTCAGTGGGAGAGGATGAACCTAGTCCTGCAGTGACTTGATGTGCCTGGAGATGGGCATGACACCTAGAGGTGGGATCCTCCTTCTTGATGGAGAAGGGAAAGAAAGATTCGGGGAGGATCTGCATGTCAGAGTACTGGGAGGAGGGAGAGGGATGATATTGGATATATAAGGTGAATAAATGAATTTAATAAAACAAATTTTAAAAGTGCTTAAATTAAATGACTACGATCATGTGAAAAATGCAAAAATATCACAATTAAATATAGTTTAAAACAAATTAGAATGGCTAAAATCTAAAATGGCTGAAATATCAAATGATAAGAAAGATATAGAAATCACTGCAGAGTTCATGCACTACTGATGGACATACAAAACAGTAAAACTTTTTTGGAGAACCACTAGGTAGTTTCTTAAAATATAATGTACATATGTATTCTTCTACAATGTAGTAATTCCATTACCCAAATTAATACCCAAGAGAAATAAAAATGTACCTGAATACAAATGCTTTTATATTTGAATTATATATGAATATGTTAGTTATATATATATATCCACATATATGTATGTCATATATTCACATATACATTCAAACATATATTAATATGAATAGTTTAAAAAACCTTTAGTCTAACAGGTGAAATCTAACTAGAAAACACTTATCAACTGGAAAGTTGATGGACACCTTTGATGTGCTATTAGGCATAGGAATACTTTATAGGAATTCAAGGGATACCCATACAAATATACAAGACTCTTGAGAGCCTGAGAGTTGTCTGTTCCTATCAAGTGTAGCAATAGAAGGGTCTCGAATTCTCCTCTCACTTCAAACAATTAAATGCAGCTGTTTTCTGATAGTATAGCAGGGAACTGAGGAAGAAAATATGAAAAATATAATGCCTCCAAACTAGTGTTTTCTGCCCAGAGGCAATTTTCATTCTGTAGAACAGAGGAGAAAAAACCAACCAACCAACCAATCAAACAAACAAACAAACAAACTGATTTTGGCAGTTTTGTGGAGTTGAACAGATTTGTTGAGAACAAAATGGCTAAAAATTTGTGGGTAAAATATGAGGGATAAAGAAGCACAGAGAATCTAGAAATCTTCAGAATTGTTTCATTAAATATTCAGCTGAATGTACACGTACTTGGGCTCCCAACAGAAGGAGAAAGACTGCTCAGGAAAAAGCCTGGTTCTTCTGAAGGCAGGATGAGCATATACCAAGTGGTTCTGTTGAACAGCATTGAGAGTGGTTTTGATTGTATGGACGAAACACTTGGTGCGAAAACATGTCAACTTAGAATTCTTCAGGTAGAAATTACTTTCCCAAAGTATAAAACATTTTTCAGACTAAAAATTTTCACAAAAATCTTAAAAGCAAGAGGAACAGTGACAGCGTACTTATGAGAAGGAAAGCAACACTTTAAACAGAACAAAAATAATGTCGGTGAGGAAGTTGAATCTACAGAGAGCCATAAAAATACAACCAGTACTTACATAGAATGTATTTGCATTATTATAAATAACTTTAGTGTACTAACAGTATACTAATCATAGTATATAATGGGGGGTCTATATACACTGTTGGGTTTAATATTTGTCATTATCACTTCTCCCCTGCCAGTACATACAGGGATTCTGGATGAATATTAAACCTTGGTTGTATGTTTCCATGGTTGTTATTACCTTAAATAGCAACTGTGGCCTCTGGGATGGCACTGGGAAAGCCAGTCCTAAGTTCTAGAAGAATAGATCTATGGGTGAGAGGAGAGAGATGATTGTTCACTGCTTATAAGGGGCAACCAAGGTTACCATTTTAAAATAATGTCATTCTACTATTTTTTTGCTAATATTGTCTTTATCATTCTTAGGATCAGGCTAAGAGTGGCCTCAACATGCTACCATCAATCCACAAATCCATCTCTGATTAATTTTCTTCCAGAAATGGAAAGTTAGAACATGCAAATCCTCTGCACAGTAGTCGTAATTGGATGTATACACTTAAGATCATGCATTTCACTACTCATGTATTCTTTTCAATGAAAAGAAGCCCCACTCACAGCAGGGGGGAGCTGATTATCTTCCTGTACCTGAAATTCTATGGGTGGTTGAATGCACAAGCTCAAGATATGCCAACGTCTTGTGCGTTGGGGGCCCTGGGTATGTCTGCGAACCATCAGGACACAGGGGGTGCAGAGCAAAGGCAGAAGCAACTGCACGCAGTTGCAAGCTTTATTAATCCTTATATAGATATGAATATGCATCACTACAATTTCCATTTTGGCAAGATACCACAAGATCGTTATTCCCATGATATCAGGAACAACTGAGACAAGACTAAACAAAGAGATATGACTAAACAAAGGTTTCTTCTCAAACTATTCACATACCAAATCACTCCTCTTCTTATTATCAAAGTATACTGGCCATTACCAAGAGAGCGTGAGAACCGCTTCTACAGAAACAGGACACAGCAGAACATAGTTTAAGGCCAAGTGAGAAAAACATTTTCTTCTCAAGGGCGGCATTTCAGCCCCTACTTGCACCTGTCACCAGTCCTTACTTGACCCTGCCTGGGAGCTGCATCTCTATGCCTCCACAAAGATACAATAAAGACTACCTTCACACTAGGTTTTCCCAAGTCAGGAACTAGTGGTGGCTTACCTGGCCTTGTTAGCATTGTAATTTCCTAGGCCCTCAAGGCTGATGTTGATATATTGGAGTCCACATCCTTCAGAATAATTCTTCTCCATCTTGAGGGGCTGATAACAATGTGCTGGGGGCACATCATTTTGAGTGGTACTTTCTACATGGATGATACTGAAGTGTCAGGCCCCACATCCTTTTGAATGCTCCTTTCCTTTTAGACTGAGTCACATCTTCACAGGTGTCTTCTAATCCATGTCCCTGCTATGACATAGTTGTTTCTATATAAAAGGCTACATCTTATATATAAGAAACTTCAGTATTATCAGTTGACTAGGAAGTGGGAGTCCTTCATCAGCACCCTCTTGTACAGTTGGATCAGAGTCCATCTTGATGACCTCTCTAGGCAATTGCTTCAATGTTTTCAATTCATGGCAGAGGCAACATTCTGAGCCATGTTGTCTTCTTTCTTATTTGAGAGAGAAGGAGAAGGAGAGGGAGAGGGAGAGGGAGAGGGAGAGGGAGAGGGAGAGGGAGAGGGAGAGGGAGAGGGAGAGGGAGAGGGAGAGGGAGAGGGAGAGGGAGAGGGAGATGATTGTTCACTGATTATAAGGGACAACCAAGGTTACCATTGTAAAATAATGTCCTACTTTTTTTGCTAATATTGTCTTTATCATTCTTAGGATCAAGCTAAGAGTGTCCTTGACATGCTACCATCAATCCACAAACCCAGACAGGGAGAGGGAGAGGGAGAGGGAGAGGGAGAGGGAGAGGGAGAGGGAGAGGGAGAGGGAGAGGGAGAGGGAGAGGGAGAGGGAGGAGAAGGAGAAAGAGATTAATTTAGTTAGTATTAGTTCAGTAATTAATTAATTTAATAGTTCAGATCTCATCTTTCTCAGCCAGGCCCAGTTCTGCTCTGGTCTAATTTGTCAGCACAGACTCTATGCACCTCTGGGTAATGCCAGAGCCATAGAAAAAGTTACCACATCCTTACTGAATTTTCAAATAATTTCTTTAGTAACAATGAAGTTTCAATCTTTCCAGTACCCCACTGTTCTTTTGTCTAGACAGATGCTTTTTTTTAAACAAAGATATTTTGAAACATGTATATGAAATATGTAAACCGTTGCAGACATGCCACCCTACTAATAAACATTTTTCCATCACATCCTACAGATAAATACCCGTGCTCTTTCATGGTGCCTATGACCTCAGTTCCATGAGCTCAGTTCCATGTAGCTTCTTTAACTTACCAACGAACTGCTTCATTCCATGATGCTTTCTGTTATGTATTTTCATATGCTAATTCACAAAAAAGATTTAAAGCGCTTCTTGATTACTTGGTAAATCTTTTAAAAACTAAACACTGTTAGTTATTCCTTGCCTGACTCTAGCAGGAATGGTGGGGGGCCACCTCTAAGTAAACGCTGGGCAGGGAGTGGGGAGGCTGCAAAAACATGTCCTAAGGGAGGACCTAATTGAAGACTACCTGAGAGACTGAGGATTGCTGGTGCACACAATGCCCGCCAATCACGAACTGCTCTTTAGAAGAGCTCCTTTCTTGGGAACCATGGGGCACAGGTGGAGGGTATTAAAGGGGTTTGCAGCAGTGTTCAGATGAGTTTTCTGTGGCATTTCTCACCCATTCCTGGAGTCTGTGACAATGACTCAGTGCTGCCTCACTTCCAACCCCCAAGGGCAGATAGAGTCAGGTGGCTAAGAGTCCGACGCCTGACTTCACGGAGACAGTTAACTATGCTTTCTCCTATGTAACGCATGCAGCCACCTCTACTGTTCGCTAAGCGTTTTGAAGGAAGGTATTTTTGTGATTTGTCTGCTCCTTAGCTGAACTCTGGATACTTAGAGAGCCTGTCTTTGTTATATGCTTTTTAATACTTTGTTATGTGCTGTGTTCTGTGAGGCACATGGTGTTTACATTCTGCAGGAAGCATTTGAGGAATGAGCAGATAAACAGTTGCATGACTACAGAAAATGTGCACATAAGTTCTTACTTAAGTCATCGGCTTCTAGTAAGGAAACTTTTTCTTTTAAACACACGCACACACACACACACCATATATATAATATATTTTCATACATATACAATTACATATTATATAATATACATTATATGTCATATATTTTTGTTTTTACCTTAGAAGTAATAAAGAATCTATTTTATGAGATCTCTGAGTAGAGAGACTTGTTGGAAATGCACTGCTTCAAAAGCAAAATATATTTACTGAGAGTTCTGAGACTCTGCGAAGATTATTATTTTGTTACAATATATTTTTCTTTTCATCCAGAAGATTTTGCTCAAAATTATTCATCTATTTATATCTGGACATCGGACAAGTTGTAGTCACAGCCTCACCTGCACCAGGGTAGTGTTGATTTTTTTAGACGATGTCATAAAAGTACAAGTTGCTAGGAAGAGAGTCCTTAAGAGGTAGGCTACATGTCCAGCAGTATATGGCCAACAGAAGATGAACTCAATGGTATCTTTGCAAGTTGCTTGTCTCATAATGTGTGTCAGAGCTTTGAATATTTTTAATTTAATTTTATTTTTCTCTTATGTTGTTTATATATTTTCTAATTTTTTATCTCTTTTTACCCTACAAGTTCTTTGTGTATTGATTATGGCAAGCAGCTGGTATTTTACAGAATGCAGGTTGTTGTTTTATTTATACATGCTTTCTGATTCACTGTATTTGAATGCCATATAATATATCACATATATATGCAAATAAATTTTAATATGTGCAATAAAAAAAAGTCCTGAAGCTTAGACTATGGACCTCAGACATCATCTCTGTATAAGACAACATTAATCTAATTCTAAATGATTGCCCAGGACCTAGCTTTATGTTTCTAGTTGCTTCAATCTTATCTTAAACACCCCATGCACCTTGAAATGTAGAAGGGAAACTTACATTGGCTTCAGTTGGGACATAGTAATTCAGGGATGATTCCTATGTATACAGAGAACCCAGACCACCTGTGTCTATTAGTCATCTCTGGTTATTCCAAGCACATTTTCCTCTTATTCATTGGTTTATATTCAGAATTCTCTTTAATACAGACCTTCAAGCAGCTACCACCTAATGTTCTTTGGTGTAAAACAATGGGATATCATTTTGGTTATCTAAGAGGAAACGAATGGTGTAACCTTTAGTGGTGAGTTACATAACTTACTATTTGTACTCCTGAAAGTCATATTGTGGACAGCAGTGCTGTGGATCCTGGCTCCCTTTGGGCTGTGGGTTATGTGACAATGAAGAGATATTTTATATCACCTGCTTTCCCAGCAGGGGTAAGTCTGCTTCTATGACCGCTAAGGGAATTTCACTGATGTTTCATCCTACAAAAATCCTTTTGATAGTGATCTCTGCAAGTTTGTTAAGTAAGATTGACAGGTGTAACTTCTAAAACTTACTTAGATCATGATTCTCCTGAAGATAAACTACGCCTGGATTGAATTGAAACAAGATAAGGTGACAGGAACTTTTTCTCTGTTGTGGAGATCACATATGTCTCAGAGATATACTTTGTCTGCTTGCATACTTAATTCTTGAACAATGTCGTCAATTTTTACAAATTTGGGTACTTCAGTAAAAATAATTAACTACATGAATATTTAAATATGTTACTTGGGAGTCATATAGTTTCTTCTAAGTGCTATCTACTGTAGGAAACTGTACAGTGGGACAACAGATGAAATAAATAATTGATGTGCTCTGTTGACAACCTCCAATGGGCCTTTTAAAATGCTTAAATAAGGATGTAGAAAGAGTCCTCTCCAACAATAGAAATATTGAGATTTTGATGCATGGAATAGATGATGATGATGATGATGATGATGATGATGATGATATCAGTTTAGGATGCTGGACCCTGTTTTTGTTATTGAAACTGCATTAAAGTTTTTTCCTCTTTGGCTAGTGTTATTTTAACCCCATTAGAGCTTTATAGTTCTGTCCTACTGTTTTTTGAGGCACTTGCTCTTAACAAGAAAGCCATATAGTTTATGAAACATATTTTATGGTTGATTTTACACAAGGGTTATCTTTGAATTCTAAACCTATAGTTGTCATTATTTCCACTAATGGCAGCATTAGACTTTGCAAAGGGGTTGTTTTTAATGGATTTAATGTAGCCTTTAAAGAGATAGTAATGTACAGTACTAAGTGTCCTCCTCTCTGCTAGCCTGTGAAGGTCTTTCAGAGAATTAACTCAGTAGTCCACTAAAGAATTTAGACTTATTGAAGGAATCAGAGAAAGAACTGGAAGAGCTTGAAGGGGCTCGAGACCCCAAAAGTACAACAATGTCAAGCAACCAGATCTTCCAGGGACTAAGCCACTACCTAAAGACTATACATGGACTGACCCTGGACTCTGACCCCATAGGTAGCAATGAATATCCTAGTAAGAGCACCAGTGGAAGGGGAAGCCCTGGGTCCTGCTAAGACTGAACCCCCAGTGAACTAGTCTATGGGGGGAGGGCGGCAATGGGGGGAGGGTTGGGAGGGGAACACCCATAAGGAAGGGGAGGGGGGAGTGGGATGTTTGCCCGGAAACCGGGAAAGGGAATAACACTCGAAATGTATATAAGAAATACTCAAGTTAATAAAAAAAAAAAGAATTTAGACTTTTGTACTTAAATCATTGTCATTACATCACTGAATATAGCCATTTGTATTCCTGTATTAGTACAGATTCTCCAAAAAGCTGGTGCCTAGGTAGGGTTTGTTAGGGGTGCTATTTCCTAGTGAAAACACGTGTGAAGAAAATGGAAAGAAGGCTCATAAACCCTGGTGAACTCATAGACTGTGGTTTAGACCAGGCTTTCTTGCATGAGATAAGACAACCTGGTGCCTTCATCTCATGCAGGCACCATGTGCGAAAAGCAGTTCAGCAAGGCTAAATGGGACTACACCAATCAATATGCCTTATAAAAGAAGCTCCGAGAGGCTCTGCCAGAGCCTTTTAAATACAGATGCGGATGCTCACAGCCAATCATTGAACCAAGCGGAGTTAGAGACTCCAAGGAAGGAGTTAGAGAAAGGGCTGAAGGATTGAAGGAGTTTGCAACCCCGTAGGAAGAACAACTATCAACCATCCAGACATCCCATAGGTCCCAGGGACTAAACCATTAACCAAAGAGTAAACTTAGAGGGACCTATGGCTCCAGCCACATATGTAGCAGAGGATGGCCTTGTGCAATGGGAGGAGAGGCCCTTAGTCCAGTGAAGGCTCGATGGCCCAGTGTAGAGGAATGCCATGGCGATGAGGTGGGAGTGGGTGGGTGGGGGAGCTCCCTCATTGAATCAGCGGGAGGGGGAATGGGGTAGGGGATTTGCAGAGGGGAAACCGGGAAAGGAGATAACATTTAAAATGTAAATAAATAAAATATCCAATAAAAATTAAATTAAATTAAATTTATAAAAGAGAAGAAGCTCTGAGTCAGTAGAATCAGCCAAATGAGCATCTCCTTTAGATGCTGGCTCCTCTATAATTGGCTAGGAGCTTTACGCGGAAGTAAAAACAAAGGTTAATGATGGTTTCAGCCTTAACAAACAAGATTATTGTTCAACTACACACTCTATAGTGAGAAATCTAAAGGGTACACTGGCATGAGAGATAACCACTATACTTCTGAAAAGGAACAACCAACTCTTACCAAAGAAGATTAAATTATGCACATTTTAATTCATGCTAATGAACTGGGAAAACCAAGAATGTATTTATTATATAGCAAATACTTAAGTATGTCGAATCCTCTTTAGTGTCCAGATAAATGTAAACGGGCCTACAATAATGACAAACACTTGAAGCTAGGGTATGTTAAATAATGATGCCAGAGCATGAAATTATTAATGGGTTGGATTTTCACACTCCAAATTTCTAGCTTTGTTAAAAAATATATTACCCTGAAATCATGGGAAGTGATCTTTAGGTATAAGCTAGGTTAAATGACAGGTCAGAAATAATAGGCATGGCCTATCTCTCAAAACACTGGCAAAAACCAAGGAGCACTGATACTACCTGGGTTCTTTGGATATTTCTGCCTCTGACCTCACCTTCTGTAGGACCTTTATATGAATAGTGTTTCTGGAAATACAGGCCTGGTCTTACTGAGAAGATGATTTCTGCTAGCTATTGAGACAAGGCAGCGTGCACATATTTCCTGGTGAAAGTTCTTTCATGTCTGACTGCCTTTTGTGCATGGGCGGGGACAGACATAATTATTAATATTTGTTCTTTGCTTAAAACTCAGTGTTCTAACTATGTAAATATAATAAAGCAGTTGAAAGCATTTTTAGCTCTCTGAAGTGGATTACATATTTCTAATTTTATTAAAATTAAACTATAGCTGTGATTGACTTATGTGCCACAAGCAGAAGAGAAAGGGCACAGAAACAGTGTACCCCAAAATTAATTACTTCATTTGCACTCAAACCATTTCTAGGATTTAGTTAATTATTCGTAAACTCTCTATTTGCTATCATTCAAGTATAACAAGTAGTTATTCTGATAGGTAATCAAAGTTTTAGTAATATTACTTTTTGTCTATTTTTAGAGCTATCATTCTCTTCCATTAGTTAAAAGACTAAAAGATCTCTTCTCTAAACAGATTTAAAGGTTACCTTCTATTAGCCAGTGGATTCCTGTTTACACATAGATCTGTCTTGCTTCTTCCAAAGTGATTCAAAATCAAACCACTGGATGTAAAGATAATAGAAAATAAGTACCATTCCTGCTTAAGCAACAACAAAAAAATTCTTTGATGATATAGATGAAATTGGAAGGCACTGTGCTAAATGAATTAAGACAGATAAAATCCCTCATACTCTGGTTCATATGGAATATAAAGTGAATGAATTCAGACGCAGAACTTGAAGCTTACAGTTTTAGCTAGTGTGATCAGTGAGTCCATGAGACACTGTCTCTACCCCACCTTAGAGGTACTTGCAAATGCCTGCCCCCATACATAATTTTTCTCAACTTGGGTACCAGGGTTTCATGTAGGTCCTCACTTGTACCCAAACATTTGCATCCAGATACATTTTCTCAGTTGCTGAGTCACTATGGATCTGATGAAACACTATGACTAAAACACATTGTGGAGCAAAGGGCTTACTCTCCCCTATCACTGTTCATTATCTAAGGAACTAAGGACAAGCACTCAAACAGGGCAGAAAAGTGGAGGCAGGACTTGATGTGGAAGCCATGGAGGAGTGTTGCTTACTGACTAGCTTTCCATGGCCTGCTCAGCCTGGTTTCCTATAGAACCCAGGACCAGTAGCCTAGGGATGGTACCACCAGAAAGGGCTATGCCATCTCCCATCAATCACTAATTACAAAAGAAATCCTAAGTTGCATTTTGTAGACATATTCTCAATTGAGGCTCCTTCCTCTCTAATGACTTTAGTTTGTATTAAGTTGACATAAAGCCATCCACTACAATTTCTCCAGTCTCTAGAGCTGCTGCTTCTTCTTCTTCTTCTTCTTCTTCTTCTTCTTCTTCTTCTTCTTCTTCTTCTTCTTCTTCTTCTTCTTCTTCTTCTTCTTCTTCTTCTTCTTCTTCTTCTTCTCCTCCTCCTCCTCCTCCTCCTCCTCCTCCTCCTCCTCCTCCTCCTCCTCCTCCTCTTCCTCTCCTCCTCCTCCTTCTTCTTCTATTATTATTATAATTTATTTTTATTTTTATTTTTTAATCCTTTTTTACAGTCAAGACTTCATACCCCTCCTGGTCTGCACCCCCAACCCTTCCCCACCCTATATCTCCATATCTCCTCTTCCCCATTCCTCTCCCCCACCCTGTCTTCAAGAGTATATCCCCAAACCACACACCCTACCCCACCAGGCCTCCCCACTCCCTGGGGCCTCAAGTCTCTTTAGCGTTAGGTGCATCTTCTCTCACTGAGGACAGACCTGGCAGTCTTCTGCTTGTATATGTGTTGGAGGCCTTATGTCAGCTGGTATATGTTGCCTGGTTGGTGGCTCAGTATCTGAGAGATCTTGGGCACCCAGATCAGTTTCTGAATCTTGCTTTTATTGTTGACTTTTTTTTTTGGTTTGATTTTAAAATGTCCATCCCTTTGATAGAGGCTTACTCGTTTGCTTTGTTAGTATGATCTGTTGATAACATTCAGATCATATTTAGATTTTATGTACTATTTAAAGGCTTTTGTTATACTTCATTGGATATTAATAACTAAGTGAACTGACTTAAACCTTGTGACTGGCATGTTTGCCTTATCAGCTACCAGGACGATAAATGAAGGTACACTTGACCAAGGACTGATTACGTGGACAGCTTTCTTATTTTCTCACTGACCTATTCTAAATGATGGACAGAACTGATCAGTCTTTTGAGTTCTTGGTAAATTTCTTACCCTCCCAAATACTTTTTGATTTATTCATGATTTTGTTATCTTTTCTGCTTATGCAAAGAGAAGCATTGCTCAACATTTTTAATGTACATGATTAATGGAAGAAATGTAAATGTATCAGACATGCACAGATGTGATTTTTCCTCTATTGCAATAATATTCAGCCTAACTTACCCATCTCTTCTATAACTGCTTGCCTGTGTAATTTATACTAACCTTTCTCGTTTGAGCACATCCATCTACTAATGTCATTTTGTACCTTTATTTTGTCCCAGAATATATTTAGATGTATTAATGCTCATGACTGATTTTGCTGGAAGAATCTGTTTTAAATTGATTCACCTTCCTTTTAGACATGACACAAGCTTCTTTTCTAGCATTACTAAGATATTATAAACCCTTCCTAAGACCAGTTACTCTCTAAAGAATTATGATTTAGTAAAGAGTATTCTTAGAGATCAGCCCTGCAAAATAAAAACGTTTATAAGTGTAAGAAACCAAGAGATCTAAAAGTTAGATTGCTGACATCATCGAATCACTTTTCAACATTGTAGTTTGGCTATGGATCTTTCTCACTTAACTTCTTAACATATACTATTTTCAATCTAACTTTCTACTATGTTGCTTCTTGTTCTCTTGTATATAGCACTTATATTTTATTACACCTTTCTGATTTATTACAGAAGAAAAATCTACAGTTAGTTATTCCAGCATCAATGCTTCATATACCCTTCATGAGTTAATATTATAGATACTAAAAACAAACATATAAAAATTTGTTGAATTGGAGTTGTATGTACATTTCAAATGTTATTCCCTGCCCCCCTCTAATACCCTAATATCTCCCCCCTCCACTTCTATGAGGATGCTCCCACTCCGACCTATCCACTCCTACCTCAACCCCCTGGTGTTCTCCTACAATGGGGAAAGAGCCTTTACTGGACCAAGGACTTTTCCTCCCATTGATGCTGGACAATGCCATCTTCTGCTACATATGTGATTGGAGTCATGGGTCCCTCCATGTGTATTCATTAGTTAGTGGTTTAGTCCCTGGGAGCTCTGGTGGAGTGTGGTTGGTTGATATTGTTGTTCTTCCTATGGGGTTACAAAGTAATGTTAAGGAAGGTTCAGAAATCAGAAACCTTTCATTCCCCAAATGTTGCCAAACTGGTGGATAACTTCATTGATAGTATTCTATATTGTAAAGTCAATGATGTAGGAATTGTAAAAATACAGAAAAACTTAAAAATACATTACATAGACCTAAAGATTCTAAACAAGAAGGAAGGTAGAAGGTAGATGCTCTCACTTAGAAGGGAGGGATAAAATAGTCATAAGAGGCAGATGGAGTGAGGGAACTGTGTGAGAGAGGAAATTGGGAGGGGAATGGGGAGTTCAGGATTCAGTGTGTGGAGGTACAGGAGGAATGGTCAGTTGGACAAGAAGGTGAATAGAAATATACAACAGACTCTGTGGAGAGGTTGGGACCATCTCCAGGAAGAAACAGACCTGGGATAAGGGAAATGACTAAGAACCAATGCGGTGTCAGCTGTGACTCAAACAGCATTGGAGGTATAGAACCTGAAGAGGACCTCCTATAGCCAAGTAAGAACCCCAAACTTAAGACCCACCCCATTTTCAAGCACCAACCCCTGTCACTATTAATGGTACTCTGTTATGCTTGCAGACAAGAATCTAGCATGGCTGTCCTCTGAGAGATTCCACCTAGCAGCTGACTCAGATATAGACACCCACAGCCAAACAGTGGATGGAGCTTAGAGACTATGGAAGAATAGGAGGAAGGATTGCAGCTCCTAAATAGGTAGGAGCCCACAGGAAGACCAACAGAGTAAACTAACCTGAATCCCTGGGGCTCTTAGTGACTGAAATACCCACCAAAGAATATTCACAGGCTGGAACTAGGCCTCCTGCCCATATATAGCAGATGTATAGCTTGATCTTCATGTGGATCCTGGATAACTGGAGTGAGACTAGTCCAATAGCTGTTTCCTGTGCATGTAATATTTTCTGTTAGCTGAGCTACCTTGACTAACCTTAGTGGGAGATGATGTATCTAGCCTCGCAGAAACTTGATGTGTCAGAGTTGGAGAATTGCCAGGGAGACTCCCCCACACTCAGAGGAGAAGGGGAAATGGCATGGGGGGAAGAATTGTGGGAGGATGTTGGGGAGGGGTACACTGAATGAGATGTAAAGTGAATAAGTAAAATGATGATGATGATGATGATGATGATGATGATGATGATTGAATAAAAACTCCCTGAACTATAAGAGGAGACACTCTCAAACTTGGAATATTTGAAATAACTAGTGATTATACACCAACTGCTCTTTTCCCTCTGATTATTATTCCCATGGTGAACAGGACAGGTAGAAATAGAGTATGTGTGAGTGTGTGACACTGAGAATATCTGTGTAGAACTTATGGCATACTCTTAGGATGATGAAGGAGGTGAATCTTTGTGATAGAGAGTAGATTTATAAGGGGTTAAATGACTATTGGAAAAGAGTTGGGAACACGGAAGGAAGATAAATTCTATAAGAAGAGAAAAACCACAGTATTTGTATATGAACTTTCAAGATCTAATCACAAAGCTGTAATTAATAAATACCTGAGATGAGTAGGAATGGCCAAAAGAAAAAATAGTTTTAGAAATGATATTTCAGCAATAGAGCTAACGTTTCCCTAATTATTTTCCACCAATTCCCTCTAAGATAGAGTTCTAGTATAAGAAACCCCCAGTTTTGAGAGGTTTGACTTTGATAAAACCAGATGTTTGGTTATAAGAGATAAAAAGATATTCTGTATGTTCATTGTAGTCATTTGTTCTTTTAACTGGAAAAAGAAAAAGACCACTGACTACCCATCAGTAGGGTATTCATCAAAGCCCACTATGTCTGCCTAGCAGTGGTATTGGAATGACAATTTCACTATTAGATCACGTTTACCTTCTTTGGATTAGAAAAAGGGGAAATTGAAAAGTGACAAACTAAGAGGAGGTGACCCTCATGTACTATCATTAAAAGGAGACAGGAAGTAATTAGCTGTCCTAGAGCAATGAGTCTTCAGACTTTCTACAGTATTGGATTGAGATTAAGAAAAAAACAAGAGAAATAATGTAAAGCTATAAACAAAAAGTGTCAAGCATGTATTGAGAAAGACTTTGAATAAAATAAATACTTAATTACCAATTACAGAAAATCTTTTATTTGGAACTCAAAACACTTTTAAATGGAAATTGATGATTTCCGTTATGCACCATTACAGATGTGTGTGTAATATAATATTTCTGCAGTATGCTGTTGTTCCATATCTAAAAAAGGAATTTATAAGCTGACTGTCCCAAGGACATGAACTTAGCACATTTGAACATGTTCAGTTCTATGAAAAGAAAGTAAATGAAAGCATGTTTAATATAACATTTCTTGCCAAGTGCTACACATTGGAAAGTCAAGCAAATAACTGAGTCAAGTTACTAATTGCTTATCATTTCCCTCAGAGATATTCTGACATGTGGATGATGTTAATAATTCAAATTCGACTGGCCAGGTGGAGGATCTCAGTCCTCCTGTTAGACTGTATTTGTCAGGACTGCTCCAACCAAGGTGTATTGTTCGGATAGTGACTGTCATCAAGTGTTTGGTTGGCATTAGGAAACATGTGGACAGTGACATAAACTACCAAATGTTTCCTTTATTTAGGCAAACACGTCTTTAAGCTAACCCCTAACCTTGTCATCTTAGCCACGAGTTGGAGTTGGCAGGGCACATTCCTCTAAACAATAAGTCTTGTGTTAGTTGACATAGTTTGAGGTAAACAACCAGAGATATCAGGAGGTAATTTTAGGAAGAGAAAATTCTTCTCTTTGGGGCCAATCCTCAGGAAAAAAATATTTTTATAATTTTGTTTATTAATTCAAAATGCCTATAAATCTAGATCCGTCATTCTTAAAGGTGGCATCAATGTTTCTTTATGAGATTGTACAAAATTTATAGATTTTTTTTAACGACACAAGACTGGGTAATGTTTGTTATAAACAAGTTTATAGAAGGGAGTTAATTTAATGTAATTATGCTAGTATTTGTACAAGTTAATTTTGCCTCCTCACAATCCCCCAAATTCATTTTTTGGTTTGTGAAATATCTTTCTCTGAATGATTCTATATAAACCAGTGTATTAATAAGCATATTTCTTGTGCAATTTATAAATCGACATTAGAAAGTGATTATTTCCTACTGAGAACTAGAGAGGAAAGACATCATTTGGTATATTAGGGAAACTGAACAGCAAATGAATCATTTGTTACTCAAATTTTAGTAATAAACATCACTCGGTTTCTGGTATTTTTTGTTAAATGATTATGCTAGAATTCATTTTAAAATTATTTTTATTTTCTAGATTAAATTTATTTTCACCCCATTTCCTCCTAAACCCTACGTTATTTTTATAAAATTTATAAGCATTTTTTTATATTTTTTTATTAACTTGAGTATTTCTTATATACATTTCAAGTGTTATTCCCTTTCCCGGTATCCGGGCAAACATCCCCCTCCCCCCTCCCCTTCCTTATGGGTGTTCCCCTCCCAACCCTCCCCCCATTGCCGCCCTCCCCCCACCAGTCTAGTTCACTGGGGGTTCAGTCTTAGCAGGACCCAGGGCTTCCCCTTCCACTGGTGCTCTTACTAGGATATGCATTGCTACCTATGAGGTCAGAGTCCAGGGTCAGTCCATGTATAGTCTTTGGGTAGTGGCTTAGTCCCTGGAAGCTCTGGTTGCTTGGCATTGTTGTACATATGGAGTCTCGAGCCCCTTCAAGCTCTTCCAGTTCTTTCTCTGATTCCTTCAACGGGGGTCCTATTCTCAGTTCAGTGGTTTGCTGCTGGCATTCGCCTCTGTATTTGCTGTATTCTGGCTGTGTCTCTTAGGAGCGATCTACATCCGGCTCCTGTCGGTCTGCACTTCTTTGCTTCATCCATCTTGTCTAATTGGGTGGCTATATATGTATGGGCCACATGTGGGGCAGATTCTGAATGGGTGTTCCTTCAGTCTCTGTTTTAATCTTTGCCTCTCTCTTCCCTGCCAAGGGTATTCTTGTTCCCCTTTTAAAGAAGGAGTGAAGCATTCACATTTTGATCATCCGTCTTGAGTTTCATTTGCTCTAGGCATCTAGGGTAATTCAAGCATTTGGGCTAATAGCCACTTATCAATGAGTGCATACCATGTATGTCTTTCTGTGATTGGGTTAGCTCACTCAGGATGATGTTTTCCAGTTCCAACCATTTGCCTACGAATTTCATAAAGTCGTTGTTTTTGATAGCTGAGTAATATTCCATTGTGTAGATGTACCACATTTTCTGTATCCATTCCTCTGTTGAAGGGCATCTGGGTTCTTTCCAGCTTCTGGCTATTATAAATAAGGCTGCAATGAACATAGTGGAGCACGTGTCTTTTTTATATGTTGGGGCATCTTTTGGGTATATGCCCAAGAGAGGTATAGCTGGATCCTCAGGCAGTTCAATGTCCAATTTTCTGAGGATCCTCCAGACTGATTTCCAGAATGGTTGTACCAGTTTGCAATCCCACCAACAATGGAGGAGTGTTCCTCTTCCTCCACATCCTCGCCAGCATCTGTTGTCCCCTGAGTTTTTGATCTTAGCCATTCTCACTGGTGTGAGGTGAAATCTCAGGGTTGTTTTGATTTGCATTTCCCTTATGACTAAAGATGTTGAACATTTCTTTAGGTGTTTCTCAGCCATTCGGCATTCCTCAGCTGTGAATTCTTTGTTTAGCTCTGAACCCGATTTTTTAATAGGGTTATTTGTTTCCCTGCGGTCTAACTTCTTGAGTTCTTTGTATATTTTGGATATAAGGCCTCTATCTGTTGTAGGATTGGTAAAGATCTTTTCCCAATCTGTTGGTTGCCGTTTTGTCCTAACCACCGTGTCCTTTGCCTTACAGAAGCTTTGTAGTTTTATGAGATCCCATTTGTCGATTCTTGATCTTAGAGCGTAAGCCATTGGTGTTTTGTTTAGGAAAGTTTTTCCAGTGCCCATGTGTTCCAGATGCTTCCCTAGTTTTTCTTCTATTAGTTTGAGTGTGTCTGGTTTGATGTGGAGGTCCTTGATCCACTTGGACTTAAGCTTTGTACAGGGTGATAAGCATGGATCGATCTGCATTCTTCTACATGTTGCCCTCCAGTTGAACCAGCACCATTTGCTGAAAATGCTATCTTTTTTCCATTGCATGGTTTTGGCTCCTTTGTCAAAAATCAAGTGACCATAGGTGTGTGGGTTCATTTCTGGGTCTTCAATTCTATTCCATTGGTCTATCTGTCTGTCTCTGTACCAATACCATGCAGTTTTTATCACTATTGCTCTGTAATACTGCTTGAGTTCAGGGATAGTGATTCCCCCTGAAGTCCTTTTATTGTTGAGGATAGCTTTAGCTATCCTGGGTTTTTTGTTACTTTGTTTCTTTTAATTAATTATTTTATTTATTTACATCCCAAATGTCACCCTAATCCCCCTTCTAGAATTTTCACACCCTTTCCCCTCCCTTTGACTCTGAAAGGGTGTTCCCCCATTAGGCATTCCCCCCTCCTGGGGACATCAACCATATCTACAAGCAAAGGGTAGATGGGGAGGGCAGATGTGAGATGGGAGGCTGATGGAAGGGTAACCAGGAAGTGGGATATCATTTGAGATGTAAACGAATGGAATGAGTAATAAAAAAAAAAAAGAATGCTGGGAAGAGCACACTGATTGGTTTTTCCAATACCAAATGTTCTGAAATGTAGAAATGATTTTTAATTTTCTTCTATGTTCCAATGAAACTTTATTTATAAAAGCAGATGGCAGACATATTCAACCCATGGACCATTGTTTATTGACACTCTTTAAACTTCTAATTTGCAGCATAATACTTATTGTACTATAAAATATTTTACTAAGGAGCAAATTTTTAACTTTTTTGTATTGGCAATTTGTATGCTTATTCAATATACAGAATTTCAACTGGTTTATTTACTTCTAGTGTCTCATTTTCCAGCTGACAAATGTAGAAGCAAAACTAGATTCCGACAGGTTAAAGATCTTATTCATCAGGTAAAAGGTTGTATTTAACTGGTTTGAAGTTGTATTCAATGATACAGTGGCATCCAGTGTATATGACTTTCAGTTTGATCAATAGTAGAATATCATACCACAGAAGGAAGATTGACAACTACATACAGAAGTCTCAAAGAAAGAAAAGCATTTTCTGCTTTGTGTCTTTGATTATTTGAGGATGAGTCAAGCAAAAGAGATCGACCATGAGGAGCAAGGGCTCTGGAGATGAGCAGGACTTGGCTCAGTGCTGTGTGAGCAAAAACTTTAGTCTTTGAATGCTCTCATCCACTTGCAACCTGGGGAAATAGAGTCATCCAGAACTTTGCCTGAAAATTTGTGCAACTGTTTAGCCAAAGTTCAGTATGCAGGACATTGTGCCAACAATTGAAAGTTAATTGTTCTAAAATTCAAATGACAAACAAGTTGTACAATTCTATCATAGCGTTTACAATATTTTATTCTTGTTTTAAAATCTATACTTTTGGTTCAATATAAAGGCATTAAAAGGAGACGTAGGATGTTTTAGGATTGGCAAATGTATCATACAGTAGCAGAAAATATGCAAACATTTTTTGTAGATTTAATGTTATATAAGACATTAACTTTATCCTGAATGATGTTATACGTGATCACGCAAAAGTTAACATGTATAAGCTAGAATAATTCTTCATGAGCAATCAGGTATGTTGATGAAACACAGTCTCCGTAGGCAAGTAAATTTATCTGAAAATTAATTCATGAAACATTTGAGGTGATGTGATGTTTTTATTAAACTAGGATCATCATCCTTTGAAGTTTAAGGTTTCAATAGATGCAAAGATTGCAAAAAATTATTTTGAGGTTTTAGTTCAACATGCCATGCTATTAGTTCGATTAAAAGTGAAAAGTCATTTTCTTATTTTAGAAGAGCTTACCTCATTATTATGTGTCATTACTAGATCACCCGGTATGTATTCAAATATTTAAAAACGTCTGCAGCACACCTGTTAGTCTTCGATTCTAATAGCAAGCTTACTAGAGTTTCTCTTTAAAGATGTCCACATTATTGTCACTATCTTCTTGCTATTTACATAGCATACATGAAGATAGTCTTAATTTGCATCCTTTACCATCATGAAGTAGGGGAACTTGTAAGTTTGAGCGTCAATTCTTTTCCTTAAGTGTGAACTATGTTACAGGCTCTACCTTTTGCGCTACCAGGCTACAGCACATCTAAAGGAAATATAGTTTTAGTTTGATCAAAGTAGATGATTAACATGTTGGGATGAGGGTTGCTATGCTCCTCATTTTGTAACTGCTTCATGAAAAACAGTTCATTGTAGCCAACACTTCCACATACTTCCGACTGACCACAGTTCTTTCGTGTGTGTTACGTCTGAGTAGAAAGCTGGTAGTGTGAAGGAGAGATAGGAATGAGCCACGTAGGAGACAGAAGTGAAGCAGGAACCAATGATTGCCTTACTATGGTTTGAATAAAAATGGCCCACATAGGCTCATAGGGAGCACTTACTAGGGGCACTATTAAGAGTTATGGCCTTAATGGGGTAGGTGTGGCCTTGTTGGAGAAAATGTGTTACTGGGGCAAGCTTTGAGGTTTCAAACACTCAAGTCAGGCCCAGCATCTCATTGCTGGACTGATGCTTGCCAATCCAGAAGTAGAACTCTCAGGTACTTCTCCGGGCACCGTGTCTACCTGTGTGCCACCATACCTTCTAGCATGACAATAATGGACTAAGCCATAAACATTCTGCAATTACATATTTTCTTTTATAAGACTTATCATGGGCATGGCGTCCGTTCACAGCAGTAGAAATCCGAAGACATACCACATAGAGATAAGGAGCTGGCATAGTCCAGTATCACCGGGATCTCTTAGTTCATCCGTAGGAGCCTGACGACAGTATTGTTTCCTCAGGAACATGCTAGGAGAACAATTTGTAAATATTTCAAAACTTTCAAAAACTCCATTCTTTAGTTTGAGTAGCTTCCATGAAGCTGTGGCATTGTCCTATTCAGGTTTAAGAGCAATCATATACGCTAATGAGATTGAAATAAGGCAACCCCCCCAAAGTTTCTAGACATGTTACCTTAATAAATGTACTAGTACCTTAATGTACTGTTACCTCAACAGGTATACCGTTACAGGAACATTCAGTTTTCCCTGTAGACTTGAGTTCAAATTAGACATCTGGTCACTAAAATCTGTTTGTTTGTTTTTTGTTTGTTTTTAACATAGACAAAGTAAACATTTTTTTATACTCAAGACCTTTGTATATTCTATCAAATCTTATTTATTAATTTGTTTGGGTAACTGTTAACATTTTTACTCTTGTCTTTCTTTTGTTATTTTTGTTTTAAATTAACTTATTTTTTTAATTGAAAATAGATTCCTCTCTCATACAATTTATCCCAAATACAGTTTCTCTTTCCTCCACAGTTTTTTAGCTCCCTCCTCTTCCAATCTCCCCAACACACTCTGATTTCCTCTTCAAAAAATAGAAAACTTCCACGAGACAACAATAAGATATGACAAAACAAGATCTAATAACACAAGGCAAACACCCTAATATCCAGGCTAGACATTGCAATCCAATGGGAAGAAATGAGTTTAAGAGTAAGCAAATGTGTCAGAGTTATACCAGTTCCCACTCTTAGGAGTCCCACAAAAACACCACGCAAATTTCATGATGTCAGTTTGTTTAACAGCTGAGCAATACTGAAGATGAGAACTCGAGTCATCCCTCAACTAAAGAATGACTTTGGTTTTGGTCTTCTGTAATATGAGTTCTAATTTTTACTTAAAATATTTTTATTATGTTTTCCACAGATGGGTGCTTGCAGCAGACTGGTAAGGGTCCGGGGAAGGGATGGTGAAAACCTCAGAGGTTTTCTTTTAAACAATTATGGAACTTCTTAACCAGTGAGGTCTGAAAGCAAACATTTTATTTGAATCAAACAGGAGGTAATTGTGTTTGGGAAGCCACTGAGTTGCAAAGTGCGTGCCGTTAATGAGATTTGAGTGGTCACAGCACCTTTTCTCCCTAGTCTGCTTTGGAGGACACTCTGGAGAATCAGGTGGAACCATTGGGACCAATCCCCAAGTTTGAACTATTCCACTAGTAAAGTCACACTGTTTCATTCTTAGAAGTGCAATTTATCTATGTCCTGCTTCCCTGTATTAGCTTAAATATTAATTTGGGCTTGAGAAGGGAATCAGCTGTATGACCTCAGCTTCATGGATAGAGAGACAGAGCAGTGGTTTGTAGAGCATCTGAAGAGACTGACGGGGCTAAAAATGATTTAAAATTGGTGAAGGGTATGGGCACAGATGGCTTCAGCCTCAGAATTTATGTCTTTTTAAAGAGAAAAATGGTTCTATGTCTTCATGAGACATTTTTATTCTCTTCTCAAAAAAAAAAATGCAGAATTGCTTCTTGGAATAGTGTCACACATTCCAGAGAAGCACCACCTGCTAATCCCTTAGAGATGAAATTAGTGACTTATCTATAGGACAACTACATGCCTGGTAAACTCAGCTTAGACATTCCCCCAAGGCTTCATTAATGTCCTTCACTCAAATCTGAATCAGACAGAGGACACTTTACATTTGACAATTGAACGTAACAATTGAACTCAAACCTTATTCTAGGAAACTCAGCAAAAAGCAACATGAAATGTCTGCCTGTCTCTTTTAGGCCTGTGATGGGAGTCTGTCCAAGATTTACAGACTAATTGTCCCTCAGGGGTCACGGGCCTCTGTGTTCATAAACTGGAAGTGTCTGAGCTGCTGTAGAGAGTAATTGCTCTCTTACAGATTTCCCCAAATACCAAGTCTTTCCTCTCTATGTACAATTTATGGTCTTCTTTATCATGTCATCTTATTCTCAAAGATTTGAAGCCCTATGTTTTCAGCAGTGCTAAAAATGAGGGCTCTTTATTACCTTACAGTTCATGTTAAGAGGATTCATTTGGCGGTATTCAACTCTTAAACTAAATTAGTGCAATTTGTTTCAATGCGGCAATTTCACGGTTTGTGAATTTGCTGTTATTTTTAACTTTCCTACCAAGTACTCCTTGAACATAAAGAATAAGTAATAACTAACAAAACCTGAGGAGGGACGAAAAGCCTTACTGAGTGGACATAGAACCGTATATACTGAGATACAAAGGGCAAACAATGAGTGGTAAAGCAAAGAAGATTTTTTTTTCTAGTTTCTTCTTGACTTTATTTATTTATTTATTTTTTTATTAACTTGAGTATTTCTTATTTACATTTCGAGTGTTATTCCCTTTCCCGGTTTCCGGGCCAGCATCCCCCTAACCCCTCCCCCTCCCCTTCTTTATGGGTGTTCCCCTCCCCATCATCCCCCCATTGCCGCCCTCCCCCCAACAATCTAGTTCACTGGGGGTTCAGTCTTAGCAGGACCCAGGGCTTCCCCTTCCACAGGTGCTCTTACTAAGATATTCATTGCTACCTATTAGGTCAGAGTCCAGGGTCAGTCCATGCAAAGAAGGTTTTAATGAGAACGAAATGGAGCAGTGCAAATGAAAAGGTAACTCCAGTTATTTGGCAGCAAAAACACACAAGGTGCTAATGGTTGAAAATTGGCTAATTTCATCCTGGGAATTTCAGCATAGAGATGACAAATTTTAAAGTCCTTTCCAGCCTATTTGTAGGAATATTTTTTAAAGAACATATTTTAATTTAAAATTTTAATGATTTAAACTTTAAAAAGTAATATTTCTGAATTTTTTTGCTTACATGTATGTCTGTGTACCATATACATGCATACCTGGTGCCTGTCGAGGCATGAAGAGAGCACTAGATCCCCTGTAATTAGAGATACAGATAATTGTGGGCTGCCATGTGACTGCTCAGAAGCAAACACCCCTGTCCTCTGGAAGGGCAGCCAGTGCTCTTTAATGCTGAGCCATCTCTCTAGCCCAATTTTAATGATTTAAATAGTTACTTTGAACTAAAATGATCATATAGATTTCAAAAATCTTAATTGCCTATACATATCATTCTGTACTCTATTTTATAGTCAGATTCTGTGTGTGTATGTGCATGGAGAAAAAGGGAAAAGAGGAAGTTTTTTTTAAATGCTTTTAATCATTGACATCTGGGATTGTGAATCAAGCTTTCTGAATTGGTTACATTTATTGATCTTAAAGCAGCTTATGTTATGGCAAATTAACAAAGATAAATCATATAAAATCTTCCAGGCTCGATTTTTTTCAAAATGAATAAATAAGTTGAAAGCATCCCTAAGAAACTAAGGGACAGAGATAGACAACGTTTACTTACAGGATTATATTGAAAATGTTTTATTTTAAAGTGATAGTTTTGGTAGAAGTCTGGAGCACTCTATTTTAAATGATCTTGTCTGTATCTTCCTTTTGCTGCCGGACCCTGGCTTACTCACCTGTACTTCTGTACCACTCACTCTCCTCCAGCCCTCTCCCTGCTCTTGTCATGATAACAAGGACTTCCTTTATTGAAAACTCAGACAGACAGATGGTCAGGGTTCCTCACCACACTTCCTGGTGCAACATGCACACGTGCTGCTCGTCTGTGTCTTTCGCCTGAGCATTCTCTTCAGTTCATTTCAACCCTGTGTCTACAGTGACAACTTCTGTCCCTTTGCACTAAACAAGTCGGTGTCCTTCGCTCATTGCTCATTTCTTCCTCTGTCATTGGGCAATCGTATCTGCTAGGTGCTAGGTTGTTGTGTTGTTGTTGTTGTTGTTGTTGTTGTTGTTGTTGTTGTTGTTTTTTAACCAAATATAGCCTGTAAGAAGACCACTTCCATGCTGATACCAGGGGATACTGGTTAGCTTTCTCCCAGATTGTATACTGAAAACTTCTACCTAGAGTTCAACTCTGCCTCATCTTTGGTGTTTCTTGTCCCAAAATCTGTTTCTCCATATTTTCTTCTCTTTGGCAATGTTATCACTGTCCTCCTCTTCGGGGCTCTATTCTACATTGCTTTCTCTCTTGCCACTGATGGAGCAATGGAGCACCATACCTACTCTAGTTTCTTTACGTCAGATTTAAAAAAAAAAAAACGCTACCTCAACAAGACAGTCAAAATATTCTCATTTTCTCCGCTTTCACAGATGTAGCTTTGGAACTTAAAAGCACAGAATTAAAATAAATTTAGTCATAAGATATAGAAAATAGAGGTCAAAATATTTTTGCTACTGTTAATGGTAATTGAAAGTCTTGGCTTAAGTATTAAAACTCTTGCCAAGTTTAGGATATGGCACACAGTAACTTAAATATAGGTCTTGTCCTTGATATTTATCTTAAATCTTTCATGATGTACTTCAACCTCAACTATAGTGTGTGTGGGCGTGTGTGTGTATTTGAGAGATGGAGAGACAGACAGCCAGAGACAGAAAGAGAAAGAGAGACAGAGATCCAAAGAGACACACAGAGGGAATATGTCTCAACTATATATACCAAGCTGCCTAGATTGTCCCTTTTCTACAAAGACAAAAACAAGTATTTTTCATATTACCTGGCATATCTAACATCTTGAACAATGCCTGTATACCTGCTGCATGTATGCGTATAATGAATGTATTTGAATATACATAATACAATGCATATATTAATACACATATACATACATACATACATACATACATACATACATATGAACTAAAATGAACAAACCAGTTCCATTCCTACGATTATAATCAAACTAGCTCTGTTCTTGGCAGTCAGATGCTTTTTCACTTAAGCCTTCTTTATCCAAAAGCATTTATTTCACCTCTATTGAGTAACTGTAGGTTCTATTTTGGGACTGTATAATGAAAAGAGTTAAGAGATGATCTATCCTTTAGTAAGACGCTAAAGTACTTTAGGGGTTTGTCTGTAATGAAATGCATTTAATAAAATGTTTTGCTGTCAGAGAAGCCTGTGCATAACAAGACAGTAGAAAGTATGTTGAAACTTGGGTTGTTTAAATAACAAAATGAATATCAGTATTTGATAATTATTTTAACTTCATTATTTTAATATTTTTTAATATTTTAATAAAAATATATCCTATTTTTCTTTTATATATGAGCCTATGTGGACAACTGTATGTAAATATTTAGAATTATAAATTCTAAATCTTGCAAGTTGAAAGCTCTAATTTTTCTGTCTGTATAATTTTTCTTTGAATTTTTTTTTGTTGAGTGTATACTGTACATATTCGCATGTGCTCTCATGGTCATGTGTGTGTGTTTGTGTACAGACAGTAGAAGTCAATATCGGTGTCTTCCCCAGTTGCTCTCTACCTCCCACTTTTTGTTTGCATCTCAGCGAAGTAGAGCTCATCATTCTGGTTAGACTTCCTCGCTAGGAAGGCATAGAGTTCCTAAGACTCTGTGTGGCCATGGGGATCAAACTCTGCTATTTATATTTGCAGCGCAAGTAGACTTTAACTGAGTTATTTACCCAGCAGTTACTGAAATTCTCATATTTAACTCTTTTACTTGCAAATAAAAATGATGAACATTTCATTTTTCAATTTTGTGTTTAATGTCTACACACATACGAACATATACACACATGTGCATGCACATGCACACACACACAATACAACACACATGAAAAGGTCAAAATCCATTTTGCATGAGTTGATTATCTCTTTCCACAATTAGTTTCTAAGAATCAAACTTGAGTGTTGGCATCAACTGAGCCCTCCTGAGAGAGCACTTACTTAACTTTTAACTAGAAAAGTATTCTTTTCCTTCCTTCCTTGCTTGCTTCCTTCATCCATTTCATTGTTTCTTACCCCCTTTCTTTTGGTTTTATTTATGTGTATGAATGTTTAACCTGAATTTGTATGTATTGCACCATACACGCACCTCATGACCAGTGAGATCAGAAGAGGAGTAAGACTCTGTACCTTGAATTTCAATTCGTTCTGAATCCTGGAACCTAGACCCAGGTCCTCTGCCCAAGGAATAAGTGTTCTTAACCATTGTTTCATCTCTCCAGCTGCAAATACAGAAATATTTTCTGCACAACTTTTTTCACCAGGTACCTGTTAGAGTCATTCAAAATCTGAGATCCTTTGCTTCTAAGGTATACAATAAATGTTTAGCAAAACCTGAAAATAATTAGAATTATAACATGCAATTTTCTCAGTGTACTATAATTTCCAGTTCTTCCAGTCTTTTTATTACTAGTACGTGGGGTACTAGGCTTGTTTGAAACAAAAGATCTCCAAACAGTAGAGTCCTATTGAGGGTAAACCTGTTGTCATTTGTCCTAGATAGAAATTTCTCCCTAATACAGAAAGCATAGCTATTGTGCACTGTTAATGCTCTTTGGTGGCTACTATGGCCATCTCCATAGGGCACTGTAGGAAGAAGTGTAACAATCTTGACACTAAAATAGATTAACATATGCTTGGGGTTTTTGTTTGTTTGTTTGTTTGTTTGTTTCATGATGACCACGTGGGCATTTTTCAACCTAGTTTTAGACAGGAGAAGATAATGGTAAGAAGTCTGGTATTCCAGAGCATGAGATTAGGACTGTTGGCATTGTTGGTGGGAATGGTCATCTCTGGTCATTAGAATCTAGTGGGGTACTGAAATACTTGTCTATTCATCACCCCTTCCAAGGGCCTTTTCTTATTAACATGCTAAGTCTGAGAGGTCCCTGCCTCATTGCTATTTTTTTCTCATGTGAGACAGCTACAAAATTCTGTAGATTAGGAATTTCAGTAAATCATTGAAGTTAGAATGAGGGTTAGTTATAAACCAGAGGGACCATCAGTCATCTTCTCTTGTGGTTTTTTTTTTACACCATGTCTAGCCATCATTTTATATTTGCTCTTGGTAGCTGGCCTTATAAATCTTAATTAAAGGCTTTCGCAGACACTGAATTTAAGCTATCACCCATTATAGCTTCGTTAAGATGTCCATGTCCATTAAAACCTTATCAAAATGCAGCATCTATTGCCTGTGCAGCTCATGTAGCATTCATCTGTACAAGCATCATTAATGCAGGGAAGGGGGATCTATGCTGGCCGCATGGCACTCTGACAGTGGCTGTTAAGCAGCTGCAATTGACTTTCATTTCTATACCGTTTCGGTTGTATTGTCTAGAATTACAAAACTGGCTGGCTAGCTCATTCCAAATCGTGAAGCAGCAAATATCTATATTTTTAAAATAATCCTCAGACTATTGTTATATTTAGAAGTAGCCCCCAAATATCATCAACCTGTAGGCATGGTCTGAAATTCAAGAAAAATTACACACCAAATTCATGAGCAAAAGTTGGTGTGCATTTTAAATTATGGTGCTAGTGTTTCCTTGTAGAAACAAATGCAATTTAATATCAATATGCCTCGACACTATGTAACTGTTCAGTATTTACTTTCTCTGACTTAATTGACTAGGAAATTAACTGGAGAAGATGGGATTTTTAGATGAAGATCTAAAAGTGTGATTTAAAAGGAGAGATTTAAAATTAGGGAGCTGAAAATCATATAAATTGTTATTATAAGATCATATCAAATATTATTACTGCAATGACACCAATAAATACTGTAGATTTCCACAGTCACTGGGAAGCAAAAGAATCAAAGGGTACTCTGATGTAAATCAATGTCAAGCAATAGTACTCAACAATTTAGACACATTTAAGGGTTCACAGCTGCTGCCTGTTAGGTCACAATACAGGTTAAAACACTTATGGTTTGTGACCTACTGTCTTGATAATACTGTTAGATTTTCAGAGGCTCTGGAGGATACAGTTCTCAATCTGAGAACAACATAACTAATGCGAATGTGTTTTATCCAGCTGTAGTCCCTTCGTAAGTATTCAGGAAGCTTTATCTACTTTAGGAGTGGTAATATGTATATTAAATTTCATAAGTATGCACAGGGGGAGGCTATCCTTCTAGAAGGACCTAAAAGTTCCCACTCAGAGACAATGTCAATGAGTCAGCAGTTAAGTTTCCAAGTTCATTTAAGACAGCAATGGCTGGCTGCTGCCCTTTGTCATAGGTTTTCTCCTTTGTGCCGGTGGGAGCCTGGTGGAATTGTGGGAGGAAACAGTGGGGACTGGGTGTCCCTTAGGGACAGCATATTCTTTCAAGGAAGCAGTTCTCTCGGCAGGCTACTCTGATAACTGCAGCTCTACTTTCTTTCTCTTTTTGTCTTTCCTAGCGGACGAAGCAAGACCTTAGGTCTTAGGTGGCACAAATTTTAGAGGGAATAGGCACAGCACACGTTCCGAGTCCTCGATTTTGCTTTGGGAATGTTGCTTCCCTGGAGTGCTTAGGTTTTAGTTCCCAGCTTTTCCCTTAGCTTCCCAGCTAAGCCTTTGGTTTCGTGTCTGTTCCAGCTTTTTTCTATCAGACTGACTGCCCTCCTGGGCCTGGCAAACACTTGGGTCTTTGGGACAGAAGGTTCAGTGGATAAGCCTGGCCCTTTGGAGATGCCATTCATTTTCAGGACTGGCTTCTTGGAATGTTGTTTTCTCCCCAACTGCTGCTTTGCCTTTGCAGCCTGACGGCTTTCTTGGTGGGCTGACTACTGTTCTCAGTCTTTGGGGAGACTTGATCCTTCAGGGGTAGCTGCTGCCTACAGTTGTCTGCTTGGGGCTGGGGAAGGGAACTGGGAATTTTTTTTTGAACTTGGCAATAAAGAAACCATCCATGTTGTGAGTGGGAGGGCAGCAGCGTCTGATGGTTTGCAGAGTCAGGTGAAATTGCCATTCTCAAGAGCGGGTAAAACCCTCCTGGTCAGTGGGCAGCAGCTGCACTTGTCTCCTTTCCAAGGCATAGTCTACCACCCACTCGTTCTCTTCCTCTGTAGTGGAACAGGTACAGAAGACCAGGAAGCCTCCGGCCTTAGAAACAGCGTTGACTGAGTCAACAGCACTGGGGAGCAGTTCCTTCTGAAGGTGGACAAGACAGAGACTTGGGATTAGGGAGGCACCCAAGAATCAATGGAGATGTCCTTAGCTGTGACTCACAGCATTTCGGATATGGAACTTGAAGAGAACTCCTCCTGTCGCCAGGCGGGAACCTCAATAGAGCAACAGGGACACCAACCCACGTATAAAACTTTCAACCCCAAATTTATCCTGTTTACAAGAAGTGCAGGCTCGGTGGATGGAGCAGAGACTGAGGGAACAGCCAGCCAATAACCAGCCCAACTTACGATCCATCCCATGAGCAAATGCCAATCTGACATTCCGAATGATACTCTTACGGTTGCATACAGGAGTCTAGCAGTGACAATCTTTACTTGTTCCAATCAGAATCCCTTCCTGGATCGGACTTTTTGGTACACTTGCTTATTCCTGTCCTTGGCTCCTGGCACAGGCACGAAAACTAGTGGAGGAATTTTGAAGTGCGATTAATTATCTTGCTAGAAATGTTTCTGAAGACACATTTTGAAAAGAAGCCAGTGTCTGAGACGACTCTTTCCATTCTGTATTCTGTGGAAAGACTGTGCTCCTCAGACTAAGATATGCATTACGATTTGAACACTCTCTTGGCAATGTTTGTAAGACAAAGACAACAGTATGAAACGAGGTTATTTAAGTATGTAGCAAAAATCTAAATTATATTATTTTCTTTAGATTTCAGAGAAATTATCACAACAGAATAGGAAGTTTTCAAGGAGTCTACATGTTAGGTGAGAAGTTTATATGGGAAAGGTAAACCTGTGGAATGTTTTAATTACCTTTATGTCATGGTTCTCTCTCAGGTGTTGGGAGATAGCCCAGTAGTGAAGAAAATGAATGTTGCTCTTGCAAAGGATCTGCGTCTGGTTCTCAGAACCCACAGAGTGACTGATAACCATCCAGTATCAGGAATTCCCATGTCCTCCTTTGAATTCCATGAGCATCAGGCATGCACATACATAATTATACATGCAGACAACTCTCATGTATATGAGATAAAAACATCTAAAAGTACTTGTGTCCTATAATATACTGCTCATTCATTTGTTCTAACCCCTGGATATAGGAGTGAATAAAATTCCTAGAAAATGAATAGAATGTGTTCAATGTCAAATTTGGTAATTTAGTTTTTAGGAAAAATATTAAGCAAATGAAGGATTCTGGTAAAGAGGCCATTGTTTTAGTGGTTAAAGAAACTTTATTTGGATGGTATTTTCCTCAATGCCTAGGGTAGATGCCATACTTTCTGGAAGTATTCCAACTTTCTGGAAGACCTCTGAGGTTGTGGAAGAGTTCTAAAGTAGTTGTTTAAAATAAAATTCAGCCCTGGGGTCATCACGGCTAGAGCTCAGACAGAAGGATGAAAGTAGGCAACTTGCTCACCAAGGTAAGAAGATAAGCCCTTGTACAGGACTGTGGAAGACATTTATATTATTTTGTTTTCTCTTCCAAAGAAGATTTGGGGGGCTTAGGAGAATTTGAAACTCAGGGTAAATAAATTTAAAGGTAAAAACTTAGAAGAGCTAAACATTGTTGCTCATTAAACAAATCATCCAAGGATATTAACCAAAAGAGGAGTGTTTCCACTAATATTTTGATTATTTTGGAATTCCTTGAAGTGATGCTTTATTGTAAATGTGCTTTGGCACTACTGTCTAAACTTGATTACATGAAAATCTCATTGTTCATGCAGAACTTCAATGCAGCAGAGAATAAGAGATCTCTCTACAATGCATTGCTATGATATATTAATAATCATGGTGTGGATTAAAACACAGAACCTGCTAAGCGGTGTGAGGCAGGTTACAGGTCCGAAGCAGGTGAACTTTACAATGTCAGCTTGAAACAGATCTTTTCTTGGGGGTTGGATAGAATTGGCTTAGCTCTCTTTAGGACAGATTTTTAATTATTTAATATACAAAACTGAAAAGTCTTGTCAATCATACGTTTTCTGTTTGGAGCACAAAATCTTGCAATAATAGGATTCTGTATTTTTTTTCAGGAATTCATGACTGTGAACGAATTCCTTTCCTTCACATTTTCCCATCTTCAGAATGGGAGTAATAGTTGATCTCAGAGTGATTCAACAAACCTCTGAAAATGCCTACTGACCCCAGTAGGCATGTCATATATTTAAGTTACACCACCATCCTGAGTACATTTATTCATCAACTACCCCATTTTCTATGATCATCAAGAAATTTATGTCTCAAATATACTGAAAAATCTTTTGATCTAACATAGATCAGAAGCTTAACTCCTAATTAAAGATGACCGACAGCTTCATCAATTTTGAATGATTGCTGGTATTGAGATTTTCGTGATGTTGACCATCTTACTTTGAGAAAGTAAAGGTACTACACAATGTTTTCAATCAGAAACAAAATTGCATCTTCTGCAGTCAATTGGAAAAAATGTCATTTAACCATCGCAGCTCAACCAGGTTCAAGAATGCTATGGAGGTTTCTAACAAACAACTACTCCTTCTTCAAAAACTAATCTTTGTATAACATGACTTCAGTTCTCTTTATGTGTTTAGTGATTCTCCTTTGAATGTGCTCCAGCTTAGTTCATTTTTGAAGTGTATGGTTTAGATGTGGTTTGATATAGAGGCATACTAGAATGGAATTATTATTTCCCTTGATCTGGACAAAATATTCTATTAATGCAGCCAAGAATTACATTAGCTCTTTTGGCAATCACAGTTCAGTACTGATTTATATCAAGCTCCCTGTCAATTAATCCTTCGGGACTTTTTTATTTATGCTCTTTCTAGGCAATGCCTCTGAATCTATATTAGTTTAGTTGCTGTTTGGAATAAAGGATAGGATTTTATATTTTCCTCTAATCAAATCCATCTTGCAGGTCCATCTTTCCATCCGCTGGGATTGTGTTGGATGCTGACTGCATCACCTTTTAAAAATTAATAGTTCCAAAGAGGAGCTCAAACCAGATAGCTGGGTGTTTTGCAAAAACCATTTGTCCTAGGGTTCTATTGCTGGAATAAGAATCATGACCTTTAAAAAGTTACTTGGGGAGGAATGGGCTTTATTTCTCTCACTCTTCCAGGTAGCAGTCCATCACTGGAAGAAGTTGGAGAAGGAGCCCAAGCAGGGAAGAGCCTTAAAAGACAAACTGATGCAGAAGACAAGCACAAAAGTTGTTTTCTGGCTTTTGAGAAAGCCTAGTATCTTATATAACTCTGGACCTCCTCTTCAGCTGGCTAGGTCATGATCGTTTTCACAGCAAATGAAACATAACTAACACAAATAATTTTTTGTGAAAGCATTATTATGTTGTTTGAGATCTACTTTAGAGCTATTAATATTAAAAGGAAAATACAATTAGTATCCAAGACAATCCTAACAGATGAAAGGATGGCCTTGCAAGATGAATCATTAATCAAGAAAATGCCCCACAGACTTTTCTACTAGCAATCTAATTGGAAGCATTTCTCAATTAATGATCTTACTTCCAGATATCTTCGGCTTATGTCAAGTTGACAAAAACATAAAAGCAAACAAATAAGCAAGCAATAGCAACAATAGAGACCAACCAATTAACCAAATAAAAAAGAAGCAGAACACTATTTTATAAGTTATCTTCTAAAAGAATCTTAGGGAATATTGTAGTCTTTTCCCTGTCTCCTTCCACCAGAATTTATTCATTCAATTGGCAGATTTGACTCCCAGTGTGTGACTCCTAATCCCATTCACTTGGAACACTTCAGTGAATGAAACAAAAAAAAATGTGCTGTGGAGAAGCTTGAAGTTTTTCAGAAGATGAAAAGAAAATATATGTTTCAGCTGAATATTAAAAGCATATATACTGTATTCATAAAATTGTGTATTGGGTCTAGTGTGTCGGGGGATAACTCAGCCAATAAATTGATTATCATAAAACCACGAGCTTCTGTGTCTTGATCCCCAGTTGCCACAGAACAAATTCCAGGCTGGTCACACGCACGTGTAGCCTGAAGTTTGGAAGCCCATTGGTTAGCTAGTTTAGGCAAATGGCTGTGTTTCATGTTCAGGAAGAGACTTTGTCTCAAGAATTTAAATGTGGTAGTGACCAAGCAAAGACACCGAAAGTATACATCTGGCTTATCCACAAAATCACAGAGATATACAGGTGTACTAGCAGATACACATGTACACACCTTCATTAACAAGTATGTACACCACAAACACATGACTTCACACATGCAAAACAGGGCAAGGTTGTTCCTAAGATACGATAACTGAGATGGACCTCTATCCCGTACATGCATGTGCATCTATGTGCATGTGTATTATACATGAGCACACACTTATAATCATATGGTCTATTCATAAGGATTCTTAAGAAATATAGAACCAGCAGGATATGTGTCTTTAAATAAGAGATTTTCTGTGTGGAATTGAAGATTGTCATTAAGAACACAGACAAGTCCCAACATCTATAGGGTGGGTTGGCAAGAGAAGTGACACATAAAAACAATCTCCAGTATGGAAGAAGATTGGATTAAAGCCTATTGACAGTCAGTGCTTCAGTGTGAATCCAAAGTCAGCAGAGAACTATGACCTCATTATTAAGGCATCCATATGGGAGGAATTCTCTTTTACCATGTGAACTCTGTGACGGCTAACTTTAACTGTCAACTTGACGAGATTGAGAAGCGCCTCAGAGATTAAAGCGCATCTGTCAGTGTGTGAGGGTGTCTTCAGAAAGGATTAACCGAGGGAAGATCAACCCTATTTCACAGGCTAGATCTTGGTTGAAAGAAAGAGGAAAATGAGAGAAAGACAGCAAAGGTGACCATGCCATTCTATTTCATTGTCACCGAATGCTCAGATAAGTGGTCAAAATATTTTGTGAGAATGTTTGGGGATGACATTAGCTTTCCAGTGGATAGACTACACACATCAGTTTGTTCTCTCTCTTAACAATCTTATTCAATCTGTTAAGGACCTACAAAGATTTAGTATTCCATAGAAATGGTATAGCCTAGCATGATTGCAGATACCTTTGACACCAGCACTCATGAGACTGAGGCAGGCAGATCTCTGTGAGTTCCAGGCCAGCCAGGGCTATGTAGAGAGAAACTGTAAAAAAATGATAGTCTTTGTTTTCACAGAATATCCCTTTAAAACTACCTTTTTAGTGTTACAGTGTAGCATCCCATTTGTGGACATGGCATGGAGAGTTTGGGCACTCTTGGGAGCCAGGATCCATTTACTTAGTTTTGGGAAGCATTTGAATTCATGTAGTGCTCAGTAGGCTGACTGATTTCTCGGCTAAAGCCCGTTTCAAGGCTCTGTGAAAATTTGTTCTCTGCCTCACATACAAGGGAATCAGCAACAGATACCTTGCTGTCACCTGGATAAGCCTGTCATGATGAAATCCTTATGACGGCTCTTTCAATATTTTTAGCAGTGTTTCCTCTTTAAAAATATTGCAAGATTTGTGAGAGTTTAAGAAAGACTGAAAACAGCTCCTTTCCCTCCCCCACCCCCAATCTCCACTTTAAACTCATAGTTGGATAGTTCACTTCATTTATAGTGAACTCAATAATTAACTATCATTTCAGGATAAGATTGATTCATACTACTGTCAAATAATTCCTACCAGTAAAAACAGTATTTGTCTCATGTACTCCTTATGCCAACTCTCGTCAACCCTGGTACCAGCAGCCAGCTGCATTAAATGTTTAAATGTGAGAGACCTAACATGAAATTGAAGCACCCTGCTTTGGATAATAAGTCAAATGTGAATTTAATACTTGACTGAGAGGCAGCATATTAGTAAGACTTACCAGTGAAAATGACAGATGTTATGTTTTTGAACAGTGGTGAGGGTTTTATTGGGATTCTGCTTAGTTTAAAGGTTGATTTTAAATGATGTTTCAGAATTATATCTGAAAAAAGATTTTGGAAAAGTTATATTGAACTGCATTGAAGAATGATGAAAAATTACTTTCTGTATAGAGAGAAGAGATATTATTTAATCCTGAATGTATATTTTATGTTTCTCTTTATAAGAGGAAATTCAAATTTACTATGTAAAAGAATGTTTAAAATATCCAATGTCGTACTTTTGAACTGTAATATTAAACATCTTGAGTATAGTTTTCATAATTTATTTAAATCAAGTAGAAGAGAAATCCTACTCTTTCTAAATCCAGTACTATAAATTTGGAACATTTAGGGGCAGAGAGAGCGTGTTACTGTTTCTAGAAAGAAACAAAATGTGTTTAAAATTGTACAGTAAAGACACGGGAAGGCCTGGCTTCATGCTTTGTTTGTTTGTTTGTTTTCTGGATGCTCTGCATAATCATCAGCCTATACATTTATAATCTTCTCAAATGGGTGGATTTTATCAGGGTTCCACAAGGCAGAAACTATGCTTCTTTGGTGGTTTGAATGACCATGGCCCCATCGGCTCATATGTTTGAATACTTGACCGATAGTTGGTGGAAGTAATTGGGAAGAATTTGAAAGGGTGGCCTTATTAGAGCAGGTATGTCCCTGAGGGTTGGGCTTTGAAGTTTCAAAACTCCAATGCCATTCCAAGTTATTCATCTTTCTATCTCTGTTTTTCTGGATCAACATGTGAGCCCTCAGCTATTGCTCCAGTGTGGCATCCCTGAATGCCTGATACTCCCCGTCATGGTGGCCCTTGACTCTGCCCCTCTGGAGCTAGGAACCCCAAATTCGGTGCTTTTTCTTGTAAGTTGCATAGATCTATTCTATTCCTTTGTCCCAGAAATAGAAATCCCAGGGAAGCATCCATTTTAGGGAAGCGTTTAGTAAAATCACTGTATGTCATCTCTGTGCATACAGAGGAAGTGAGGTCCAGCTGCAAAGACCTGATATCTTCTGGTGAGATGTAATGTACTGTCATTAGAATTATATAAACTGCTAGGTGTCAAGAGGAATTTCCACATCCTGACCCAGCAGAACAAAGTAAAATTGTCTCCAAACCATGCCCAGTACTCTCTGGAAGATAAGTTTGCCCCTGATAGAGAACCACTTGCTTAGGGACACTTAAGGAAGAGCAAAGGATTAAGAATAGTAACAATGAGGAAGGCTGAAGCACAGGGACCTTCATGCTTAAGGTTGTTACCAACAGTTTTATTTGTTTCATAGTGCTTGGCCTTTTAAACCCACCTTTAC